>NW_024962334.1:33415338-33730934 GCF_019238085.1 Lagopus leucura | reverse complement strand
CCGGTTGCCAACTCTAGTCTAAACCTAACCCAACCCCAACCCAACCTTAACTAAGCCCCAAGCCAACCCTAATCCAATCCTAACCCAACCTGAACTGAGCCCTAGCCCAACCTTAAGCGAGCCCTAACTCAACCCTAACCCTAATCATGCTCGAGGATGCTGCACGCTCCCGAGACTCCCCACTGTGTGTACCACGTACTCCCCATTTTGTGCATTCTGTGCCGAACTGCTCAAAGATGGAAGTAGGGACACGTGTTAGCACTGAGGGGGAGTTAAGGGAGCATGGGCAAAGTCTTGTCAAGAAGAACCAAGGTCCACGTCCCCTATGCTGTCTTTCACTCCAAAGTCTTCTGAAGCATTTTCAAATGCATGTGACGTTCAGAATAATGAAACCTTTTATTTAGAGATGAGATGCTTCAGGTGCCCTAAGAGGTGTCTGTGGGATTATCCATAGATTATCCACAAAGAGCATAAACTCCAGTTCTTACTCCTAGGTTGCCTGCATGTTTTGTCTAACTCATGGTGTAAGCCAGTGCCATGAAACCACATACACAAGGAGACAAGCTGGGGGAGTTCCCCCTTCCCTTGTGTCAAATTTTCTTCTGCAAATCTCCATCTCCACCCCGCCAGTCTCTGTTTAACCAGAGGTCTGGAGGCCACAGAGACACAATGGGGCAAATAGAGAGTGTGAAGCTTTTTTTTTCTTTTCCATCAGATTACAAAACTCACCGGCTCCTGCTGCGATTCCTTCGCGTGTTGGGCCCTTTCAGAGATACAGTGTTTGATGCAGAAAGGAAGAGGGAGTCTTTTAAAAACTGGTCTAAAGTTGGCCCAACATCTGCACGAATGATATTTTAGCAGGAAAAGATTAAAAGCAAACGGACAACATGACAGCCCTATTGGAACCCCTGATTTCAAACGGCGCTTCAGCTGATGGAAAATAGCATCTCCTCTGTTTTGTTTACAATCAACAAGCGGTGACTGAAGCCAAGTGCAACGCAGCTGTGGGGAGCTGCCAGCTCCCTGTCCGCACCTCCTGCACCGTTCCTATCCCGAAGCGGGGGACCCCCGGCCTCGCTCGGGGCTGTCTCAGGGCATCCCACGCGGCCACCAGCTCTGCGCAGGGAGCTCGGCCCGGCCCCGTCACCACGTGGGGGCCATAAATAAGCCGGGGAGAGCTTCTCCCCCCGCCCTCGGCATCGCTCGTGGGGCGAGCGTGGCGCCGTGGGGAGGAGGGGAGGCACCTGCAGCCGGGGTCGGGCTCCCCTCGGCGCCGGTACCTGGGCGCCTGGCTGGTAATGCAGCGTAAAGAGCCTCCTTTCAGGCTCTTTCAAGGCGAGATCGCGGAGGTCACCGTGTCTACAAACCCCCCTCTGTCGGCCGCGCGGCCCGGGGTGCCAGCACGGCAAGCTGGAGAGCAGCGCAGCCCATGGGAATCCCAACACTTGTGCCGGCGGCGGGCGGCGGGTGGGGGGCGGGGGGCGGAGGGAGGGCTCCCCCGGCCCGCCTTTCTCCCCCGCTCTCCCTCCCCGAGGAGCCGCTGAATATAACAAATGAGCTGCAATCGATCTGCGGGCACGGGGGAAAATCAAATTATATGGTGCGGCTGGGCGGCCGAGGCCGGCGAGGTGCGGGCGGGCGGACGGGCGACGCTCGCTCCTCGCCGGCTGCCGGCTTTGCCCCGACCGGAGCGGGACCGGCGCCAGCCCCGGGCTCGGCGGAGGGGAGGCCGCGCTCGGAGCGCGCTCCCTTGCCGGGCTGGTGGCAGCCGCGAGCGCTCCGCAGAACCCGCAGCGCGCGGCCCGGCCCGACGCCTCTCCCCCGCCCCGCAGCGCCCCGTCGAGCGACGGCCGGCCGGAGAGCACCGCGCCCGCAGCCGCGCCTCCGCCGCCGGCCGGGCAGCACCTGCCCGCATCCTGAATGGAGAGGCTTCCAGCGGCGAGCTCGTACCTGCGCCCCATTCTCGGCTCCCAGACGTGCGCGTCGGCACCGCGCTGGCCGTTCCGCTTGGGAAAAGCCTCGCGCGAGGCCGGCGTTTGTCTGCGGCAAAGCTGCCGTCCATGGGAATCTCGCCACTTGTGCCGGCCGCAGCCGGGAGGGGGCTGTGCTTCCTTTACAAAAAGAGACACAATTAAGCAAAATGCTCAATGAACATTATAAATGATGTGCAATCGCCTCGCAGATTGCTTAGCAAATCAAATTATATGGTTGCTCACGGGTGATTTCCATGCGCTTTAAAACGCAAACAGGTACTTTCTGATTTCTTTTTTTTTTTCCTCTTTTTTTTTAGACCAAAAAAAAAAAAAAAAAAAAAAAGCTTTAAACATTGCGGAGAAATGCCACACGCTGAAAGGCGACTGTGTGAATATTCACGTTCTCCTTTGTTCCCTCCAGAATTTCACAATAGCCCGGGGAGGGCACGTCCACTGCGCTCTTGTAAATTTACCAATCCTTGACTAAAACCGCCAGGCACCTGCTTGGCAGAGCACAAAGCTGCCTACGTTTCAACCATCAACAATTTACTGTTTCATCACCTCCTAAATTGCCCTGACAATAGCGGGGTGCAACGCTAATACCATTTAAATCAGGGGAGCCGGCCGAGCCCCGGGCCGACGAGCAGCCTGCGGCCGTGTGCGGGAGCGGCTCAGGTGTGAGCGCCGCCACAGCACCTCCCGGCGGCCCCGGAGGCCGAGGCGGCCCCGAGCCGCAGGTAGCGGCGGCAGGGAGCCCGCTCCCCCCGAGGGCTCGTGCTCAAGGCCACCGGAGGAAAGCAGAACTTAACAAGCACAGTGTGATAAGAAGTCCCGGTTGCCAGTACACACAAGCACTCGTGGGGTGAGGGAATGGTCCGGAATGAAGTTTTGCCTCTCGTCGCTCCTTTGTGGTCAGAGAATCCCTCTGTTTCCTAATTCCCTCCCTTTATTTCTTCCTTCTGGGTTATGACTGTTTGTTCTTGTGCAAGAGCGGGTGCCCATTAAAGATCTCTCTCTTCATGGGATTTTCCCTTAGGTTTATATACAGTTTCCACATTCCTTCCTGGCTCTCTTTTTGCCAGCATATGCAACTGAAACTCAATGTCAGACAGGTCCAAATCACCTTTCCCTGACCTTTTCTCAACAAGAATTAATCTTCTGGGACAACCAGAACTGTGACTGCACACTTTCATCCAGGAGAGTCCTTGTGGCTCCTTGGAGAGCATCGTCAGCCCTCACCCTTCTGCCAAAAGCCCTCAAGTCATACTGTTACAGTAATCTTTACTCTTTCCATGGCCATGTTCCTTCAGTGGCTTGTAACCACTTGGTCATTAACTAGTGACCAAGGTCCTTCTTCTTCTCTATTTGGCAAGGACTACTGAGATGACAGCACAGTACGTGCTCTTACAATACTCCCTGATTGCACGGCCTCTTCACACTGGACTTAATTCCTTCTTTCTCATTCTACTACTTCCACTTGTAGGCTTCCCCCTGATGATCTTTCAAGCCTCCCCAGTACCAAGATGCCTTTCTTGCTCTGTGACTTTGTCAGATGTTGTTACAAGATTCCTTCTTCTGTTATAAAACTCTTCACAAAAATTTCCCATTGGCTCTGTATGAAGAAGGAGGCACCTGTGACTGTCCTGGGCCATGGCACAGGTCCATCCAGTTCCTTCACTCACCTGTGACAGTGGAAGGAGCCCAGTGATTTCTTTTGCCAGACACTGTTCCTGTGAGTCTAAGAGCTAACAGTTTTCTCTGTCTTTTCTATGAACTTGTCTAACAGCTTTTAGAACTCAAGCAGTGAGTCATTTTATTAAAATTTATAGATGCTCTTCATTAGACCTGAGTTTTGAGTGAAAGATTCCTGTTTTGAAGGCGCAAGACTTAGAGGTGCAGGTTGAACCACACAGCTCAAAGCACCTGTGGGCCCACGCTCCCACGAATCTCTCTTCAGCTACTGTCTAAATCCACCAGTGTCTCTCCTGAGAAAGCATGCTGCATGGCTGCTGTGTTGCTCCAATAAGACACGAAAGCTATTCCAATGACTTTTAGCTCTGAAGACCTGAGCTGCTTTGGTTGTTCAGTTCCAAGAAAGGATACCCAGAGGAAATCCTTCAGTCTGCATTTGCAGGTGCAGTCAGGGTGTTCTCCAGCCCAGAGATGTCTTATAGCGCCTGTAGGCTTCTTGCTGAGCTCACTGGCTTGCTCCTGCACTCTCTGTTGATCGCCTGCCTCTCGCCATACTCAGAGCCTTGAGGCTGGGTGCCCAGCACCTACAATTCAGGCATTGCAAAACCACATCTCTGCATCTTTTAGCCCTGAGGCGTTTATCTTTGTGGCCAATTATTAACTAAGTCAGGGACATGAAAAAACATCTGCACAAGGAGATGCTGCACTTTCTTTGGAAACGGTCCACACATGCATTGCATTGCTCTGTTTTACCTATCCTGGTACCTCTTCTCCTACTCTCACCTTCTGGTAGGCATGGGAGAATACTGTTCATTCCACTCTCTAAGCACCTTTCTCAGAATGAGAATTTTTACCATGTCATCTACCAAAGATCACTTCCTGAGGCTACACAAACCCATTTAGCTTCAGTGTGTACTTTTAAAACACCTTTATATTGCTGTTGTCCACTATTTCCCTGCAGCTTTTCTTCAAATGTAATGTCCAAAACTGGACACTGTACTCAAGCTAAGCCTCAACAGTGCCAAGTAGAGCAGAATAATTACCTCAGTGTTTTACCCAAGATGCTGCTGCTAATATGTTGCTAAACAACATTTGCTTTTCTGCATAAGCTTTAACCTAGCTTTAACTTGCAAGTGGTTCACAATAGCCAGTCGATCCATTCCTGTAGCACTGCTGCCTTATCAGTTATTTCCCATTTCACACACCGTGCATTTGAACTGTCTTTTGTCCTAAAAGTGCATTTTGTACTTGTCTTTATCACAGTGAGGCTTATTGATTTCAGACAAGCTCTCCAATCTGTGAAGATCAATTTGAGCCCTGATCCTGTTCTCTGAATCAGCCTCTCCCGGTCTGTCCCAGCCAGTGCTTGCAGGAACTGTTTTATGTTCCCCCTTTCCCAGTAGACAATTTACTGTTGAAAACATTGAGACTGCAGCAGATGCATGCAGGACCCAATTGGCATGTCCAGCTTTGGCATCGGTGCTTCCACATGATTCAAACATTATGTTCTCATTCTAATCCCTATTTCATTTTGATCTCATTACACAGTTTTGTTTATAAGAGCAAGTAATTTGACACTAACAAAGTCAACATGCACATCTATCCCACTGTGCACTTGGCTAGCCAGTCCTTCAAATAAGGACCCTGAATTAATTTGAAGTGATATGTTCCTGATTAATCAATTTCGATATGTTCTACTGCCTTCTTATCACTTATGTGCTTACACATTGATTAATAATTGACTCTCATTATCATGGTTATGCTGATAGTTTTATACTTCCCAGGATCCTCTCCTTTGCTCTTTTTTTGTGCATGTAAACACATGGTTCTGGCATCAATGTCCTGTGACCTCAAGAAAGTGACTTAGAGAGCGAGTCATTATTGCCAATAACAGCCACTCAAAAGCTGGATATGAGCTAGAAGATTGATTCAGTTCTTTGCACACAGGAACACGACGTCACATTAAGTACTAAACAGCAGCCAAGACATTTCCTGGAGTTTGCTGATATGACACAAGACCCGGCTTTCTGCAAGTTCAGTTGGAGACTATGAGATCACTGATGATGGGACAGAACATCTGTGTTGAAGTGACTGAACCCCTGAATATAAGTTTTTCATAAATAGTTGAGAGGAAAATAATGGTTGCAACAAACCACCTTCAGGAGGGAACTTCCTTAAGATGAAGTCAATTGGCCTTTGGAGACTCCGTTTCCTTTTCACAGGCAATAGAAGGAACAAAAAAAAAATTAGCTTCAGGTTAGAGATCTCATATTTAGGAAGCCTCATGTTTTAAAGGGCACTGTGACACTTAAAGATTCAAATGCCTCCTCAAAGTATCTAAGTGTAGTATTTAAGTGCCTAGCACCTAGAGTGGTCCGTGTTTATTTTCTCTGATTTTCAATTCTACTCAAGATATCTAAGGTAGGAAGATTAGTCCAAAGCATCCTGAAATCTGGAATAGCCTCTTTATATGCTTATAGCCCTTTAACAATTACCAAGAGAATCTGCACTGATTAAACCTTAGTTTTGGGGTTTCTGTTCATCGAGAGGAATTCAAGGTTTTATAACTCAGGCCTATCTATTAAGTGCAGAAAACAGACTTTTGACCACATGAAAGCTTGCAAGATCTGTAGCAGCAGAGCCACATATACTCAAGACACAAGGCTTTGATATATCCATTAGTATAGAATGCAGAGATGAAAGATCATCTGTGCTGCCCACAGCCCAAGATGTAGTGTGACCTTCCCCCAGATCTACAGTGTAAGTATCTACACTAATGTCATGACACAGCTAATGACAACAGCAAATGCAGTAAATTAGAAAAAAAAAAAGAAGCACATCAAAGATCAAATTGGATGACAAAAGCCTCATTTTTGTTATTGAAATGCTCAAGGTCTCTTCTGGATATCATCAGTCCCAAGGGTTCATGAGAACTGTTACTCATGGGTTTTAGCTCTGTGCATGTACTCATCTCACGTGCAAGATCTCTATCATCAGTTATGGCTAAACAAACAAGTGTTTCTGCCTTTATTTGCAAGCTGTCAAAAATCTGCAGGAATAATTCCATTGCCAGTTACACACAGGCTGTTTGATTTAATCCATGCCTTCATCAGCTTCCACATCAATACAGCCCACAAGGAGTTATCAGATCCAAATGAGCTGCTACAGTTTCCCACCCTAGCATGAGGACGGAACCCGAATTACCCTAGGCCACCTGTCCCTGCTCACCACTGCAATGTACAGTAGAGGGATTTAGCCCTTATTTATAATCTTTTGTCTGTAGCGTTGTTGTTTGGGTGGGGCTGCACCTGTTCCTGGGCAGTGGGAATCCCTTAATTAACGCAGTGGGGCTGGGCAGTGAGAGCTGGCCCTGTGGGCTGGCACACAAAGGCTTAGGGGAACGCGTGTGAATTCACTGCCCTCTGCATGCCATGCCAACATTCATTTCAAATCCTCTGCAGGTCCTTACAGCTCAGCTCCTGCATTCCCAGGACGTCTGCCTGGGAACCATACAGTGGATTTTCCTTTCCTTAGAATGTAGAGATGCTGCCTCCCTATATTTTAGATTCTGTGAGGTTTCAATTCTTTAGGAATAGCTGTTGAGGGACAAGAATACATTTAGGATGCATTGTTGGCTATGGCACCACCAGTTCTTTCCTGCCACCAAAACCAAATTGAGTTTATGTGGTGAACATACCTTCACACCTGCTTTGAAGTGTCATGTTAATAAATATAGCCTAAGCCATAAAAATCACCCAGGTTGTTCATGTTTTGAATGCTCACAGTGGGTGCAACCCAAATTTCTTCCATCATCTATCCCAGTTACTTACCAAATTTCATATCCATGTCACCTCATTTTGGCGAGTGCGATTCCCTTGCCTGTCACAGAATCATAGAATTGTTGGAGTGGGAAGGGACCTTTTAAAGGCCATCTAGTCCAACTCCCCTGCAGCGAACAAGGACGCCTACAACTAGATCAGGGCACTCAGGGCCCCGTCCAGCCTGACAGTGAAATGTCCCCAGGGATGGGGCATCCACCACCTCTCTGGGCTGCCTGCTCCAGTGCCCAGAGTTGCCATCTCCTTTTGCAAGCTATGCTGCTCCCTCAAGTTCTGCCTTTCTGCATTTCAAGTCGAATGTTTTTGTCTATCACCAAAATACCAGCAGAGAGCTGGCAGCTTTCCACCATTCCTGCCTGGAGGCCAATGCCACAGAGTCTTCTGGAGACAGGAAAATGAACTGCAAATAAATCTGCCAGACCTTTCAGTTCTGGGCTGAAGTGTGTTCTGTAGGCGTGCTTGTTGGCAGTGTCTGAGGGAACACACCAGTGGTCAGCGAAACACCACAGCACAACGGAGAGAGGTTTAAAACAGCTTTTGGCTTCACACCAGCTCCTCCGGAGATGGCAGCCAAACCCACAGGCCGGTTTTGCAGCGGAGCTCCACGAAGCCCTGAGGATCCCCCTCACGCTACAGGCGCTGTGCGCGCAGCAGCCTCGCGCTCCACCGCCAGTTTGCCCGCAAAACCCGACGCCGCACTGCAGGCCCGGCCGCGCCTCGGCTCGCTGCCGCCATCTTGTGACGTCGCGCGGAACGGCAGCGGCCCGGCATGGCGCTGCGACCCGCCGCCCGGCGCCTCAGCACCTCAGCCTAGGGCCTAGCTCTGCCTTTCCAGATTCGTAATGTCACAAAAGCTCCCTGCAAGTGGCTGACGTTTGCACTCTTGCCCTGGCAAATGGAAAAAGGGCAGCAGCCCCTCTCCTCCCTTCCTCCAAATGGCACCACCCCCCCTGGGCAGCGTGTGGACTTCCAACCCTTCTTCAAAAGTGTCCTAAGCCACAGGGCTGAGAGCCAGCTGTAGGGAGTTTATGTGGCAAACGAGAGGTTCAGATGTAAGGCTGATAGCAATTACATTGACACCTGCTATTGCTTTAATCTGCATCCTGGATTTCTAATTGTAAGGGGGCTGCTGGCACATGAATGCACGAGGACTATCTTAAAAGGCAAAGCGTTAGGATGCATCCCTGCCGTCATGAGTGGGGCTGCCCCAGGTTGTAGTTTTAGCCTCTACTCTGAATTTTGGCCTCAGTTTTCATCAGTTTGCCCTCAACTTTCTAGGATTTCTATGCTCCATACGTAGTTCCATATGTGATTTCATTTATTTCTTTATTTTGAAAATGTAGGTGATTTTATTTTAGGTTTGGGCAGCTCTTTCCCGTTTGGCTTCCTGTCAGCCTTCTGCTGTCAAGTGGCCTGCATTCATCTGCGTTGTGTCTGATTTTCAGCAGGTCCCCCTCCAAGGCCTATTTCTCCTGGCTGTTACCCAGGTGAGCAGTCCTACTGCAGTCAGCGTGATAATAGCTCCCAGTAATTGGTACTTCCACAGGTTTGTGGGGTCAGGGTTGCTTCTTCCCCTGCTTTGGTTGGTTCCAATTTGCTTTCGAGTCACGCTTCATCAGAAAAAGAGAATGCCAAGAATTTTGAAAGGTTTGCTATCCAGTTTCACAAAGGGATATGTTTGGGAGAAACGTGTTGATTCTATTTGAGAGATACACAAAATAGACTATGATTTGCATAAGGAGCTACTGAGAGAGGGGAACTGAATGAGGGGCTGAGGGAAGGCTTTGCATTGACTTCAAAGAGCATTGGATCAGATCCATGCCGAGCATCTGCAACTTCCTTTGATGCAACAGCAAACTGTAGATAACTAGCCTCCCCTCTCAATACATGACCTACCTAAAGCACTGTGTGGAGAAAGACTTGGAGAGAGAAAGTAGGTCTGTATAATCTATTTGTGGGGAGCAGCTTTTTCTAGATGATCTCGGGTTGTAGCAGGAAAGCAAACACGCCTCAGACGTCACTGCAGAGCAGCCATCTGAGCTGCTCTGTGTTCTAATATAAAGTTACTAGATTATTCTGGAATATAAAAGTAAAGTTTTAAAAACAGTATTTGCAGGTAATCCTGAGAAGTCACCATCCACCCTTCTCCAAAACCATCCATGCATCCACGTACCTCCACAGAGCAGTATCCCCAAACATCCCATGTTGTTTTTCTTAAGAATACCACCTCCATTCCCACTTACTCCCTACACCACACCTCACTCCACAAGGTCTTCATGCTGTGGTGCATGTCAACCCCATAATCATGTCTGCATCACCCCAACACTCACAAGCTGCTGACCCTCCACAGTCCCAATAAATGGTCTCATTTGTCCTTCTCCAGTCAGTAGGACAGCCTGATAGCAGATGGGCCTTTGCAGCCACCACTGTGGTTGCTGCAGGCTGGGAAGTCATCACAAGCAGAGCTGAACCCCTCTGCTCAGCTGTAGTTATCAGTGGGGAGGTGCTCAGTGACTTGTTAAATACCACTGCATGGGCAGAGTGGAGAAGTTTTGTTATGCCTTTTTGGTGTGATTTGTTCACTGTCTGTTATAGGCAATGTTTTCTTATTGGCACTTTCTGCCTGTTCTTGAGGCAGGTGAAGTGCGAGAAGGTGAAATCTTGCAGAAAAGAAGATAAATTGAAACAAGGGTGATAGGGTAATAGAACAGAGCCAAAATAATGAGTCATCATAGGAATTTCTACAGCCCTTTTCAACAGTGGATGTCAAACAAACAAATTGTAGGAGCTAAAAAAGTTAAGCCTCTTAGCAACTCTAGGAAGTCAGAAGTACACGCAGTTTCTTTCACCTACTGCCTAACTGCTGTCCCCCCTGAATAAGGACACAGAAGCTGTTCACTGCTCAAGGCAACAACGCCTAGCAATTCAGGGTGTGAGAGGCTAACTCAAACTGTAAGACAAGGCAGCATTTAGAGTCTAGAGTTGGCCAGGCCACTGCCTTACAAAAAGAGCCATGGATCTTTAACACCAAGTGGTCAGGCCTCAGTTTGACGTCTTAGCTGATAAAACAGGAAAGGTGAAAGCAGGGGCAGAACCAATCTTTTAACAGCTGGCTATAGGAGAAGACAAATTTGTAAACTGAAAGAGGGACAAAGAAAAAACATTTACCCCCTGCTTTTAATAGAGATTCATTCATAAACGTAAAGTGAAGGCTACAAGGTCACTGAAAGTTACATGTGATCAGTTTTTGGAAAATGCCCTTCTTACAGCCCAAGCCCAGAAACAAGCAGCTATTTGGACTATTGCCAAGGGGAAGTGTCATGGAGCCCCTTTTTTCCTTCTCTGGGGGCCTAAGGAAACTTCAGCTAGACATTGTACATGACAAGGTTTAATGACCTTTGTTCATAATGGACCCAAGCATGAATACCCAAGTGCATTCAGGAGAGGCCCAGGACTAAGAGGTAATGGAAAGCCTAAAATAGGGAGTGAAGATTTTCTGGATTGGGATTAGGGTCATTCCTGGGGCAGTGGATGTGTGAGGGTTCATTTTGCACCTGGTATTCTGATTAACAGTGTGGTCAATCAAGCAGGAACACCTGCTTCTAGCTTGCTCCAATCCTAGCCCTTCACAAAGCTTTGTCCTTCAGCAATCCAAGAAAACGTGAAGGTATCTCATAGCTCTGTCAAAAATCTCCCCAAGAGACTGTCACATCAGGAAGGATTGATCTCAGCACCCCATTCCTGAGAGCTCACTCTGTAGCTGCCAACAATCACTCTTACTGGCCATCTCGTCATCCGTGAGTTCTGACTCCTTGAAATGAAACCACTAATTCTCATGATCTCTTTCTTTTGGACTCTAATGCCTTCCTTTGTGCTATGTTTGACCCTTCCCTAACAAGTACTGGTCATGAGCCAGCAATGTGCCCTAACAGCTCAGACAGCCAACTGTGCCCTGGGCAGAGGCTGCATCAAATGAAGCATGGTCAGCAGGTCAGCGAGGTGATCCTGCTCCTCTACTCTGCACTGTGAGATCTCGCCTGCAGTACTGTGTCCAGATATGGAGTCCTCTGTACAGGAGAGACATGGAGCTGTTGGAGCACATCCAGAGAATGGCCACAAAAATGATCCCAGGGAAGGAACACCTCCCTGCAAGGACAGGCTGAGAGAGCTGGGGCTGTGCAGCCTGGAGAAGGCTCTGGGGAGAGCTGATGATGGCCTGTCAGTATCTACAGGGGGGCTGTAAGAAAGAAGAGGACAGACTCTTTAGCAGGATCTGTGATGGTAGGACAAGGGGAAATGGTTTCAAACTAAACCAACGGAGATTTTAGATTGGGTATAAGGAAGAAGTTTTTAACAATAAGGGTGGTGAGGCACTGGCACAGGTTGCCCAGAGAGGTGGTGGATGGCCCGTCCCTGGAGACACTCAAGGTCAGGCTGGATGGAGCTCTGAGCATCTGATCCAGTGTAGGTGTCCCTGTTCATTGCAGGGGAGTTGGACCAGATGACACTTAAAGGTCTCTACGAATTCAAACAATCCTATGATTCTTAGATTCTATGAATTGTGCAAAATATCTTCTCCTGTTCCTTCTTCATATTATAAATGTCTGATCTGCCTTTTGGTCTTTCAGAAATAACATTTGAGCCCAGCTCTGATCCATGTTTCTATATTTCAGTGGTGCCTCAGGACAGCAGAGTCTTGGTCTCCAGAACTGAGCAGGATACTCAAGCATCACTGGGGAATTGCACCTTTTTCCCCAGTTTCTGTAGCAGCTTCTCTGTAAATGGCATTTTTTCAGGAAATCGCTTTGTAATCGCTGACAAACTGTGTGTGCAGAGAAGAGGATCTGAAGCAGCACATCTGATACCTGCTCCACCAGCCCCTCTGCAACCTGCAGGCCAGGTCCCCACAGCCACCCACAGTGCATGCAAGTAGCTGCTGACTCAGGTGTGAGCGCTTGGCTGTGTGTTTGGTCATCTCTGGCACTAAGGGCTGTGGACTGAGGGATGGAGGCTAAGGCAGATCCAACATAGGATGAGGGTGAGTTCAGTCAACAAAGACAGATTTGGGAGGATATTACAAAGAGATTTCTAGAGAGGAGAGAGGAAGGATACCACAGAGCTAAAGGGAGGCAGGGGGGAGAGAAAGAGAGAAGACAGCAAAATGAATGATAATAATGAGCATGAATTTCTCTTTCTTCTGCCCTGTGGCAAACTGCCAATCCCTTCCACATACATTCCTCAGCGCTACTAAAGCCAGTCCCCATGGACACACCTGCCTTGAGACAAATTCTTTCAGTCTTGACAAAATCTGGCCACTTCTTCAATAAGGGCTTTGCTTTTAAGCTATTTTGCCTTTGTGAATTTTGGCAGCAGCTCACACTTGGAGAGCCTTTGAGAATCCTTTCTGTAATTAGATTGCCCTGCCCTGCCCCAGGGGACTGTGGGCAAGTCACTTCCCACAGCTGTCCCTCAGCTTCCTATTCTGTGACGTGTGGCTTATCACTGCCTCAAAGGCTGGGGCTAGGCGTTATTTATGCATAAAGAGCTGTGAAATCCGTGAGGTGATGGGGTACTGAGCAGCACATGGCATGCTATGGGTGTAGTGTTTCCACAGCTCATGGCATGGGTAAGGCAGGAAGTGGGAAAGGCACAGGAGTATGGCTGTAAAACACTTGGCTTCCCAGTGCAAAAAGTCATTAAATGAGTGGAGAAAGAGGCAGTTCAGTTGTGTGCTGGCAGGATTTGTTTCTTCTACTGATGTTGAAGACAAGGAAATACAACGTGAGGACTAGCTAAACCCTCACCATCTTGCTCAAAAGCAAGAGGTCTTCCTTCTCCAGTTCTAACCACAATCAGACTAGGTTGTCAACAAGCTTGAAGGAAAATCCAAATGGTTTGCAGCATGTTGCCACAGGACAGAGCATCAGTGCAGTTCTGTGGATACATGGATAACATAATGGATGTTTCTGGTGAAAAGAGGGTGAAGCTGCGAGTAACACAAGAGTAATCTGCTCCTTCTCTCTTTGTCTCTCTTTGAGCTCACAAAGAAAGCCACGCTGCCTCTGAAAGGCAATACTGAAAATACTGTTTTCAATCTGCTTCATACCATTTCTATCTAAAGCTGGCTTGGAACATAAAGTACATCATTATAAAGCACATCTTCTTGGTACATAAAATACATAAAGTACATAAAATACATTTTGGGCTGCATGCAAATACAGTACAGCTAGGGCTCCAGCCACCTATTTCCTAACCAAGCCTGTATCACCTCTGCTCTGAAAAAGACGTCAAGTGTTGCTCTTTATATGCCAACATTGCCCTATTTGGCTTAGCTGTGTAGTTTTGATACCACAGTTAGAAAAATATGTACTAAATTATACCTCCTCTCTTTCAATAATTCATCCTCTCCAAACAATTAAGTGCCAAAAAAGTTTTAGAAAAATAATGTCTGAAAATCTGGACACCATTAGGAGTTGCACAGTCTAATTCTGGCTTGGCTGCAGTCTTCAGCAAGTCAGTGAAGTTATTCTCATTGAGTCTTCCCTCAACAAAACTGAGAATATTTACTTACTTGTAGAGATGCTGCAAGGACTAAGGAAGGTCTGAGATGGTTTATTTAAGGAGTTAAAATCTCTTGAGAATTATATAGAAAAATAAATTAGGGTTTGTTAAAAGGTTATTTAAAAACACAATGGTTATTTAAAAACACAAAGTATCATCATTGAAACTAATTAATGAAGTAGTAATGTTGAAAGACTTCTCGCATGTAAAGGATGGAACATTGATTTACAGTTGCCTGGCAGATTATATTCAGCTCAGAGAAGCAAATGTTCTTTATTTGCTATCATGGAACGAATTCATGAAGATGCACAAGGGAATTCTTCTAGCCTATGATGGTCTTTTAGTGTTTTGTAACACCTTGGGCCTTTAGCTGGGTCTGTCATGCTGGGATTGGTACTGTATGCACAGAAAATAATCCCATTTCCATCCCAAAGATCTCAGGATCAGAGGTCTTGAATGTCCAGCATCACACGGGGATTGAGACCATCAATGTCAACAGCTCTGTTTATAGGCAAAAAACTAGATTGTATAAATGCATCTTTGTAGGAGACATGCTCAAATACAAGATGATTTTATAAAGGAGTACTAAACAGTACCACATTTGATCCAGATAATTTTTTGCAAGTGATAATTTAGCAAAAAGAGGGATGAAGAAAGCCATGTCTTATACCCCCAATGCTACATGAGGTCACTGTGCAACCACTTCCAATCAGTGATGCAGCACAGAATGAGAGGCAGATTGCCAAAACAAACAAACAAGCAAACAAACAAAACCACCAAAACATCCCAACCCAAACAAACAAAACATCTGGAGAGCTAATTCAAGAAATTTGTACTCTTACCTCCCTTACCTACCGTCTCAATTTTTCACATTTATTCATGTGGTTGCATTTTAGTAGAAAGGATGACCACGCTTACAAAGAAAGATCATTTTCACTATTCATCTACTGGCATATACACATGGGTACCTGCAGACATCTAAACACGTTGTGAGGTACAGTGAAGTGTTCAGGGTGGGATATAGAATGTCCCTCAGTACAGCTCCTTCAAACCACAGGGCAGAGCCACTCTGAAAGGCGGTGTGCCCTCACTCTAATTTTACAAATATAGTGAGAGCCAAACCTTCTTCTACTACTGTAATTTGAATAAAAAGAATAAAGTTGCTTAGCTCACTGATTTCTCTGGGCCAACAGAGTTATGCTTTACATTGCTGCTAGGTGATATACCAATACACTGTAGGCCAGGTGCTCTCTGTGAAGGAATGGGACTGTGCATGTATTTACATACCTGTAATTAACACTGCACAAACCAAACCCAAGCCTTACAGGACTTTCTCAGGTTACTCTGTTGTATGAGTAAAGAGGCTCCAGCAGCTGCTTACCTCCAGCACCAGTTGTGCACTATGATGTTTACAGGTGTAAGTGCTCTCTTGCTCAGGCAAGCTTCCCAGCCAATACTGACGTGACAGTTCACTACAGGTGGTCTCTGCTGGCTGCGTACATTCAAGGTGGTAAACTGAGTGCAATTTGCACTCCAGTGTTTGTGGGCATGTGGTTTCTTTGCTCCGTTGTCTATTTTGTTGGTATGGTGTTCACCTTCAGAAGGTGTCAGCGAGATCTGGTGTCCCTGAGCACGGGTAGGAAGTGTTTATTTTGCCAGTTCTCATCCCGCCCATGTTGATCTATGCTGATCTTCACAAAGACTGTGCATGCCTTAAGGAAAACTTCAGAGAAGTTTAAAACCACTGTCATTACCCTGCAGTAATCCCACCCAGATAAGTGAGACTCTGTGTTAACACATGACAGGATGCATGTGCAGCTATGAGGAACACTTCAGCTTGATATCCCAGCCAAAATCTCAGTACTCAGGCAGGTGTTGCCTGATTTGCCAGCACCTGGCTGCATGCAGAAGCCCAGCCACCTCTGATGGCAATGCAGCCATTGCTAGCTGTGACACTGTGCCACAGCAGTAGCTGCAGCTCTTCTTGCTGCTTCACACCTTCCAGGGCTCTGGTGCAGCTCTGTTTTAGGCCGGCTATGATAATCACCATGCCTGCTTGATGTTTGTAAAAGAGTTATGAAATTGCTTAGAAAGCACAGGGAGAATGAGAAAAAATGCAGAGCTCCAAAGACACAAGATTAAGAGGAAAGGTAAATTCAGTGCACTAGAGCTTTCTAAAGACATTAAGCACTTTTAAGACTACACCAGCACACAGAAGTCTAAGTAAGTGAACGCACCCTTTTTATTACTGAGGCAGCAGAGCCAGAGAATGGAAACAGCCTGTTATAGGTGAAGCCAAATGAGATGTTGCCTAGTAACTCTCAGCAGGGAGGCATTTAAGCCCAGCCAGTTTCATGAAGCTGATGTTCTGACTTAGAGATTATTTTTGCTGAAAAAAAATCTGAAAGCAGGAAAGCTCAATTTAACAAACATGATTTATTTTCCTGTTACTGCAAACCACAGTGACAATGCTTGGAGGAATACAAAGTAGTTACAAACTTGTACAAGGAAGAACAGGCCGGGCATGTTTTCAACAAAAGGGTCACATTACTAAATATGTATTTTAATGTTGTTGCTTTGGTTCTGTTTCTTTTTTCTTTTCTCTAAACACAGAAAACTTCACATTCATTTATATTTTCAGATTCTGAAACACACAAGTGATAACAGAAGTCTGATAATACTATGCAGATCGTTACATTACTATAGTATTATTTTTATAAGAGGAAGTTCCTGGAGCAAATCCTACTTCAGCTCTGCTACTGGACACAGAATGCAAGTCACTGATTTAAAAGAAGAAAGACTCCATGTTTCCACAGGTTCCATTTCCTGAAAGAGTTTTAGTTAGGCTCTTCTTCAGGGCTCTGCCTTTATGGTTCACAGAAAGGACTGCTTTGGCTAAAGGTCTCTTGCATCATGGGAAAATAAACCCCAAACTGGTTATTGCTGCAAACATGAACTACATTGTAGTAACTGACTATAGAGAGCGCCTCTGATGTTCACAGATGATACCTAATGCTTCTAGAAGGGGTTACAAGGCCACTGGAGGAGAGTAACAGAATAAAAAGTAACCTTAATTAACAGCTGGTTAGGCAAGTAGATCAGTCCCCTGAAGATGCAATTCCTTGAACTCAATTGCATACTTTCACACCTTAACAAGTAATAAACAGCAGAGATTTAGGGTTGTGGTGGCAAGTTCTTTATGAAAGCCCCTGGTGTTACAGCAGGTCACAATGCATGTATGGGTCATGGGCTGTGGAAAGGTGAAGGTGTGTAGGCAGGAGCACCCACACAGTCTCTTATTGCTGAGGCAGGTTGGGCCCAGCTGCTGCATGATGTCCAGCTTTGTACTGTGCTTCAAGAAAAAGGATCGATTGAAAGGAGAGAAAACAGGGCAGCAGAAGGATCAGCCTCTGCAAAACACCACATAAAGTAGAAGGATTGAAGGGGTTGGCCCTTTCTAGTCTAGCAGGGAGATGACTGAGGGAATAAAGACGGTGTCCTAGAAGGGCAGCTGCTATGAAATGAGAGAACAATGTTTGCAGGGCAAACAGCAAAAAGCTTGCACTGCTGCAAAGAGAACCCAGCCTTTTCCCCAGGGCCTAACCAGCGGTTGAAAGACCTAAGCAATCCACCTCATCACATCATGAGGATGTGGATTTTAAGAACGTCTTAAGCAAATATTTGGTTGGACTGCATTAGGAAGCACTGACTCTGTAATGGGATGAATGGTTGGACTAAATCCCTTCCAGCAGCTCACCTGAGGTTCTCTGAATAAATTTTCTGAGTTCCAGCCTTCAGCTCTGTTTGAAGAGCTACACTCTCACCAGTCTCATCATTTTCTCCAGTCAAAACCAACCGTATGCTCTTCATACTTAGAACTCTACTCATGTACATATTTTATATCAGGAAGGGGGACAGAATGTTTCCAACAGTGCCACCGTTCTCTGCGTTCAGGTGGATTCATTCCTTGTCACAAAGAAGACAACCTGTGTTCCTGTAGATCTCAGCACACTGTCTGGTCATATCCCAATACTGGTATTGCTTTCATGTCTGCCACAAGTACCATATGTCTTAGAAAACAATAGCCATCCACTCCCATAGTTGTGCTTATTTTCTGAACTATAGTGGAAACCAGACTTTCTTGTTGATTATGAACAGAGATGCCACAAAATCATCTGCTTTTGATAAGAGCTCTAGCTTCTTTCCTCATCATGTACTAATATTAACAATATTTGGCACTGTCAAAGTTTTCTCACTGGCACTGAACTGTGTTGGAATCTCTTTTCCAAAGGGAATTCTCAACCAACCCCACAGCAGGAGCTTTTGCCATTTCTGTTTCACTGACAGTTTGGTATGTTACAAAGCTTGAAAGTAGTTTTTGGTTTTTTTTTCTTCCAGTAACTAAATACATTTGTAGCTGAACTGCACCTATGAAGCTGCAGCTCAAAGCCTGGCACAACAGAGCACAACCTCTGAGAGCAGAGTTTATGATGAGAAACAAAATGTGACACCAAACCAGAGTGAGTATGGAGAGCGGCTGTGCTGGCCCACCAAGCCAGCTCCGTGGGGAATGGTGGCTTTTGCGTACAGCCAGCAGTGTGCCACTGCCCAGCTGGTAATTAAAACAGGGCCTTGCTCAAAGCTTAACCCACCGATGGGAAAATCCTGTCAGCACAAGATTTGCTTTGCCAAGAGATATCCATTGCCATGAGAAAAAGCACTACAGATTGTCCCCTTGTGGGTGCCTCCTGTTAATGTGCAGGATTACCAACCCTGCTCAGCTGCATATTAAAACCTAAAGCATATTGTAAATAGGATCAGAAAATATTTTGGGGGTTTGGGTGGCAGAAATGTGAAAATCCCATCAATTTAAAGATACTGATAGCGGTAAGCGAATTGCAAGCAAAGAGTTATTCTTCCCTTCGCCCTGCTGTAAGATGACGTAGAGACAGAAATGAAGAGTCACACACCATTACGAGAAATGCGTGCAGAGGCACAGCCGGATCGCCCATCTCAGCCTCCCGTCTTCCAAAAGCAATGCTCCTACTGGCACCTAGTGGTGGACGGAGACATCAGCGGGAGCCTTGATGTGAGAGGAGATTATTACATCACTCATGTACGATTTACAGCAATAGTGAAAAGAAACACGCGTATTTTGGTGGGGTCCTAATAGAGTGGAGACAAGTCTTAGAATCTTCTCTAAAAGAACCTTTTAGAGAGACGCGATGAACAAGCTGGCCAACAAGCTTAACAAATGCAACCCAGAGAACAGCATTACAGCTTCAGTGTGCATTTTGTAATTACCGGATGTGGCTTTCTTGGAGCAGTGTAACTATGGAGATAAAAGAGGATTTGCAAACAGAGGTGACCAAGGGCTGGTTTCTGTGGGCGCTCCTGTGCAGGCTGTTACACTGATCTGTGAAGACACATGAGAAATATCCTGCTCCCTGCTCCTCTCCATGAAACCAGGGAGAAATAGAACACGGAGCAGGCTGCACTGAGCAAATACACTCTGCACATTCTCATCCTTGTGTCCAGCCTATTTCTTTCAGCCAAAACGGTCTCTCTGCTCTTCAAAATCCCTCAGACCCTGTGCCTGCTGGGCACAGGTTTCCAAATGGTAACCTGGCAGAACTGAAACACCCACATGCCCTGAATTTCCCTGGTGCATACTTGCGTAATTCTCCTTTTACGTTCAAAAGGAATTCTTCATTTGTTGACACAAGGACCCTTCTGCTGATTCAGACATAGGGAAGACACACCAGGCTCCCTCTGAAACCCTGCAAAGCCCAGAAAGCTCTTTCTGCTGTAACTCTGCGGGTTTTGCATCCGACCCTGTCTGACTTCATCCCTTACTTGTCACTCACACTACCTGGCTCCATTGTAGGTGTTTTCCTCTGCTAACGGATCGATCTTCAGAGCTGTTGAACCAGTCTGCATGGAAACAGTCTCCGTGTGGTTTTATGAACGGTAACATCCCTTAGATTCCTTAATAGAAACATTTTAGTATCCCAAAATATTGCTGTTCAAGATCATATTTGCCCTTTGAAGTATTTCTCCACTTAATTTATGGATAAATGGACTTTCCCTAAACATATGCATTAGATTAGCCTTCAACACACCATTCCTCCAGCACATGTCATTTACTTTGATCCCTATTTCAGTCATCCTGGATGGAATCCAGATAATTCTAAAAAGCACTTTTTGCTGTATGAATCTCAGCTGTAGGTTTATGGCTCAGGGAAGGTTTGAGATTTCATTAAAGCACTGCAATTTGCTATCTCTACTAGGCTAGAGGTTTTTTGCATGTAGTTCTAACTCTTTCAAATGAAAATTTGGTAGCAGAAGGTGATAAATTAAGGTATAAATACATACAAACCCGTATATAGTTGGAAGGAGAGTAGGAAGCGCTTCATGTTTACCTGTAGCTAATGATCTAATGCATTTCAAAAAGAAAGGACATTTTTAATGCACTTTGAATGAATCTCTTATCAAATATCATTTTCCCCTGATTGTTGGTGTCCTTTGCAACCTAATGCATTCATGGGAAAAAAAAATATTTTCAGGCCACTTTGCACACTTAACCATTTTCAATTTCCTTAAAAGGCCTTTCTTTCCTTTTTCTTTAAATCCCCTATATCAGCCTGCAAGATTTTGCATTATTTCATGCTTTAGACAAAGTAGCTGTATCTTCTGAGAGCAGGATGCTGCAAAAAGCAGCATGGCTGTTGGAGTTATAGTGGTGGATGGTTATTAGTTTAGCGGCAGAAGCAATTCCCCTCAGTGGGAATTTGTTTGTATAGCAACAACAAACTATCTACAGTTATCAGCCTCTAATTTTAACATTATTTCTCTTATATATATATTTTTTTATATATTTTTATTTTTATTTTTATTTTTATTTTAGCTTTATTTTTAATACAGCCACTGCTTGTTTCCCCCTATTACTATCCACATATCTTACCCCTCAGCTTTCCATCTGATATTCTGATGTATGATGCATCCTTTAAAGTAGTCACAAAAGAATCACCAAAAAAAGGGCATATCAGCCATATTTCACTAACATCTTAGCTGGAAAGGTACAAAGGTTGTTTTCTGGATCAAAAATGAGGAACTGTCCTTTCTGGTTCAGTTACAGAGAACAGAACACCATCTGCATGTTCTACACTGAGGCACTCTATTTCCTTTTACTCAGACTTTAATGAAGTTGCAAAGTATACAGTATTGTGAAGAGCACAGAGGTTAATGGCACAGTCATTCGCAGGCAGGTTTTTAAAAGTAAATGCAACTAAAAAGGCAAAAATAGTGGAAATTAATTTAGGGAGCAAGAAGGAGGAGGGGCTGCAAGGTCTCAAGATCTGGTACAAGGAAGGCAGCAATGACAACAGCGAGAGCTGTGCTGAGGCAGAGGAAAGGCCTGAGCACAAGGAGATGGCAATGGGAAACACAAAACCAGAGGGAGCATGCAGCGATACCCAGCACAGACACATGGGTTTTGTGGCAGTCTGTAACTCGGGGACCTCTTAAATGGAGAACTATTGTAAGCCAGAGAGAGCAGCGAGTGCAGCAGGAGAAAAATGCAGATCCTGGTGCAGTAACTGCTGGCTGCTGGAGACTTTCAGCAGTGGGGAAAAGGCACAGCATGCAGCTGTGGCACCCTGGAAATCTCACCAGTAGCACTCCAGCACCAAGGGACTGCTCCTCTCTGCTAACTCAGCTTTCCATTCCTCCCATGAGTAGACACAGCTCCTCCTGGCACAGTCAGGATGCAGCCAGGATGCTGAGAGACCAAGGGGATGTTACCTGGGCAGGGTGCACTGCACACATGGCAGTGTGTTCCTGGTTCCACGTTCTTCAGATAGATCCCAGGAGAAAAAAGATAAGTCAATAGTGTAGGTCTTTAAAGATCAATCACCATTCAGATCAAGCATGTAGGAATCAGATTGAAAGCATGCAAAAATCCATAAAACAAGGGCTTCCCAGTGGGGCTTTGAATAATAATTATTAGCAACCTTAAAGAAATGAAGGAGGGATGCCTTTGGATTAATAGGGAAGACTTTTCCCTGCCCCAGAAACTTGGAGACCAGACACAAACCACCCAGATTTCAGTGCTGGAGTCACCACCTCCGAGGAACTTACAGAACACTCAGGATTCCAAGCACCAAACCCGTGGTACAGGGCTCCACAAAGTGTCCTTATATTAAAATTTTTCAACAATAATTTTAGTTTGCCTGCAGTAGAGTAGAATGAGGTTCCTGAAGACTGAGAATGATGGCACTACTGAGTACAAGAATCAAATTACATCCATGACAAGTGTCACATGAGCACATGCAATATACAGACAGAACCATAAAGAATCCTAAGTCAGTCCTCAGAGAGGATAAAAAACATGGACAGAGTTAAGAAAAACTCTGAAAGCAAATAAAATCACGCTGTGAACAAAAAGATCAGCATTATGACCAGCAGCTATTGAGCTACTGTACTACTCAAAACAGTTCTGTTTGAACACACTCTGGTCCGGAGTGGGGCATCCAAAGCAGTGAGCTGGGCAGGTGTCAGTCACCTCTCACTGCTGTCGGATTACAACTGAATTTGTGCTGCAGTCAGAAGATGTAGTGTGCACATTAATTGGTGCCAGGGAAAAAAATCCTGTCAAGACATTTGTTTGGTGGCTGTTATGGATTGGTTTTACAGAGAGCAAGGCCAGGGTCTGCATGCAGAAATGCTCATGCTTTTTCTCTCTTAAATGCACATTACAAGCATTGCTCTTTGCTATATTGATCAAGTAATTTTGAAGGTGGTGTGCTATCTGCATCTCTCTGCCACTGGCCCCCAACCCCCAACAGGCAGGTCAGTGCAGCTCTGCCTTAGGTACCAGGAAATGAAGAAGAGTAAGAGAAAGTGATTAGTCTTGAAACGTATGCGTTTTAATGTAATTGACATTGATTTAACCGCTGGTTGAATTTTTGAAGACAAAATTCAATAAAAAATGGACTGTCGATATCTTTCTTACTGCTGTCTGTTGCTGATTCTACTGCAAAATGCAACAATTTGGATGCAGTGAGAAATGAAACAAGGCAGATCTGTTGCTGTGCCCTCTTCCTCATGCTCTGCGTGGCATTGCAGCACTTGGGCTGTGCAAACAGGGCAGCAGTGGGAGCAAAAGGTATCATGCTCATCAGCCCTGGCATCACCATCCTCTTTATTGCCCAGAATGTTGCAAGCTGCTTGTTGATCACTGTGAGCACAAAGGTAGGACATGCAGATCCAGCTAATGCCAACATCTTCATTTCACATTTGAGATCTTGCAGTCAGAGCTGTGTCACCCTCTGCAGCACACATCACTGCAGGGCCCATCACTGCGGGACACATTACTGCAGGACCCATTGCTGCAGGGCCCATCGCTGCATCCCCCTGGCCCTGCACTCCACTGGCTGCCAGCCCTGCTCTCTGGGCAGAGCATAGGTGAGAGGAGGCAGCAGAACAGCAGCTCCTCGGCTGCCGCCAGCCTCTTCTCCACCCGGTGCCCAACCTGCCACCCCCCAACCACTTCACAAGTCCTTCCCAAGCAGAAAGCAGCCCCCAAATGGAGACATTTTGTTTTTCTGATTTTTTTTTTTTTTAATAAAAAATCATTGTGCTGTCATGCCAGTAATACGGCCTCCCCTGGTTACGGCACACACCGTGCTCTGTAGCTAGGCAGAGAACAGGCCTGCACTTCCCCTGCAGACTGCTATAAAAGCCAATTAAGTTGTTACTTAATTTTCCTCATTTTTTTTTTTTTTCCCCATTACACACAAGGGGAAGCAGCTGAAAGTCTCCCCTAGCAACAGTATGTAAAATTTAAAGTAAATTATCCCCGGTGATTCAGCTGGCTTATTGCTACAAATGCCTTCTGACTGTGGTGCATGGACACACTGAGCTGAGGAATGGGTCCCTCCTAGAAAGCTCAGTGTCTACTTAAGGGGGTGCACAGAGTGCTTATGTTCATCATAGCTCTGATTACATCCCAGCCCAGCTCTGCCTCAGCTACCAGCTCTGGAGACAAGTGGAGTGTCACCATCCAGCCAGGCAGGGAGCTCTGAGGTGCAGAAATCACACAAATATCCTTCTGCAAACCCAAATCCATGCTTATGCAATTTTTGTTCATAGAATCATACAAGCATGAAGGTTGAAAAAGACCTTTAAGATCATCTTGTCCAACTGTCCACCTACCACCACCCTGGCCACTAGACTGTATCCCTCTTAGTACTACATCTACCCTTTTTTTTGAACACCTCAGGGATGGTAACTCCACCACCTCTGTGGGCAGCCCATTCCAGCGCTTCACCACTCTTTTCAGAGAAGATTTTCCTAATGCCCAACCTGAACCACCACTGGTAAACTTGAGTCCGTTCCCACTTATCCTTCTTGAGCCGCATGGCCAGGAATAACACATTCCCTACAGCCATGTGTGTGTTTTCTCACCCCTTGTAGCTCAGGCAGTAAAAAACCGTGCTGCTTCTCCTTCCACCCAGTGCCCAAAGCCTGAACGAAACATCAAGTAATTATTTGGCAACTGCTGCAGCAGCAGCTTCCTGTAGGTTATCTTAATGGATTTATCGCCCTGAACTAAACCCTGACCATCTGCTCTACTCTCTAATTACAAATGCAGAAAGAACTAATTCATGACTGCATCATAAAAAAGTGAAATAGAAGTGATTGAGGAGCAGGGTAAGCTTTGCTCCTCCCTCCAGTGGGTTGTGCTCCCCAACAACAGCTCTCCTCTTCCCTAGTGAGTGGCAACTCCTGAGGAACGCGGCTCACCAGAACAGGTTTCGTTCCCTCTCATTCATTTGGTTGTATTGTTAAATCTGGGATTCACATAAACGCTGTTACAAACCTTTCCTTCTCTCTCAGATGATCCCCAAAACATGTACTTGTAATGCATTTTCTAATCAGGAGAAGCACGAAATGAAGCTGATGAGAAATAACCTAAAACTCTTCATTTCCTCCAATTCACAGTGAAACCCCTTCACTCACTGAAGACACATGGAGCCAGCACCTGGCTTTATGCTGCTCACTCATCTCCACCTTAGTGCTGCTGGCTTGCGAGAGCAGGGGCTGAGCGCCCGTTGCCACTGCCCAGGAACCAATCTACTGAGAAGGACCAATTCATAGCACATAGGTCAGGTCAGGAAGATGGGAGTATCTCAAAATGAGTTGCTTGGCCCTGGGCTTTGGAAAACTTTTTTTCCAGCTATCTAGAAACAGACTGTGATTTCCTCAAGTGCATTTATGATTTGAGAAGTAAGAACTGTGTCAGAGAGCAGAGCAGTATGAGAAGTTGATTCACAGATAGAATGACAGAATCATAGAACCATCAGGGCTGGAAAAAACCACTGAGATCACCTAGTCCAACCCCACCCCAACTCTCACCACACCCACATCCCTCAGTGCCACATCTGCACAGTTCCTCCAGGGACAGTGACTCCACCACCTCCCTGGGCAGCCCCTGTGCCAATGCACCACCACTCTTACTGAGAAGGAACTTCTCCTACCATCCAACCTGAACCTCACTTGGTGCAACTTCAGGCCATTCCCTCTCATCCTATTGCTGTTACCCGGGACAAGAGGCTGTATGACAGCAGCAATCTACCATGGATAAATTGTGTCTGAAGAGAGCCTATTTATCACAAAACATGCTAGTTTCTCAACTTTAGATATTAGATGTCATTAACAAAATCTCTTGTATCTTGGGACACAGAGCAGAAACTCCACCTGTATCCTTTCTAATTTGTTCCCTAACACCAATTAAAATTAATGACATTTTTAAAAACCTTTTGACTCTAGAATATCCTTTTGACAGTTGGCCTTTAAGGACTCTTCTTTCAAGCTCTGTCACTAAAAGCTTCCTGTGCAGAGAAGCTGAATTAAAAAGGAATTTAATACACTCCATTGCTATTACACTTTTTGATGATTTTTTTTTTTTTTTTTAATTTTCCCCACCAAATCCTTACACCCTTTCATAACTAGAAAGAGCTGCTCATTTGTTGAAGGACATAGGTTAACACAAAAAACTAATATCAGAAACAATGAGATAGTTTAGGGACATCTCATGGAGACAGCACGAGAAGAACAAAGCAGCATAGACAGGGCCTGCAGGCCAGGAGCTCCCTGGTGCCCCACTGCTCAGCCCATTGCAGCAGGGTGTGGGCTCCCCGGAGCAGCTTCTGCTCCACAGGAAGGCAGCACTGTGCTCTGGAGCAAGCCTGCGTGATGCTAGCACCGTGAAGGGGAGCTTGTTGCATGCTATGGAATCCATATAGGGATTTGTTGTATTTGGCAGTTTTCTGCAGCAATCACAAGGGAGTGATGGGGAGCAGTAGGCAGATTTTGGAAGACTAGAAAATGCTGCACAACCAAACCGCGCTGCACTTTTTAAGAGAGCCTTTTACTAAAGAGTTGTGAGCTTTTTGTCTCATAGCCTAAAACAGGCCTTTGGCTGTGGCTGCCCAGCCTGGGGAGGTCAGACCTTCCAGCCTGCCATTTGCCTTCAATAAATGTCCCTGGGCATTTATTCAGCTTCAAGCAGGAGCTGTCTTTGGTTCTGCTTTGCGCACAGTTTCCATAGATGGCATCTCAGCATGTCAGCGAAACATCAATGAGCTGGAAGAGCAGGCTGGTTAATTAGCATGCAAATAGGCTCCCTCCTTAATGAGAAAGAAGCTTTTACTAGCTCACTGAGCCCCCAACACATGAGTTCCTGCTATGTCCTACAAATAACATTTTTATAGGTCAAAGACACATGTGAGCGCATTTTTGCCCCCACATTGCTGGCATTGCTGCACATACACCACCTGTATCTGAAGTGTGAATCCTGCCTGGTAACAGTGGACAAGGAAGGCCAGGTAAAGTCATCCCAAGATAACCGATATCTTTCAGTGTCAGAGGTAGCATTTTTATAATAGAAAAATAATTAGCTCATTAAGAGGTCTAAGGAGCTTTTCATTTATCAGCAAAGTCCTGCTCTAATGGCCATACTGGTAAAGAGCAGGAAACAATCACACCCCACAGCCACAGAGCAGTCTAGCAAAGCCCATGGCAAGGTGCTGGAGCAGAGCCCTGTGATCCTCCCCTGGGTGACATCTGCATGAGGCACAGCGCCTGAACTGCACACTGCTCTGGAAATGTAGAAATGCATTTGTGCCATGTCTTAACCTTTGCTTTATTGATCATTACTGGAGATAGGCTACCTGGGCAGACAGACTCTTGCCATCCTTCATTCTTCTGCTTTGCTGTGATGGCACATACAACGGTTTCTATGCATGTTGTTTTGGGGCTTTGCATCGTCTGGGGAATTTTTTGCTTATTTTCAAGTTTCCTGAAGAAAATAGGTACTGCATGAATTGTGGGGGGAAACGGCTCTTGTAAAAACCACCACGAGAGCTATGAGTATGAGTATGAATGCACTTTTCTATTTTAACCAAGTTGGCACGTTAGCCAGTAAAAGCCTATTGCCTCTGCACAGCCTCCATTTTGACACTGTGTTGATAACAAGTTGGATTTTTGGAGAAGGGAGTCACGTAATAGAAGAGGTTCAGATTCATGCAGAGGACCTGTTGATGAATTAGTACATCATCATCCCAAATCCATATTCACTAACAAAAGATTTGTTTGTTTTTGCCTGAAGCCAAGTTATACACACATACAAATATATATATATATATATATATAGAAACATTTGTTTTGCTCCATAAGTTCTGGATCCTTCTCAGGGTCCAGAGTTAAATAGTTACTGATGTTTACTGGGGAAAGTGTTCAGTTTCTACAATGCAAGGGAGCATAGAGTTTGAAGGAGTGACATGCTAGAAGCCTTCCGCTGTTGCTGTTGTTTAGTAAAATCAGAAAATATATGAAATGCATTAATTCCATGAATTAGACAGCAGTTATCCCTTGCTGGAAAAGATAAAACAAGTGGAAATTAACCTGGATGCTCAACTACTGATCAGAGACCAAGGGCGACAGAGGGGAAGCATGGAAACATTGGTATGCTGCTGCCAGCAATCTGTACTGCCTCTGCATATACTTTGGGGAAAATAGAAGAATCCTTCTCTGTAGCCACGTGTAGCTACAGAAGCACCCCTCAGAAATGTCTCTGAGCCAGCAAGCTGATCTAAAAAGACTGAAATAATCCACTTAGAATCCTGTTTGCCATAACAGTCTCTATACATGCAGAACAAGCAGACAGAAGTATGCAGGTCAAGGCATTAGGTCCTCCCATATCAAAATCCCACTGACAGCACCACTATCTTCAGTCTGCTGCTTTGCTGGTTCACATTCATTAGAGAGGTAGAAATCACAGAATCACATAATCCTTAGACTTAGAAATTAAAGGGAGATTGCAAGCACTAATTTATAAATCATCTCTCTTCTCTGTGGCAGGACAAACTATTTACTTTTACATAGAGTATATTATCCATAATTATAGCAAGTTCCAAGAAATATAAATGGAATGTTTTCCCCAGAAGCAAAGTACACTGTTGAAGAACCACAAGAAAAAAAAAATGTAGTTTGGAAATAATTTAAATCTATATAATAAGCACAATATATCAAATATTCTTGATCTACTAAATTTTAATTTTAGTCTTAATGTAGTACCAACACTAACAGCCTCCACTCCCTCCCTAATTTCTAAGAACTGAGGTTGGCTATGTAAAATATAATTCCATGTTTAGAACAACATACCAAATGCAGATATCTAAAGTGAACTCTCAGAAAATGAAGAGCGTCTTTCAGCAAACATCTGTAGAAATGTGTGCCTTTCCTTTGGACTGCAACCCCCTTTTGTTTCATAGATTACAGCATATAATCATCTTTAAATGCTTATTTTTGAGAAATTTGGGTGTGATTAAATATATTTGTACTGATCAGCCTCTACACTTTCTTGTTTCATCAGAAAGCCTGGTACAAACATCAGATCTACAATATACTCTTGAGGAGGAAGCAGAAGCCCAGTTACTCCTTGAGGAGAGTCATCAACCAATTTAACTTCATTCCAACCTCTGTTATACTCGCCACGAACTAAACTACAGCCAATTCCAAGTCTGTCTGCTATCACCTAAAAGAGAAAGAAAAGGTGTTAATCATTTAGTACAATTGGCTTGTGTGATAGTGAGTGATGCTTAAAAAGAGCTTTCTTGATACAGACTGTGTAAATATCTGTGGGGTTTCCAAACTGCAAATATTTACTGTTGGTTGTGCTTAGACAGACTGCTTATAGATGCTGTTTCTACTGCATTCTATGCACTGCATAAAAACTATTCATTTTTACTCTTCTCAGACACCAACATATTCATGCATCAGCCTGTCTTCCAGATCTCAAATGAAGAACAGAATCCACACTGCACTGAAAGGTATTCTTTTTCCTGGAAGACTCTGTTCTGCACAATATTCTGAAGAACCATTAACACAAGTAATGATATGTGTACCTTGCATACTTTGTATGCACTGTTAAGTGTAGAAAGGCAACATTTTTATCAGTGTTAAATTTAAGGTCGCTGCTTCACTCCAAAGCATGCTCTTTGCTCTTCAGCACCTTCAGTGTATGAAGCAATGAAACATGAGGTGAACTAGATAGAACACCTCCATGGCCTCAGCTCTACGTTGTCCCCAGCAGTGCTGCAAGGGCTTCCAGATACAAAAAAAAAAACCAACACTTTCTCAGAATGCATCTGCTGTCAAGAAATAAAATCCTGAAAGATTTTTACTTTTTACAAACAAAGATATTCCAGACTGAGATTGCGGAGGCTTTAAGAGAGAGGATTTGTCCCTACAAATGTTTCTTTGGCAACATAATGGTGAGAGGACAGTGGATGGTAAGAGAACTTCAGTACTGCTTCAGCACAATTAATTCCTTCTCTCATACCTCCACAATGCATGTCAGGAACTTTCTCTCCCCATGAATGTCATATATTTTGCATTGTACTCTTTCTCCCTCTATACTATTTCCTAGGTCCTCCCCACTTAGTGTCTAAGCCCTTCTTCTCTTTTTCTTTTCATCCAAGGAGAAGAGGCCAGCTACCCAATAGCCGAGGAAAAAGGAGAGCACGGATAAACAGGCTGACATGAAGACAGAGGAAGAAACAAAGCTTTCTAGTCTATGCAACTGGAACATAAAAGCTGTTATGCATTGTCACAGAATACTGGACAGATAATGAATAGAAATGGTCCCAGCATATTTACATTTGCAGCATCCAAAAATCCCCCAGGAAACTGCATAATTCAATATTTTACAGTTTACAGAAAATATAAAATGTTTTGACTACCAAACAAATATCTTGACTTTTTGCCATTTATCAAGTGTTCTGCTGATATCACTTAAGACAATTTAATGAGAAAAAGAATGTTTACAAAAAGAAGCAATGCTGGCTTTCGTTCACTGGGAAATCAATTTTGCCAGTAAAATATGTATACACTTCTGTAGACTTAGACATATACACAAGATATTACATTAATATAAATATTAGATTACTTTAGATTACACTGATGCAAGCATACTCTAGTTTTAATATCCGTTTAGCAAAAATAACATTATGTTATAAAGTAAATGTTAACATACCTTGAAAAGTAAAGCCCTGTGGTAAAATGTTCCTTTTTTAACTTTCCCAATAGGCACAATGTTGGATTTCAGTTCAAATTTTATTTCACTTATGTGTAGCTCCCAGCTGAAATCGTGTAGTTTGTCTCTTTCAATTGCACCACCCATTTTGTCTGCAACAAACCTGTTCCAATGCACACCAGGATCAATTAAACCTACAATGCCTCTTGAATTTATCATAAAATGGAAGGTACAGAAGCAATAAGAGAATGATATATACAACTCTAATACTGTTGCTCTGAATGCTGTAATTGTTTTATTTAGTAGCCTTTTTTTTTTTTTTTTATAATATTATCTACAGTTAAACATAACTGTAAACATAAATATCACAGACCAAAGTCAAAGCTGCCAGCGGTGATTCTGGAGAGGTCTAGTGTGGGCACCAAATACTCAGAGAACATCCTCATCAAAACTGAAATCAGTGAGTAAATAGTTCAGAAACTAATGTTCACGTCTGCAGATAACAGATTATTTGAGCAATGTAGTGCAACCCCCAGCTCTAGCATTTGTTTGAAATTTTAATTGAAGCATGAGAATATGTGACAAAAATAGTCATAGACAACATTCACAACATGGAAAGTAACTACACCCAGAAAGGGTACCTCAATCTCTACATGTGTTTTCTTATGCCAAAGCCAACATTTGGGCAGGAGGTTATCTTTATCCTTAAAAATAAATAAATAAATAAATAGTTTAAATAAAGAAAGAAAATCAGAACCCACAAGCTATGCAAACACTGCCAAGAGAATGCCTTCTGGGTGACTGTGCACAAACAGGATCCAACTCTGACTTGTACATCCCTACCTCCTCTCACACACATCTTCACCTCCCCTCTGCCACAGCTCCTCTATGCACAGAGCTTTGTTCCTCTCGGTGTCCTCAGATGAAAGCATGGGTATTATTGAGGGCTGTAACTCTGAACAAGGTGCTGCAGAGCTGACATGACAGTCACTACCTCAGACCGGGAGCAAACTTTTGCATCACTGCCTCCATAGTAAACCTATCCAAACAGGTTTCAGTCTCACATGCATGCAAAACAATTTAAGGGGTCTTATTTCTCCAGGGTCTAGGGTCTAGATGCTGGTAGCAGCAGCATAGGAGTTATTGCGGAGCAGACTGGATGTGGTACTGTGAAGCTAGGAATTACAGTGTGAGCCTGAAGAAGCAAAGGGGTCCAAAATAATCTCTTGTGCTGCTCTTGCCTACAGCCAGCTCTCAGTAAAGGGAGTGAAGGCCCCTCAGCTTACATGCACACCACTCCTGCACGTGCACAAAGATGTGCTGCACTTGTTTAAAAGGAGGCAGCCAGTACCATGGCGCATTCCCTAACCCATGACAGTTTCCTCCCAGCAAAGACAGTATGGATGCGCCTGGGCTCCTGCAGCTGCCTCCTTCTTCCCTGATAATTCAGCACATGCTACCCAGACACACACAGAAAATGCAGCATATGAATACAAATCCCTGCAGAAAACATTCTACTTCAGTTCTTGATAATTGTTTCACCAGCTTGTGTATTTGCAAATATTTCATCTGTATGTCTGAAGAGCGGATTTGAAGGAGTATTTTATGAGTTCCACCTTGAGAAAGACGGTGTAGTTTATACACAGCTAGATAGTTAAGAATGAATACTCGTCTAATTTTGCAATCAACAGAGAAGACATTCCTCATATCGTAGTGGACCGCTTGGTTAAAAATGAGGTTAGTAGAAAGAAAAAAACAAATTTTGAGAGACTCAGTGGGATCTGATGCCAAACTCTCCAGGAAACTGCTAAGATAGTAAAGGTTAAACTAAGGAGAAGATGAAAGAAACCACACTGCTTGGAGATGACAGTGATTGGTGCCTAGGCTGAGCGGCCAGCACTACTAATGAATCACACATTGATAACAAGTGTGTGTACACACATCATTGCAATGTTCTGGCACTATTAAATCATCAGGATGTTAATTATAGTAGCACCTGAAAACTCCTTTTAAAACTGTTCTGTGCTTTTGGTATAGAAAACAAAATACAGGAGAGTTCTTACCCCAAGGTATTTTTAAACTTACAGAGCAAGAAGGATCCTAAGACAAGGAACAGACATAAGTTACAACAGTCTCAACCATTGTGCAGTTTTTTCTTCGCTGATAATGCTTGGTTAATTACAGACTTTTTTTCTGCAATGGGTGCATGCATAGACAGCAGCAACTGCACAAAGTTCTACATACAGGGAATTAAAAGGGCACCTCCTGGGAATCTGGACCCCCTCTTGCAGAACACAAAATTTTTGCATTTGGGTCAGTTTTTTTTTAAACCCTCATCCAAAACCCACTGGAGTCAACAGAACGTTCACAGCAATTTTGGGGCTGTGAGTAAATAATGGCAAGTAATGCTTCTTTCTAGTTGTTTGCTTTAAAATCCAGGGGGAAAAAAACATTAGTTTCTCTCCTAATGTTTGATTGCTGTTCAACAACCTTCAGGGCATTATCACAGCCAAGATGACAAGTAAGAATAAGGGTCATCTGCATTATCACAAAATATGTGCAGTGTGAAGAGGAATGAGAGGGGATATATTTCATGAAACAAGCTCTCTAATAAAAGGAAATTCTCAGAATTTAAATATTTTAAATACTTTAAAGACAGTCTTCATTGTGCATTCATTTGGAGAACAAACAGGAAAGTTTACAGTAAAATGCTGGAAATCCTGACTTTTCAGAAATGCTCAATGGAAAGGCTCATTACAGATGTATAGATGTCAAAAACCTGAAGCTGCCAACATGAGTATTTTCAAAATGAGAAAATTATACCCCTTTGTTGCAAATGATACTTTAATTACTTTAAACTAATTATAATAAAATAATAAGAAAGAAACAAAATCAAAAATCATATTAAAATACCAGCCCAAAGCTGTTTTTTGATTCCAATTATGGGTGGGAAAAAGAACAAACTTGAAAAAGTTGTCCTGTGAAAAGAAAACTGTTATTTTACCAAATCAACTTATTTGCATTATTAATGGAAATACAATTAGGTACTCACTGTGCAAGAGCCACAACCTGTTCCCGAGTAGTGGTGAGTGGTAGAATTGTTTTAGAAGCATCATTAATATAATTCATTAACATGAAGTCGGGTGGTGGTTGCCACTGGATATCTTCCAGATTTATTTCATCCTGGACTTCAGACACAATCTCAACTTCTTTCATTTTTTCTTCTTCTTTCTTCCCTTTCCCTTTTCTTACATAGAAAAAAAAATACATTAGAGTACTGTTACTTCTAAGGTCCAAATCCTGAACAGGTCCCATAACCAACTAGCAGAAGACTAAATGAAATGCTTGCTTTGCTCAGATAAAACACTGTGCATTTCACAAGTTTCGTAGGAACTACAAAAATCAGCATCTCATGGGGGCTATTATTAAGGTCCATAGAATCAGATATTTTAGAATTTTTTTATTTGTGGGAATGCATAGAACTTGTGTTTTATAAGCGTTATGTCTTTTTTCAGCATGCATCTTGAGTAATTCTACAGGGAAATATGACAAAATTCCTTTCATTTCTTTTTTTTTTTTTTTTTAAATCCATAATACTGCCATCATTCTTGGAAGAAAAAGAAAAGAAACAAAGGGCCACAAGAAAGTGTGCTTCAGGGTACAATATAATTACTGTATGCTCTTCAAATTATTCTTAAAATTTTTTACAATGAATGGCACTCTTAAGACTTAAGAAGGCATTGTACAAAGCAGAAAGGCATTTACCATTATCAGCAGTCTAATTCAAGCAATTTGCCTTCAGAATATTTTTGAACTTTTACCTATTAAGATTTATCATATTCACAAAAAGTCCTTTTCATAGGTTTCAAAAAAGTACATTTTTTAGAAGGACAACCAATTAAGATTTAATCTTCAAAACATAGAAAATTCACCACTGTCTTAAATGAACTGTTCCTAATTACACTTGCACTCCAAAAAAGCAGGCAAACTGTTTTTGTTACCTATTTTGACCCTACAGCCAGGGGTCCTTATAATAGTAGAACAAACAACTACTACTCCATTTATGCACTTAGGTATTATGCTTAAAAATAACTTGTTAAAGGGAACAATATCAGAATGGACTCTCACCTGTCCAGTATCTGATTTACCAGCTTTTCAAAATAATAGACATCTACAGATAGCATATTTCTTGTTCTTTGACTGTTTTTTTCCCTGCTCCTCCCCTTTATCCTCTTAAAACATTCTCTTCCCAATGGGAAGTGTGCCAAGTGATTGTGCTACAAGAGGAACACAATCTTTTTTACTCAAATGATGGTTGGATCGCTTTTATTCTCCTTCATCCCAATTTTTCAGGAAGAAAAAACTCAATAGAAGGGTGCCCACCCTTCTCTTACTGGTTTGTTTTCTTGCTGCTTATTTCCTGGAGGTACAACTCCATTCTGCTCCTTGGTGAAGTGGCTGTTTTAATGTCTTCTACATCTGTCTCTGTCCTGCTCCTCAACAGTCCATTATATGTGTCTAAAAATTTGTCTCGTAAAGAACTGCATCTTACAGCTGAAGGCTGTAAAATGAACAGTGACCATTGCAGTAGGCTTCTACTGACCTTTTCATATCCTTTCTTTTTATCCCCATTTTGTTATGAGAATTATGACATCAGAGGAAAAAAACCCCAACACTCCTATTTCTGAAAATTGCCTTACTGCTCATGATGAAGTTGTTCAGAGAGAAAGTGGTGAGGTGCTGGCACAGGCTGCTCAGGGGTGTGGATGCCCCATCTCTGAAGGTGTTCAAGACCAGGTTGGATGGGGCCTTGGACAATCTGCTCTAATGCCAGATCTGGAGGTTGGTAGCCCTGCCTGTGGCCGGGGGGGCTGGAACCTGATGATCCTCAGGGCCCCTCCCAGCCCAAGCCATTCTATGATTCTATGACATGCTACAAATGCAGAGCAGTACTGCAGAGGAGAATTAACCATGGTAAATAGTTTTCAAGCTGCTAGGATTCCTGTTTTGCAAGTTCAGTACAAATGTCCTGTAGAACACCAGAGAGCCAGCATGAGGAAGACAGCAGCCAATGCACTATACTGCCACCAAAGAACAGCAATTGCTCCTTTTTTGTCTTCTTTTGTGCACAATAAAATCTCTTGCCTGTCTTTCAAAAAGGAGTAAATATGAGCACTGGAAAGTATATTCTTTGAATGCTCTGTAAGTATATAGCATGCAAGAGATACACGTTTATCAGTCTATGTTAAAGTTAACATTTTAGTTCAGTCACTGTATATATCAGATATGCAACTGTTTGATCAAAAATGTTGCTATCTGCCTATGCAAATACATGTCAAACTATCAGCGAGGCACTTTCTCTACATCTAATTCAAACACTTCCAGCAGACAACTATAATTCTCCTTTCTCTTAGCTTTCAACTACAGTTTATATAAACCAGTATCACTTTTCAAAAACAGTGGTTTTAAACTGTGTTCAGTGGTACTTTGCAAAATAATGTTGAACAGAAACGTATGATCAAAGGAAAAAAATATGTAGAAAAAAGTATAAGCATGTTTAAGACTTGGAGTCAGCCACTGACCTCCAAGTAACTTCCATATATCTCACAAATTAATAGTAATAATGATGTATGAATTATGGATTCAAAATGAATGACAATGGGGTTATAAATCATGCAACTTGATTATGACATTCAAAAGCAATTATTTTATACTCGAAGAAAGAAGTCTCTGTATCCATGCAAGTTTACTATTGGGAAATTGAGCCAGTCATTTGTTTTTTCCTAAAGAAAATTTCTGCTTTCCACAAGAGTTAAGATTGCTAACAATGCAGTTATTTATTTACTGTGTAATTGATACAAATTATATCGGTCACTTCACAAGTAATGCCTCCTGTGTATTTCCATGGAAACTGCAACAGATATGAAGAGCACAGTAATGCTATTTGATAGAGAAAATTCTCAGCTACAGAACACTATTTTTCAGTATAGTCACCACCACTAGCTATGCATTTTCACCAGCAATGAACAAGAGCCTGCATGCTGTGCTCACAGAAGTCTGCATCGCTGCCCAGAACATGGTTTGTCTCTCATGTCACTGTCACCACTGCTGAAATGCATCACCCACTACTCACTGGGCTCACATTTATGTTCTGGTCTCCAGAAACATTCAGCAAGCATCAGTGAACATCAATGGGTGCAATTTTTTCCACTTGGAGGAATTCAATTCCACACCTTTGCTTCACATATCCTTTCAAGTGAGACACCATTTTGTCAAACTGCCCCTTTGCTGTCATCTGGAATAGGATATTGGCGAGAAGGTTCAGCCTCTACTGCCATACCACCAACATTCGCTTCTGACACTGTGGGCCAACACTACAAAATAGGAGGCATTTTGTCTGGAGCAGCCCTTGTACATTAAAAAGCAACTACCTAAGGGTGCCCTCACAGAAATAAACACACTATCTTGTCAGAACAGGTCTCTAAGCTCTGCACTTTAAGACTGTGCAAAATAATCTCAGTCTCTAGAGCCTCTCCAGAAATGACACAAATGCCCACAAGTACAGAGCAAATATTATTGGCTTTGTACTCCCCCATCACTTCTGCTCCCTTTAAGTAAACTGTCATAGACATGGGATGGACATCAGGAGGACCATCCAAATCAGCAGATGTTACAGTAGGCCTGGTAAGAGACTAAAGATGCTTCCTTTGCATCCCAATACAAGAACCTTGCACAACATCCAGGTGGCAAGTAGTTCTTTTTTCCTTTGTCTTCTTTTTCCTTTTCTTTTCTCTGTCTTAGCAAACAGTTGTTATCTCAACCCACGAGTTCTTTTTTGTTTCCAATCTCTCCCTTTCTCTTGACTGGGAGGAAGTGAGCAAACAGCCGTGTGGTGCTGAGCTGCTACTAGGTTAAACCACAACAAACTCATTTCAGGTATTTAATATGACATGATTTAAACTGAATTCCAGAAGTACATACAGAATTACTAGTCAAATTGTAACTCAGTAACTTTTGGCTAGCTTAATCCCGCAATTTGGTTTGAAGTCAGAACTGCAACACTTGACCATCAGCAGCTATTATCTATCAAAAATTTGCATTTCATTTCTAAATGAATATAATTCAGAATGTAACACCTTAAAGCTTTTTCTCTACTGCGGGTTATGCAGACCAAAAGACCTTCTTCCATATAGCTCCCGTTTTTCCTCCACTGGAGATACCATTAAACTATTGAGATCACAAAGCAAGTTCCAATTTTCCCTTGTCTTTCTTTACAGCACATTTAATCTCCCAGGCACATACAAACTCATACAAGCACAGAAATACACAGCAGTGCAAGAAATCAGCAATTACCTCTATCAATAAAAGGTCTGTATAAATAGTAGCATATCACAGTTCACAGATGAACTCCAAGCTGAAAATTGCAACCGTGGTGCCCTTGTTCCTATGACAGACACTCGCCTTTTTGCAACCCTGAAACTATTAGTATTCTGTGATACTATCAGTGATGAGAATTCACAGCCCTTAGAAGTGGCTAAGGACCTCTATACTACAAAACTAGATAAATTTGGAAGTCAGGACTGAGACCCACAGAAACCAACATAATAAATGGTTGTAGCCCTAAGTTAGCAAACACAAAATCTGAGTACAGTTGTAGGCTGTGTCGCGTTCCTATCAAGAATTAGACACCACCTTGCAGATTGCAAGGAGGTCCATTCGGACTGGCTTTGCAGTCCTGAGCATTCCCCTGGAACTAGAGATGTCCTCCTGCCTTCTCTAAAAGGCATCCCTGCAGCAGCGACTGTGCAGCTGCTCAGTTCAGGTGAACTGAACTGAAGGTGAGTCAGTTCAGCTGGAAGACTATGGTTCACTTTTCCACAGGAACAAAATTTAATGAAAATACTTAATTTATAAGTCATTAAGACAAGGACAGAAGAAATGCCTTCACAGACAGAGCTTTCTACTTTATCTGTTTTGCCTTGCTAGGGAAGCTAGTGAAACTGCAACAAACCAGAATAAGACTGCTAATCCCCAAGCATCAAGCAGGGTCAGGCTCAAATACTTTTTCTATGGAAGAACAGAATGAATTTTCCACAATGAGATTAGAGATTTGTATCTATTTGGTAGAAGACGACCTGCTCACTAGATCAGACCCACAAAAAGGACTAGTAAGACTGTACCTGATGTACTGTATGGATCAGAGGGAGCTCTCCAGAGCGAGGCATTTTTAGGCTTATTGCTGTCAAAATTGAGATAGTACTGAACACAGTCTTCACTGCTTTCAGTCACTTGTAGAATTTCACTGGAAGAAATTTACTCTATGAAAAAGGATGGATGTGAGCAGTAGAGGGACTTCTCACTCATAGGTGCAGCTTTTCTATTGAGAAAGAACTACCCTCATTTCCCTGTTGCTTAATTGTCAAGTTGGAAAACTATTGCATTTCACTGCCTCCTAGGGATACTGAAAGGAAAAACAGCCAAATAAATGAGAGATGTTCAAATACAGTATGGGGAGGACTAATAACTACTTAGATAAACAAATGAAGATTACTGCTATTAGGTTGTGAAAGAAAGACCCTGAAAACCTATTTCAAATTGTATTTGAGCTATTGTACTCTGTTAGGAAACTGTGTATTACTATTTTCAATCAGAATTGTATTTTTAACTTCAGCACAATAACAGAACACTGATAACTAGTAAATTGCAATACCATACCTTACTTTTTCTCTACTACTTTTTCTTGAAGTAAAAGGTGACAAAGTAGTCTGTTCATAAGATAAATGCTGTAGCTTTTCCTCTACTGCAAGGACACTGCAAAGAAGATAGTATTTGCATGTTAAATTATGAAAATAGAGCTTTGAATTTAAAGGACATTAAATATATTAATAAGAAATATATAAGAGGAAGAAATAATAGAAATAAACACAATACTGATTCAGAGATCAAATATAAAGCACAGGATACCAATGATGGACAAGTAACTGAGTAGTAGGATTGAAACTAAGGTGCAAAGGCAATAAGCTGTATGAAAGTCAAAGAAAGAAAACCCAATAGTTAAAAGACAAGCATAGAGATCAACAAAGAGCACAAAAGGTTAATTTGTCATAGATATTCTCAGACATCTTTATGGTGTCATATACAAGCTTAAAAGGGAAGCTTCTGATACTGTAAACCAAATATGTGATGTGTTGACAGAGAAGAAGATTTTGGATTTGCAAAATACTGGTAGAGGATTCTTTGATCTGTGGGACTGTTTATACAAAATGACTCCCAGTTAAACAAGGCCAATACCAACTTCCTGCATTCAAATCTAAGATTTGTTAGGCTGGCTTCAGCTTAAACAGAGAAGGAATTGACATTGATTCTCTATCAAGCCCAAAAGCCTTGTGCTGCTTCCTGGGATGTTGTGCTTAAAATTCCATGCATTTGTCTGCACACAAAGATAATCAAATCATAGGTTTAATTGTTGCGCGTTGATGTTCTGTTTTGATGGCATAATTATTACAGCAGATGACAAGCTCTGTTACAGCTATTAATAAAATGAGTGTTCCACCATGAGAAACCAAAGGGTGCTCAGTGAACGAGTCTTCTTCACTAAGTTTTCTAACAGAAAACAGAGCAAATCAAGCGAATAAATATTTTCTGTCTGAAGGGAAAAAATAGTGATTTTACAAATTTTTCTTTTATGAAATACAAATCTCTTGCCTTGTAGGACATGTAGCACTCCGTTGAAATTGAAATAGATGTCTCACAGTACAAACTATGTAGTACTTTCATATTGGAAACAGTGGAATGGATGGAAAAATGAATTACTGAAATAAATATTACTACATTACTCACTCTTCTTGCGGCTTAGCATTAATGAAGATGATGGCCCGACGGTCAGCAAGCTCTTGCATACTCAGTTCCTCCAAAGACAGAAGTTTTACACCAGGTTTTATCTACAAGAAAATTACAGCAAAAGATTCAGTGGTGTTCTCAGTTAGAAGTGAAGACAAAAAATAGTTTAAGAGCCATATAACATTTCTTATCTTCAACAGAAGACTTACATGAGAACTTATAAGAATCATTCTAAATATACAAAAACAGTATTCTCCCTATTTGCATTTTCCTTCTTCAATTTTCTTAGAAAATATCATTTATAAATAATCTAGCTTGTGATTATTGTTATTGTGTCATTCTAAAATCTAGGATAAGGTAACATTCCTGACTTTGAAGACACTGCAATTTAGGATGGAATTTTCCAAAGTAAGTAAAAGCTTTAAAGGCATGCATTTCACTGATCTCTCAGTAAGAATAATATTTTTAATTTATTTGGGCATTTTGTAAAGTACTTCCCTAATTTAAACTGAAAATACTAACTTGTGATACATAGTGGAGCCAGTCTTCATATATCAGCAGTGCTGTGTGAGAGAAAAGGTCATGACCAAGGTGAAAATATGAACCCTTCTTTATGTAAAAATAAACGAAAAGTCCATAGGTCATTCAGAGTCAGATTGCTATCAAATATACTGCAGTGAAAGATACCAGAAGAACTAACTTCTGAGAAAGTCCCTGGTAAGGAACTAGGAGCTCAGCAGTTTACACAGGATTGTAAGGAGATTGGGAAGAAGACTGTAACTAGGGGATAGCATAAAGATGATAAGATTTCACCATAAAGAAAGATAAACGAAAGAAATTATTATAAAACCCAGGAGACAGCATAACAAGAAAACAAGCACAGTTATTTTAGGTAACCAGATGCTGGCTTCCATTACAGTCTTCTTTCAAAATGAAGAAGAAAATTTTACTGTTTCTAAGAAAAGTAATTTAAAGTAGCTTACCTTCCCATAATCATAGAATCCATCAGTAATGACATTACTTGATGATAAATATCCCATTTGGCTGTACTTCTGGGAAAGATTGTTATCAAGTAGCCTTTCCAGAGCAGCTTCACTAAAGTTATTTCTGCGCCCTGTTGACTGATTAATTTCTTCTAGGATGTCTAGCGCACTGTTAGACAAAACACAATGGCTAATTCATCATTAGGTACCCATTCATTGTTATTACACAGTTTTCAGAATTACCAAGACATAGACTTAATTCTAACAGCTAGCCTAATGCTGTTTAGACCAGCAAGGCGCTTGCTGTGCTACGATCAAGTCTTTTTCTAGAGGAGAAAAAATGCCTTGCAGTGCTCAAAAGCAAAACCAAATTCTTTTCAGCAGTTAAACTGTTACATAAAAAAATGCTATCAGGGTGCCACAACCTTTTATGAGAAAGATGCTGGGTACTACAGAGAACTGGAGAAAAGAAGAATGTCAAAGCCAGGTAAAAGAAGTTCTGTTCAGAGCTGACTGCAGCATATAGTTCAGGAATCCCTCTCCATCTTGTAACAATTGTAGCAATTGGCAGACTCCAGCTCCCAGTCACGCAAGGTGTGAATCCTGGTTTAGGGCTGCTCCTGCGCTTGCGAAAGAAACTGACAGAGATGAGCTGAGCTCAGCTTAGCACGGAAACATAAGCAGTTGTGGAAGCAGAACCAGGCTGGCGATAGTTCTGCAGCATGGAAGCAGAAACAAATGATCATGGGTATACTGGAGGGCAGAGAATTATTCCTTGGCACTGAAATCCACATACTGATAGCTTCTAGCCTGTGAAACTTAGGAAAAACTTACTAGGAAGAGAAAGAAAGTTGAATCAGGAGAAACACAGTTCAGTTTTGAAACTGTTTAGGAATTAAAAAAAACACATCAGGAAAAAAAAGAGGAAGATGTATTCACATGTCAAATTTGTATGTGTATGTCAATATACACGCAGAAATTCTTCATATCCTAAGGAATAAACTTTATATTTTTTTAATATATTTGTATATATAAAATGGACTCCACAGTTGGCCGGTCCATTTCTCTCTCTGAGCTACAGAAGGTGCCTCAGCTCTGCACACGTACAAGATAGACTTCTGAAAGTGTGTCAGATGAAATCCAGATAACAAGCTTTGCAGACAAGGCAAGTCACAACCATCTCTTTTATAAGAGAGCACTGGGAGAAAACAACCACCATTCAGACTATTTGTCATAAAGCAAATCTCAACAAGATCAGGCAATCAGAATGTAAGATAACAAAGGGATTTCCACAGGGAAAATTGAGTCTAGTGAGTATAGCAATGTCTAAAACATGGCATTAGAGGCATAATGGCCTCACATGAAGGAAAGACAAGCCAAAAAGGGAGAAAGTGCAGAAGCACTAACAATACTGTGACTACCTGGAAACCCAGAAATGGAAATACGAAGACTTCCAACAGGGAAGAAAAAGTAAGGGACAAAACCAAAAAGCCTACAGGCAAATCGAGATATAACCACTCAGGGACCCAAAACTAAAATAAATGTTTCATATACTACAAATCAAAGAGAAAAATGTAAGTTTATGACTCAGTGTGGGAAGAAAACTCATAACAGATGGCATAGAAAAGACCGAAGCATCTGCTGCCTTTCTTGCTTCAGTTTTGATAAAATGGTTGCAAACAGATGCCTAACAGCAATTTTAATAAGAAGGTGGAAGCAGTAGGCATAACACTAAAGCTTCAGAGGACAAAGGTGGCAATGCCTGAGACTTACCTCATACTGCGTTTTGAAATGGCAAAAGCAACTTTTAAAGTATTTTTTAATTATCTTTGAAAATCTGAGGAGACCAGGTGAGGAGCCAGAAGAGTGGAGAAGGGCATAGATAGTATCTAGATTTAAAAAGAATGAGCAAGGAAATGGTGGAGATCATTCAGCCAAATTTAAGTGTCCGAAGAATATTATATCAGGATACTAAACAATCAATTTGGAAGCATGCAAGAGATAAGGCGGCTAGTAATAGCCATTACGTATGGTTATAAACAAATCACTTAAGGCCAATTTAATTCCTTCTGTGATAGGGTAACTGACTTAATGTATAGGCACAAGGAGTAGATGTGAAATACATCTTGACTTTAAGATATGTTGTGACTTCAATAAGTCTTTTCAAACATTCCTATTTGAATAGTCACAAGCAAGTCAGAGAAATACGATCTATATGAAAATAACATGAAGTAGTGCCTGATTGGTTGAAAAACTATTCTTAATGTATTATTATCAATAATATGCTGTCAAACTAGAAGGACATATAAATTAGAGTCCTACTCTGATGCAACCAGAAAGAAGAGATTAAATAAGAACAGTGCTATATGCAAGATATGGAAAATAATTACTGAGATTTAGTTGATGGTGGTATGACCTCAGCTGAAATACCTCATCCAGGCTGGAAGATAACACTTCAAAACAGTGTAAATAACTGAGATTTAGAGATGTGTGACAGAATGATATCAGACTTCAAAACAAAAAGCAGTTCAATGCTTTTGCTATGTCATGAAAAGGAAATAGAGAAATTTACATGGAGCATGAGAAATTGCACACACTCATTGAATTATTAAGGTTGGAAAAGACCTCTAAGATCAGCTTGTCCAATTGTCCCGCTAACACCAATGTTGTTCATTACGTTCCTTAGTACCACATCTACACAGTTCTTGAACACCTTCAGGAATGATGACTTCACCACCTCCACGGGCAGCCCATTCCAGTGTCTGACCACTTTTTATGAGAAGTTTTTCTTAGTATCCAACCTGAACCTCCCCTCGCACAATTTGAGGCCGTTCTCTCTTGTCCTTGGCTATTACCTGGGACAAGTGGCAGACCCCCAGCTCGCCCACTACCTCCTTTCAGGCAGTTATAGAGAGTGATACGGTCTCCTCTGAGCCTTCTCTTCTCTGGACTGAACAATCCCATTTCCCTCAGCCACCCCTCATAAGATTTATGCTCCAGACCCCTCACCCTTCTCTGGACACGCTCCAGGGCCTCGATGTCTTTCTTGTAGTGAGGGGTGCAAAACTGAACACAGTATTCAAGATGCAGCCTCATTAGAGCTGAGTATAGGGGGACAATTATCTCCCTGCTCCTGCTGGCAATGCTATTTCTGATACAAAATTCAGTTAATTTAAAAAATAAAATGCTATCAAAAGGTATTATTAAATTCCACTGAAATTAGGACAAGATATAATTGGACAGAACTGCTGTAAGGGATATTTAAAACTAAAAATCTTTCTAATTATAAAGATATCTCAGCACCAGAAGAGGTTACCTCAGAAGCTGTCAAACCCTTTCAGAAAGAGTACTTACAATCACACTGGACAAGCTGAAATATATCACTATAACTGATTCAGTCACAGTAGGCAGACAGACAGCACTACATCTGAGGTCTCCTCCAGATCTATTTTTGAGGTCTGACTGCACAATTCCCTCACATATGGGCTGCAAGCATCTGTGCAGCAGCCAGAGAAATGTCCAGCAGAGGGAGCAGGGCAATTACATTTATTTCACTTTAACCATAAGAGTCACCTCATATACGAGTCTTGTGACTTATTGCCAAAACTGCTTTTCTAATTCAAATAGAAATAAATGGAACTTGGAGTTTTCAAGAAGGAATATGACAGATTCTCTTTAAAGTGACAGTTCAGTCCATCTTCTCTTTAACAAAAATTAGCCCTTGTGTAATAAAGTACAGTTCACTGTATGCTGAACCTAGCCTGAAATCTGAACTTTGGTTTCAAGTTTATGGGGCATTTGTAGCCCCCATTTTTGACTAATCTAAGTACATCTTCAATAGAAAGCCTAATTTGATTAAAGAAACAATAAACATATTTATAATTCCTGACAGTTCTTTCTTCAGGCTTGCAGTTTTTCTTCTGTAAAATCAGGACCATTTCAGCTGTACCACTGGCAATACAAAAATAGTTTGTTTACCAAAAAGCACAGCTTAATTTTGTCCTTCTGTTATTAATACAGAAAGATCAAGTTTAATAGAGTTATCTCATTAAAATCCTCCCTCTGCTCCTTGATATTGTTTCTACTCACCCTAGCCTGCACAGTTCGACAGCAGTTAGTTCATCGCTTGCACAGACCATGACAGCCCAACAGGCATTTCTTCTGACTTCTTTGTCCTTCGAATGTAGTAGCTCAACAAGTGGTCCCAATCCACCTGCATCTCTTAACTATAAGAACACGAAGACACGGATGCTGACATATTTCACCTACTTCATTCCAGAAAGAACAACATATTAAATTCTCCATCCAAAGCTTGATTCAAGACTTGTAGACAAGCAATGCTGGGCTGGCAGAAAGGCCATTTGTGTTCTCTGTGTTCTCATAGTTCTCTGCTTCTGAGCTGCTCTGAGCTGAAGTGAGGTTCAAAAGTGGCACACATCCTTTCTGACTCTCCTTTTCAGTTATAAGATTACAAAGTAGAAATTGAAGATGAAGAGACGATGCAGCCCAGGACTGCCATGGAGAGTTATACACCTTTTTCTGCTTTCTGTCGCTTCCTAGCAACTAATTTACATCACAATCTATTTGAATTTGTCTAGTACTATATGTATGGCAATCTTATTAACATTCCATTCTCTCATGTGCTAGTATCTTTCCTACAAATGCTGGAAAAAATATTGCTCATTTGGATTTCTGAAGATAAAGACATTTTTAAGGACACTGAAAGAGGTGGATGGATTACCCACTCCCCTGATTCATGACTTAAGTAACAGCTTTGACCCTTGAGAGATCTCCAGCTTATGATCTACAAATGCACAGAGCACCATCCCTATTTAGGAAAATAATATGACCATTGATAAACAGGGAAAAGTTCAACTAGCTGGATGACACCCATGGAGGAACTAATTACATTTTGAGTTTTGTTTGAATTGCATTTACTCTGTGCACATTCAGTATCTCAAATCAAAATTAGGCACTGCCATTCAGGCCCTGAAAGTGGGCAGTATTAAACACTGAGGGGAGCAATGAGAACTTATCATCTTCAAAATACAGCTGTCAGTTGCAGCTGAAAGAAACTTTAACACTTAATACTCATAAACATAGGGATTAAGATACAGTCCTGGCTGAAACTCAGTAAAGCTACAGAAAAGCTACGTAGGATGAATTTGTGCAGGCAAATGCAACAGTAAAAATAAAAATCGAGGAAAACCTTTTCCAAGTCTTCATAACAAACAGAGGTGAACTCAGCTGAATGAGTAACCATACAAAATTAATTACTATCTAGAAACCAACTTTTAGAGCAGACAAACAAAATACAGGGATCCTCAGTAAGTGTAACAAGAAGGATTCAGAATTCTTACAAACAATCCCGATCTTGGGGAAGACTTTTACCTCACTTCTTGCGTTAGCATCACAACCAAAGGCAGCCACAGTGAGTGCTGCCCTGCTTTGCACCCGGCTGCTGGCAGAACGTAGCGGCTCTGTGAGCACACTCATCACGCCGTGGCTCTGAATACATAAGCGCAAAGGCTCTTGCGTGGACATATTTGTTAGCACCGCAGCAGCATTAGCAACGGCTCCGTGTCTCTCGGTGTTTAAGGTCTTCACTAAAGGCTCAATTCCTTCAGCTTCTGCAACAGCGCTAAGAAAATGAAGAAAAAAATCTTAGTTATTTTTATGACATTTGTTTCCACTTACTGTGTTATATTTACCAACAAAATTAGTCTTGCATTTCAAGAATGTAAAATGTTGTTTACTTGAAATAATTTGAAAGGCCGATGTTTATGCTCTAAATCACAGTGTGAAATAGAAACTAAAAGTTGAATCGTGAAAGCCCTCCTTCTGATGCCTTACCTAGATCTGACTCAGAGAGTGAAGCGCCGCTCAAAAGTCACAACTTAAGAAAGTAAACCAAGCCACAAATTCCTGGATTCTTCAACTTATTAGGACACTGATTCTTTCAGAAGTTTCTGGTTTTATTATGTTGGTCCACGACGTCAGAGGTGGATGTTAGTGGTGTGGCAGCAGAAGCAGAACCTTCCCACCAATATTCTGTTACATTTTGTTGCCATCGGACAGGTGGAGCAGAGAGGCAGTCTGACAGAATGATGTCTGACATGGAAGTGCAAATGAAGCAAAGGTGTGGAATTTCTCCATGAGGAAAAAATGGCATGCACTGACATATATTGATGCTTGCTGAACGTTTATGGAGACCAACCAGTGGTTATGAGCACAGTGAGGCACTGGGCGGTGCACTTCAGCAGCGGCAACAATGAGTCACCTTCACTGGTGCAGATTTTAAAAGCATGGCATGCAGGCTCTTGTTCATGGCTGGTGAAAATGCATAGCTAATGGTGGTGACCACATTGAAAAATAATGTTTTGTAGCTGAGAATCTGCCCTATCAAATAGTGTTATCGTGCTCTTTGTATCTGCTGTAGTTTCCATGGAAATAAATAGGAGGCACTACTTTCAGAGCAACTTATATGCATCCCAGGACAATTCCTCCTCACTCAGTGTGGCCCACGCAAGCCAGAAGGCTGGACACTCATGTACTAGTACCAAGTTTCATGGTTCCACATCACCAGCCAATCAGTAGCAAACAAGCATTCTCCTTGCTCCCATATGTGCAGCCTGTGCCTGAAGGCTGCTGCTGTGGCCAAGTTCTAAGTTAGACCAGCAAAATAGCTCATTTGCAAAAAACAAACAAACAAACAAACTGGGGGGCAAATGCTGGGATACTTTTGAGGATCCCTTCATAGAGCTAGGTGAGAGAACAGCTACGCACTGGTGAGGAAGCAGTAAATTAAGGCAGAAGACAGCAGAAGATGTGGGCAGCTGTACTATTGGAGGCCACATCTGGAGGATCTAAATCTGATGCACTGCAAAACTAACTTCTACTTGACAACAGAACTAAGTCACAGCAGAAGGAACTGGCCTATGAGCACTTCACCTTAACTCTGCTATTCTGCTGCTGGCATTCACCTGAACAGTGCTTCCTTTTCGCCCCCCTCCCCCACAAATCAACTTCATACCTAATATGTGGGATATAGAATATGTTTGAAAGCAGCTGATGATGTCTCTCCTAAATGACAGTAAGCTCTAGACTACAATTGATGCAGACCCTAGAAAAGAGAGGTTGGTTTTAGCTTAGAGGAAACTACTGTGCTCTAACAAATCCGTATCTCAAATGCTGGATAGGCACATGCTTGGAGTTACCACCTCATTATGTATTCTTTGGTTTCTTTGCCAGAGGCAAAAGAGACTACTGATACAAATATATAGTTTATATTCTTCAAACACCATAAGATATTCCATAATTTAAGATTCTTGTTAACCTTCTTGCCAAGGCTTTTCTTTCGACTAAAGAACGGACTCATTTTTTTGTCTGCATCGTCTTACATCTGTATTATCTTAGTTCATTTCAGTGGTAATTTTTCTAATGTCACTATAAAACAGCACACCATAAAAACTGAATTGTCTTCCCACTGGGTTTGTACATAAAATTTGATCAAATGATTTCAGGCATATGCCCAATATATTGTCTGCCCTTAGTAATTTTATATTGGGCTCATCTGTTTGTTAAACAAAAGTTGGTAATGTTGTTAGCAAAGGAAATGCACAGGTGGCAATTTGAATTTTCCATGCAACTGCTTTTTTATATTATCTCTTTAGTACTCTTTCTATCAAAAAGACAATGAAGCCTCCCTGTACAGGCATACCCGAGCACTTTCACAACAAAAAAATCACACAGACTTCATAAGTTTTACTAACTTTCTGGCAGCACATTAATAGGAGAAAGTTGGATGTGAAAATTCTACATTCACTGGAATGGCTTCTTACCAAAAATCTAATTCACCTTTTGGTAAATTTTACAAAGTAAACACAAGCTTAAAATTACTGGATAAACTAGAGGGAGTTACACTAGCAAAGGCTGTCAAATTGTTGATAAAACACAAAAATCTGAGGAATGATGATGGTCACTCATTTCTGCAAAGTATACAAAGCAAACACAAGGCAAACCCTGCTATATAATCACATTACACAGTGACACATGCATCAATGATTTAATGTACCTACCAGCAAAGTGTGGGAGAGACTCACCACACACGTGCACAGCAAGGCATGTCTGTAAGCTATCAGATTTACAGCATTGCACAGTATATACATGTACCTAATCCAGAAACTAAACAAATGGTTTTTCCTGCATAGTGGATGCATGCAAATTCCGGTGCTTCCAGGATGCACGAGACAGAGCTACTGCTAATGGATTGCATCCCTGCATCTCACAGGTGTAATGCATCCAGCATTTCACCAAAGGGCAGACTTACTACTCCTATGCTACACCCCAGAGCATGCGGATTCTCCAGTAGGAAATCTTAATAAAAACACAGTCCCTACTGACTGACAGAGAGAACAGAGCCAGGTAGTCAACTGCATTATAAGCAGATTTGCTACAATCTGCATAAGGCACAGAAGTACACAGGTACTTAACAAAAGAGCAAGGTGCAGCTCCTTGTGCTTTCAGAGCTGACCTCAGAGCTACACAGCACAGCCAATTTTCTCAAGTGCCACTCAACTTCAAAAAGGTTGAGAATCACCGATTTAGACAATCATACATATTTATTTCAATCCTGCATTCTACTTCCACACAGATTCATTCTGAATCATCATTTTATGACAGTAGTTTAATCAAGGAGCACAACAGATCACACAGCAACAGGAATTCGCAGAAATGACAACAGCAGGTAATGAGATTTGAAAGCAACCTTTGGGGATAAGATTTTAAGAGGGGCTGGAACACGTTGGGAAGCACTGTGACCTACTAAAGGATGTCTGCAGCAGAGGTATGAGGGAGGAACAGAAAACCCAAAGTTCTACTCACTCCTATCCCACATCCTCTGGAAAATACAAAAAGGCCACAAAGCTCCAGGTGCTAAAGAGACAGCAGTGTCTGACCTCAACAGGGAACTGAAAGAATGAATATAAATAAGTTCTTAAGATTGCAAAATACTACAACATCAAGACTTCAGTATGGAATAAATTCTCTTCCATCTTGGGCAAAGATATGCACTGTGTAGTTTTTTGTTACAAGGAAACAGAAGTGAGAGCAAGAAGCTTTTACCAGCACTGCCTTAGCCTAACGTAGATCAATGCTAGCCTCTCCCTGCCTCCAGAACTCAAAATTTCTGTTTCAGACACATCCTTCTGAAATGACGCACTTCCATCAGTGCTCGCAGTATAAGACTTCATCCTGAAGGGAAGATGTAAGTCTTGGTTTAGCTTGGGAGGAAAAAAAAAAAGTGGGGGGAAGGTAAACTTTATGTGTAAAAATTATATGGATCCTCAGGAGAGGTGAGAGAAAAGAAAATAAAACAGTGACAAGGGAAAAAAAAAAAAAAAAAGAGGATGTTGCATTTAACATCACGACATTTCTTCAAAAAGTAAAAGCTGACTATCTGAATCCCAAACACAAAGAACTCAAATTGGAGTTAAAATAATTAAAATGTTATGATACAGAATTACACGGCTGTGATCATTAGGGTATAAATTAACAGGGTTAGGCATCTACCTTAACACAGCACAATAGGATTACAGTTGAATTGTTTCAAATGCCTACGTTCAATAGCAGCTAAAATATTTTTCATACACATCAATGGAAAAGCAAGCATTAAACGTTCAGATATTAAATATTTAACTTACAGGATTAATTTTAAATATACCTTGTAACAAGATATTTATTTGAAAATTCTCTGAAACACCACTGAGAACTCAAAGAATAAAAGCTAAGAGCCTGGGGAAAACAAAAGTTTTGTTCACTGTCTTTTACTGCACAAATTAAATTCAAAGCAGACAATAAAATTGTTACCAAAACTGTCACAATACAAGCTATTTTTAAACAGTTAAGATGGGGATGCATATGATTTTCATTTAACTAAATATGTCATTGTTTTAATTGTCAGGGGTGCCATAGGAAAGCTCAGAAACTGGTAGAGAGCTTTGTGTAAGCAATCATCAGTAAAAATCTGACTAAACATCCAGATTATTGTTTTTTCAGGAGGGCAGATTCTCTGGGGCAAGAGCCACGGCTTTGTTGGCACCGCATCAAGCATAATAGCTCTGCTCCCCGCCCAAGCCTCCCAGCCACGGCAAGAAAGAGAACGGATTATTGACCCTCGGCGCGTACGGACAGATCCAGCTAGCTTTTCCCCCTGAAGAGAAGGTTCAGCATAATGGAGAGAGCAACTGTCCGTGTTGAATTGCTGACAGAAACCACGGAGTCCGCCCCCCAAGCCGCTAAACTGAGCCACCTCACATGGAGCAGAGACGGAGCGGAAGAGCTGTGGTGCAGCTTCACACCACTGTTTGCTCTGGATTTGCTCTGGTTTAATTAACACTTGGGAGATTGACAGTTCATAAAAACGATGATGTTTGTTTCTGTTCCTTCTACTACTACTGAAAATAAATAGGTTTGTATTAAAATTTACTGCTGATTCTTTTCTATGCTGTTTAATTCTCCCTTTTTCGGCTGAAGAAAAATCTTTTTTTTTTTTCCTTAGTAAAAAAAAAAAAAAAAATTCCTTCTCACAAAGGCCACTGGTCTCCTCATGGACTTCATTTTCCAAAATGAATTTGCAACTGCGTGTTTAATTTCTGTGCAAAATTACTGTGATTGTGTGTGAGGTGCTTAGCTAGCCATTTATGCATGTGCATATCTCATTTTCATACATAATTGCATGTAAATTACGCATAAGAATTATGCATCTAATTACACACACTTTTTAAAATCAACTCTATCTGTGTTAAATCGCGTGACTTCTTCACACAAGGTGTTTTTGATCCAGCTCTATTACATAATTTCTGAGTGGAAAGCAACCTCAGAGACTGAGAAAGAACATCATAACCAGAAGTTGAAAAACCTCAAGAAATAAATTCCTTTTTGTCCCTTAAGTCTATTAGTTTGATAATTCTCTATTTATCTTGTTATGTAATCATGTTTGGTAAACATCTTCTCCATTTAGCAAAATGTTCACTTTGCAGTTTAATTATTTTCAAAACCAACTGACTGTTTTATATAGTCACTCTTATTTTATTTAACGACTACCATTACTTCTGTTTTCTTCACTACACAAAAGTAAACTAACATCAGTAAATTTATTACAGGTAAGAATCTAGCACACGGGAAGCTGATCTACGGTGTGGGAGCTCTTTGTAGTGCAGTAGAAGTATTGATTACATCAACAATATTCATTTTTCATTTCAGGAACAGAACCTTCCATTCCTATTTTTTAATGACAAGTACCTTGTTAAAACATCAACCAACCCAAAACTCAATAAACGTCATGGTCTGGAAGCAATCAAACCTTACACTGTCTGGGTTAGAAGTCTGTGATATCTGACTCTCATTGGGAAATACACTCATGTTTTCTGATGTCTGTCACCAAATTTTCCTGACAAAGATCTCACTACTAGAACCGCGATATACCAAATTTGAATTTGAAATATTGCAGGATAATGAAATATCTGTTCCTGATCACTGAGCCTTTCAATTACAGTCTTATTTGCTATCTCTATAAAGAAGTTCTGACACTTCCACTGTTAGAAGAACGGATGAAATTCAGCAATATCCCTTGAAAACCTCACATAGCTTCAGCTCAGATAAGTTCATGAAACAGACAATATCCCCTCTCTCTTTTTTCTAATACAAAAAACAGCACATGGAAAAATCAATAACAGTACAAGTGTTGAGAGTCTGGAATCCACATTGTCACAAAAGCAAAACAACACAGAACATTCAGGAATTGCCAGAGCAGCTTCATGGAGGTGTAATGAAAGCAAAGAAAGAGGCAGAGCAGAATCCCCATACCAACTGCTTGGAACACAGTGTCTGAGCTGCCAGCAGCTTCTCACCATCTTCGAAAGCACCAGATGAGGAGAACGACAACACTGTTTCTACAAATAGTACTCGGATTGTGAAACTTGAGCTCTCTGTCCCTTCTGGTTAAATCTCTTCTGGACAACCGCTAACTTATCTCAAATGGCAGCAATCTGTTTTGCCCTGCTAACGGTTCAAGCACTCAGGATGACTCAAAGCAGAGAAACTTACATCATTTTCCTCTTTCTTAAAATTTAAATCTCTAAGTACACATACAGTACTATGTTAACATAAATTACCTAGACTGCAAGTCTAAAGGTTTTAAGTTACTTGTGAAAGCTTAATTTTACTCTCTCATGCATACGGCAGCCTCTAATCAGATAATAAAGCACAGTTGGTGCACAGCTTAAATTCACAGCAGCACAGAAGTTTGCATAATCAGACCTGCTCTTTTCTTATATACACTTAAAATAATTTCAAACTAGACTAAAATATTTAATTATACGAGTTAACTTATGTTCAATTAGATTCATAACAAGTAAATAGCAAAGAAAATATATATGTAAAAGTATCAATGAATTTGTCAGAAATTTACTCTAACTCTCTACCTCCTTTAATTCATAGGAAGTACAATTCATCTCAGTGAGTACCACTGAATGTGACTGCAGGGACACTTCAGAGGACTCTTGCATCCTCATGAGACTTAGGATACAGTACATGAAATTTGTGTTAGACATGAATACTTTACACTGGACTCTGATTTCAATTTAACTCCTGATAGCAACACAGTTAAAATAAAATGACAACTAGTAAAACACTTTTCTTCCACAGGGGAAAAAAAAAAAAAAAAAAAGAGTTGGGCAAAATGCAGCTATAGTGTCTGGGTCTGTAGATTCGATATCCGCACATTCACAAGTCTAAGAAAGAACAGCAGGTGGTTGTATGAAACATTTTGCACCTATCAGTGGAAGATAATTTAGGGTACAGTCCATGAGCTGTGTACCAGTCAAATGATGTGATAAATAATGACGCTAAAGTCATAGTGCAAACCCATTTCTGCATGACATCACAGCATTAGGCTTTGATTCAGCTTTTTTGACAAGAAAGAAATCTACCATAAAAAATGTTGAAGTTTTCAATCAAAACAATAAGTAACTTGTACAGAAAAGCTTGTACAGGTAATAACCATCCTGTCTTTTCTGTTTAGAAAGTCCCCATCACACTACAGATATACAGCAAGAGAACGTCAAAACAGGAATTCATTCACGGCATGAGTTAGCTGGTTGTATTTGTACAGAGCTCAGTAGAACAGGCACTAATGTGAAAAATAGAAACACAAATCACAAAACTCTCCTTTTCACGGCTGAGCTGTATCTCAAAAATATAATTTTGTCACTAGGGGTCAGTGTTAAAACATATTACCTTTATTCAATACAGCTAGTGGAATTCCATTGTTGATTTCCTCCTTCCAAACTTATGTTAAACAATGAAAATACAAAAGCTGTACTGCGGATTATTACCCGCATCTGTTTTTAAATTTAGCATTCATATGCTACGATTTTTTTCATATCGATTCTCAGAAATTAACACATGCATTCATGTAAATATATTATCTCAGGGAATTCTGGCTCTTCAATTTTCATCTGTTTATGGGAATTAGGTTCCACTGACAGTCTTGAAAGAGAAAATTTATGACTCTTTTCCATTTGCTAATAGGACAGATTGCTATCTAATGACATTAATACCTAATGGCAATAATCATTACTTCTTAATGATAATAACAAGATCTGAAACATAAAAAAATTGGAGAGTCTTTCAATCTGTTCCTTGACAGCCAAACTCTTCTAAAAAAATAATAAAACCTCCTGTGGACAATGAAAATCTCTTCTTAAGAAGATGAGAGACTCTCACTACAGGTGAGCACTATCCACACAAAGGACTAAGGACATATTTTGAATCATTAGATCAGAACATGAGTTACAGTTGGAATAGATGCAACATTGGTTTAAGTCAAAGGAGAAACACATTTTCTCCTCACTGGGCACTGCCTTTAAGCCATGATTTCCCAGCCTAGCTTCCTGTTCTCAATCTACTCACAAATCACGGAAATCTTCACGCATATCACAAAGCACATATCCAGATTCTGTAATACCTACAGCTGCCTACGTGAATGTAGTTTTCTTGATATAAATAGGTCCAGAGATTCCTCTGAAGAATTCAAGAATTAGAAAATCATGTAACATCAAGCTTTGCTGATTTACTATCTTGAGTCCGGATAGGATGCTAAGAAATGTGTGGCATGATATGAACTATAAACCCCAGGAGAAATATTTTGCCAGATTGTCAGTCCAAAGGGTACCACAATTTCCTGCAGTTTTTAGTACAGACAAAGAAAATCCATACTTTCCTTTCTTCCCCCAGACCAAACTAACTGAATGCCATAAATTTTGCACTTAAAATAAACAATTTTAGACAAAATTATGGAGGCTGTTAGTTAGTTAGTACAGAGCAGCAAATTTCAGAGTAGATGTTTTCCTTTAGCGGTAATTCTAGCAGATAACCAGCATTCTGACAGCGCCAGATTTATGAAGGCAGCTATTAGAAATGGCATTTGTGCTAAGACAATACTGAAGGAAATGGCCGGTCAAGTTAACTAATAGCTAACTGGTACATTCGATACCTTATTTCTATTTGTTTCTTCTAACGGATATCAGATTTACATTTAACATGGTTAGCTTACCATAAATACGTAAAGAGTAAAAATAATCGGTTATACTTCAAACAGGAAAATGTCGGCAGAAGAGAAACTAAAACGTTTGTTCTGAAGGCAGGGTTTGTGTACCACAGAATGACTCGCGTTTCTGTCCAATAGATGGCACTGCTGTTTCTTCATTTGTACGTGATTCTTCAATCTGAGCATAATGAACATCATTTAAGTGACTGTACCTACATTTCCTGATGCCTGGACATATCAGAAAAGGACAGATTTCGTGGATTCTATAAAATGGCATTCAGCCATCCATATAACTGTATATGGCTTTCAACAATGCAAGTTAGTGTACTGGATTTCAAAATTTTAAATGGATGCAAATAGTTGAACATAATTTTTTTTTCTCCCCAGAAGCAGGGAAACAGAAACCAATTCTGGCATATATCACAAGTGTGGTCTTGGAGCAATGCACACAGTAACAATCCCAGGCCTTTTTTTTTTTTTAATACCATACGCTAGAATAAATACATGAGATTCTAAACTGCAGAATACTTCAAATCTTTGAAATTTTATTTTTATTTGCCAAGTGTTTTCTGTTTCACAAAGACCTTATAATCAACATACAGAACAACTAAAATTCCATCCTACTTTATGATAAAATTCTAATAAAATTATAATCTGAGGATATCAGTTTTTGAATTAATGAGGCATTTGACTATTTTTTTTTTTTTTAATGTGCTACTGAAGCATGACACATCAGCTATGCAGCAAAAGGTTGAATGATGGAATACACTAGAAGTTATAGTAATTTTTATGTATTCTAGTGGAGATCATCCTGAAAATCCATGCTCTCCAGTAAAATTGTTAGTATTGGACTCTTCTGCTCTAGACCTTTTGTTAAAATACTATGTGGGCTGGTGTCATTGATCAGTTTATTTATTTTTGCCAAATAACAGTTGCTTGGGGACTGACATAAAATGACAACATAGTCTCTGTCCCATGCATTGTGAACAGGTGTTCTAATTACAAAAGCTCTACCATATTTGACACCTTTATTAGCTGTCTCAGTTGAGAAAGAAAGGATTGATTGGGCAGGAGTGTAGAACTAGCCTTTCATTGCTGTGGGGAAGCACCTAGAGGTCAAGGTTAATACATATTAGTGGGGAGCAGTATTGCCCATTGCCTATGCTGCTTTTCTGTTATTAATCAATGGAAGACTATCCTAATAAGACAGCTATTGTTGGAGCCTCAAGTACACATATTGTTTTAACTTGTATTTTCTCCCATATTATAAGGAAAGTAACTTTTCTTCATCAAATATTCCTAAAAACAACGATTCTCCAGAAAAAAAGTGTTTTGTCTACTATTTGCATTCTCTTAATATATATTGTACACGATGAATGGGCGAGGTACACATCCTTCAATCAACGTAACACAGTCATAAAAATAAATACAGCAGAACACAAGTATGTATGTTCAGCAAGAACAAATTTTGTGATCTGGCTGGATGGTAGATAGTGAAAACACATTTATAGTAAATAGTTTTCTCTTCTGCTGCAGCCATTTTCTTGTGCTTTCCCTGCAAGGTCTTCCTGATACTACTAGCTTTATGATTTAATGTTCTTTGAGGGTTTTTAACAAGAATCTAATACATAGCCAATAAAAGAGCACTAGTCTCATTAGTCCAATTTGGGACCTGAATATTGTCAACATAATTATACACCAAGGTCACATCACTTAAAAGTATATCAGCATCTTCATTATATATACACACTTATTTTCAGTGATTTACAAGATAGACACAAAATATTCTGGAATGAATAATATGAGTACAGTAACCCAATCTGCAATGCATTTTTTCCAAACTACTTTTTTTTCCTCAGTTATGTGAATGTAGAATAAGTATGGGCCAAGCAGTCGGTCAGTGAGCTGGAACTATACCAATTCCTGTCAGCTGAGGGTTCAATTCTATATATTCATTTGTAGATCCCGGTCGCACTTGGAGCCATCTATGACTTATTAATGGTTTTGATTTAGAAAAGAAGCTTTGAAGTAATTATATATTCACATGGCATTCATCCAATATACATATTTAATGTAAATTATTGCTTCCTGATTTTCACAGAAGACCTGTGATTAGATTATCTGGTGCTTCCATATTGTAGTTGGAGCTGGATAGCAAGGAGAGAGAAGTATATGCAAGCCACCTTTACAATTTCCTGACTGCCCAGCAGGAAAAAAAAACAGCCTCAATTATAATTCAGAGGAACAGAGACAGCTACTTCCCTGCCTGAATTCTCAGAGAATTGTTCTAGCAGTTGAGCTAAACAATGTCATGACTATCTCCCTGGCAAAAGACATTGACCAAGTTGGCAAAAGCTGTTATACCGACTCAAAACTCTCCAGAGATTCCTTTTTCACAATGTGAAACCTCAAAAGGGTTGCACTAGGAAAAACAGCTGTAGCAGAGCTGAGAGCTTGACCCCTGGACTCCAGTACCGTGCTCTTTTTATGTGTGTATGACTCCCACTGACACCAACTGAAGTCATGCACATGAGGAGAGCAGAAAATCAGACAAAAAAAAAATCTACTATGTGAATCTGAAAACAGAATATTATTCCCTTGTGTCAAATTACAACTTCATCTGGCAACATTAAGTGAATACTGGTGACTATTAGAGCTGAATCAATAAATTGAAACAAATAATTTATTTGGTGCATTATTTTACTTTTTCACTTCAAAGAATGGTTGTGAATGGATTACAACTTCCTTGAGTATATTCCAGGAAACTTTTAAGGAATTTTATTTTATGGTTTGTTGGTTACATGTGATTGCTCATATATGTCAGACTGCTCTGTTTCTTTTCCTTGAACAGAAATTTTAATAGAGTTGGGATAACAGAACTCTGCAACTGACAGTAGAATTTAGTTGGTACAATTATGTTGGAACTTACAGTCAACTAACCAACCCTCGTTAATTACTTTAGATACTGACAGTACACTTCTTCTAGAGAATGCACTATGAGCATTCTTTATAACTTGGGAAGCAATAGAAAAGAGAATGACAGTGCCAATATTAGAATATCTGAGTGTCAACTGTCACAAATCAGTAAAAAAACTGCTTGAGCAATCGCATTTTAAAAGATAACTTACTGAGAGTGAATTTTGAAAAAAATACCCCACATTAAATTTCTTAGGTTATGAGGTATATTTTTGTCATATGCTCTTTCCAAAACATGACCTATACCTCTGCTTTCATTCCATCTGCTTCATACCTCTCTGTGATAGAGCAAACATTAGCAAGGATAGCATAACATTTGTAAACCTGATGAGAACCAACCAATTCCAGATGACTCATGAGCACCACAGAAGGCCTTACAGGCTAATTCAAGAGTCCTGCTTTGTAGGATAAGGACAAGATGAGACATTCATTAAAAATCCAAACATTATCATTTGCATTCAGATTAGTGTTTTAAATAATGATTTGGTTGCTGCAGACTCACCTTGCATTACTAGGACTGGCTGTTGTCAAATTGGCTAATGCTATGACTGCAGCTTCTTTTACCTCTTCATCATCACTGCTTAGCAACTGCACTAGCTGGGGAATCCCTTTAAAATAAACAATTGTATATATGAACATTTAAGTAAACCACGACAATCCAACAAGATCATCTACAAAATTATGTTCCTTACAGAAGGAAAACCACAGATTCTCGTTTCCCACCTTACTTACCCTGGAGTCCAAACGCACGTTTGCTAGCCAAATTCTCACACATGGCAGAAATAGCTTGGGAAGCAGCAACTTTAACTCCATCATCATCAATTTCCAAAAGATTTATGAGACAGTTCTCAACATTTTCCTCATTTAAGATTTTTCTATTTTCAGCTTTAAACAAAAAAAGAATAATAGTATTAACCTGCATTCATTTTACCAATCAGTGAGAGGACAGGAATTTGATTACATACACTTCTTCCTATAAAACACTTGCTTTTGATATCATGGAAATGAGAACATTTTGCTAACAGACACACTAGCAATTAAGAAATGTGCGCAAAGGACATGATCCAAAACCCATTAGACTTCAGTGAATTCTGAATGAAGTCCAAGAGATGTCTATTAAATACAGCTTTAAACAGACACAGCCTACATAACAGAAAGCAAACTTTGATAGCTATAAGTTCCACGCAATGCTACAGGTTTGATTAATAGAGATTTTTTCCATTCAGTAGATTTACTTTAGTTAATGTTGACAAAGATCAAACGTATCCACAGGAGTCTGACAAGCATGCTAAAAGCCTCATTCATTCCAGAATGGATTAGATCAAAAGTCTGGAGGAAAGGCCCAAACATTCTCTTCTGGGTATTTGTTAGAAAATGCCCTGAGTTAAAACTTTCTTACAAGAGCATTGAACAGCATATAAATCCTACAGTTACAAGGGTCAGTAAACATTTAACCATACACGTAATCTGAAGTAGATAATTACATTCCTGAAGTAGTAGTTAAATGGTAAAATTTTAAAATGTATCAAAGAAATTCAGGAGCCTTGAAGTCCATATGCACATTTAGAAACTGCACTCATACCTGCTAATTTTTTAAGGGATCAATGTCTCTGTATGGCCTGTTGTCTAATGAAAATTTAGAAGGAAAAACAAGCAGAAAAAAAGAAAGAAAAATAGTGGAAGTACTCTTTTAAATAAAACTAAGTCTATGGTGAATGGATGCTAACAAATCTAAGTCCACAAGCCCAAAGGAAAAACAATGTGATTAAAAACTTGCTTGTGAAAAAAATTGGCTCAATGCATGTACTTCAAAAGGCTGTTTTTTCCTCTCTAGCTCAATTTTAACTGCTTTCAGAATCATCAGAGATATTTAATTGAAGTCACGAAGATGCAACAGACAAAACTGAGAGAATTTCAACATCTGCAGAACTTTGGCCACAACCCTGATGTGTATCAGCAAGCTCTCAAGAGAGGACCTTAATTGGGATTACAGACCATTCTGACAAGTAATCAAGTATGCTGCTGGCCTGTTGCTTGCCAAAGTAGTCCATAATCCCTAATAATGACCTCCAGAGGTTCTTCATGCCTCAGTAATTTGGTTCTTGCACAGTGAGTTACTTAGTACTATACAGATTTTTTACAATTATTCTTGTTTTTAAAAAATACTATGGTAATGGGAAACACTGTAACACTTCAAAGATAATTTGTCTATATGATACGAAAATAATTCATTTGAATGGATGAAAACAATGGCTTAAGGTATTTTAAGCAGAACACAGAACTTTTCAAGGATGTAGACAAACAGATTTTGAAACTACTGTAAGAATTATGCACCTATATTTAGCTAGCTAGCTAAATAGATGAAAATTATTAAGATTTTAAGACTCAGGTGCCAATTCTACTTCAGAATATTTTATACTGACCTTCTCTCTGTTTGGACACTCTGTTCCCTTTGGTTTTTACAACAGAAAGAATATAGAGCTAAATAGCACCCTGTCTTTAAGCATTTCTCACGTTCAATGCCAACATTTACAGTGATGAATCACTTGATCCCTAAGTCATTTGAATGCATTTATTTAATGCTAAGTAAAATAGTTAGGCACATCCAACCAAAAGAGCCTGGAGTACTAACACTTCTGTCCAGCATTTCATGAATTGACTCCATTACAAGCTAACTTGTTTTTAAGTGTATTTTCCTGTTTCTTACTGTAAAGTCATGATCAAAGAGTCCCACTGACTATCCATTCATCTCACACTGTCAATACTGGAATTAGCTATATCAATTTCAAATGGAAAAAGTTAACATTAGCTATTATGATGAACTCCCACTGACCTTGAGTTGAGAAAATATATATAAATGAAAACTCATATTATAAGACATATGTTAATTGGGCTACAGAACACATTTAATAAGCTCCCTTCAGAAAGAATTGCATTTAGATGTATGTCAAGAACTTGGAGAGCTTCAAACCAATAGTTTGTCAGAGTGAAGCTAAACTTGAGTGATCACAGTCACCAGTTTCTCCATGTACTCTCCACAGCATTTTGCTATTGTGTGTCAGAGGAAAGTCAGGCACTCCTTTAATCAACAATCCAAATAACCTGCTTACAGACATTCAGTAATTGACAGCATTAAACTATATTTTGCAAGGTGACTGCATTATTTGCTGGGCAAGGAAGGAATCACAATAAAATTTACCACTATAAATCTCAGTATGCAAAGCAGAACTGTTGATAGGTTAACACATTTTAAATTTAAGATAACACTGCAGAACAAAACTAATTTTCAGTGTCAAAGGGATAATCATGTACAGAAATGTGATCAATTTAGACTCAAACAGTAGCATCTTGAAGATACTACTTAGGATTGAACATAGTGTTTGTAGCATGTAGGATATTCTGATTGAGAGAATAACTCCAAAGTGATTAAGCCTGTCTTACAACATCAAGAACAGCAACCAAAAGTTACAGGAATCCTTTCTAAATGGCTGATAGGCGCACAAAAGAAAACTGTTTGCTATGATCACATCAGGAAAAAACAAATCATTTCAAAAACAGACACTACTGTATGCACAGCCAATAAGATTTTCAAAAATGTCATGCACTATCCTAGAAGTACAGTTTTTCATTTAATGAAGATCAGTCTTTTCCCTCAAGTATGCAAGAAATATTCATAAAAAGCAATCAATTATCAAACTTGAAAAACGGGGGCTTCTCTATAGCTACTGTTAGTATAATGAAAAAGCCATATAAGAACTTAAGAGTTACGTTTTACCACATTGGATTTACAATGAATCAAGTATTAGCACAGTAAAAATTAGAGCTGCTGTTTAGACTGGCCTTTTGGTTTATTTACAACCATGATCCCAAACAGGAAAAAAAGAAAAAAAAGAAAAAACCCACCATCTGCACACTGGGATAAATATTTGCTTTCTTTTTGCTTTTACGGTATTCTTTTAGATAGCCTCAGAGCATCACTTTTTTTCCACTGGAAGGTTGACTTTAAACCTTAAAAGCTCAAGGTATTTGAAATAAATTCAATATTTCTGGGGGTCATGCTGAACAGCAACTGGATTGTGTTCATACTGCACCGCTACATGCTGTCCTTTATCTAACTGGTTGTCACCAAAACTCTGCAGCTTGGAAGAAAATATTTTAAATCTTCTGATCTATTTTCCCAGCTTGCTCCATCCATACCAACTGTCATAGGCTGAAGAAGAGAGCAAACCTTTATAATGAAACCACGCTGACTCCATTTGTAAAGATATATGACAAGAAGATGCATCTTTGCTGACGGTAACATTCAGTGATATAAGATCATATGCCACACTGCAATATATTATGTGTACTTCTTGCCACCGCACTTTAAAAATGTGTTCAGACATGCTTCTACTAACAGCTGCTAAAATATTAGGCCACAAAAACTGAAAAAGGAGTGAAAGAGGGAGAAGGCTATGCTTATTCAAAAATAAATATGGAAAAGGATGAAGATGCGATAGAAAGTAGTAGGAGCAAATATAAATCTGCTTAGCATACTACTTACAAGACTGTCACAGGACTATAAAAATGATACTGACAGTCCTAAGTAGCATAATAAAATAACAATGCTGGAAAAATACACAAAGAAAACACTGGCATAAGAAGATTCCTTCCTATCTTTGATATCTAAACATTAAAGAAAATAATTTTTTGTGATTTGCAAAGCTTCCAGCAGATAAAGATAAAAGCATACTGAAACACAGAATACTAGGAAAGGTAGATTCTACTCTTTTTATATATAATTTACAATCCACATAATTACAAATATTCAGGAAGTCAAACTAAGGAAGGTGAGAAAAGAATTGGAAAGAGAAGATGAAGAAGAAAGGAGGTCTGAACTGTAAAAGGGAGAGATAATTTTAGCTGTGTATTAAATCAGATATTTGTAAAATACACATAAATTAAAACCATAACTTAATGAAATAATAGAAATATAAATATTCAACTTCTGCAGTCATTGTTACTATTACAAAAATCCCTTGATAAAATTTACAGAAGATAGAAGTATATTTCTTACACTGCATTTTCTTACATAGCAGTACTAGGCATAAATTTCAACTCAGAAACCAATGTAAGGAAGGAAATTCAAAAGCAGATTTATTTAAAAAGAATCACTGTGGGCAAAAAAGTGATGAGTGTGTACTACCTAATTCAGGATTCCTTGGTGAATTATAGAAAAGTCTATAAAAAAAAACATAGGATGAGTAATTATAAAAAGATTACAATGAAACCATTTAACTCTGCTGAAAATATTAATCTGCAAGCCATTCAAAATGTTTTTTTCATGTCCTCATTAAAGGAATTGGTACTTGAAATTGAATCATGGAATTATGGAAAAGTTCTTTAAAATCACAAATACCCATCAACATCATGCCCACTAAACTGTGTCCCTAACATCCAGAGACAGTGACTCCATTTTCCTGGACAGCCTGTTCCAATGCATTACCATTATTTTCTGAGATTTTTTTCCTAATATCCAATATCTTGATATCCTAAAATCCAATTGCCTGACGTTTAGATGAGCAGTTGCATACAAGGGGAACTAAGCTTACAGCTACGTCTTAATTGATATCAATGAGAAGTCAGGTCAGTAGAGGTGCTTTAAGATGTAAGTTACCTGGTATCGCTGAACAAAAGACGAAAGCCATACTTTCAGATCTACGTATTTTTTCATATTTTCCTGTTTGAAGACAGCATTTTGCAAGAACACATTACATTTAAAAATAAGTTAATCTTAAAATAAATTAATCTTTAAATGTATACATATATATCTGAACATTACCCAACGTTCTTGCAAAAGTACTGTCCTCAACCAGGAAAGATCACCTTATTCTGGATAAAAATTTACTTTATAAACAAATTCACATACATAATTTTTTTTAAAAGTCACATACAATCACAAGCTGCTTTGGCAATTGCCTTTGCTGCATTCTTCTGAATATCAGGAACAGTAGAGACTCCAACAAATGAAAGTAGCTTTTTAAGGCCTCCTGTCTGCCGAATCAATTGCATAGTATGCACATCTTCAAGACAATTTCCCAGCACAGCAAGAGCTTCCACATGTAGATCGTTGAATTCCTAGTGAGGAAAAAAGCCCAGACAAATATCCTTAAAACCACAATTAAAATATCTCTGGCTTTTAACTTTGGAGGATAATTGTCATAACTTTCTCTTGGACTGTTTGCTTATAGTACAAATCATATCTTTTCATTTTTGTATCTTTTGTCTACATACTTTCTTTGATGTGCTTTAGGACGCAGCTTATTAAAAACTCTAAAAAAAAACCCAAAATGTTTCTCATTTATACCTAAGTGGGTTAGGCAAATATTCAGAAAGGATCCGACATCTTAGAATTTCAAAAACTTCACAAATTTCTCTATGCATTATATTTCTCCTGGTGACTGACATGTGAAGTCAAGAAGCACTATAGTGAGTGTCATAATAACATAAACAATGGCATTTCCAAGGAAGGAAATTATATTTAAAGGTATGGATATCAAAGGAAAGTCAGCAAACAAAGTCAGTATTCAAACTGCAAACCACACCAGAGTTTGCATCTAATAAAGATTTTAGAGAAAACATCTTATGAAAAAGCATATGGCAAATCTGTCTGATATTTACAACCATTTGAGAAAGGACAGCAAACATAAAAGAGTATCATAAATAAGGCAATAAAACAAACACAAACTTTTTTTTTAATCCCTTTGTTTTTTATAGCAAGCTGGGCATCCTTGCTTATTTTGTTTCCATTATAGCTAGCTCCAAGTAAGGAGCTATTTCTTCTGTTATCTTTCTTCCATAACATGAACAATATTTCTCATTAGTCACACAAACATTAGCAGCAAAGGAACAAAAAAAACTTGTGTGGCAAGTAAACTATACATTGGTTTCCAGTATCTTCAGAAGACAATCTAATCCTTGATTTTCTCCCAGTATTATCCTTGTTTCTCTGTCTTTGCTAATTACTTCCAAGGTTTTAAGGGCTAGCAACTGAATAACAGGATATTCAGATTTCAGTAGATCCAGCAACGGTGGAATTACATTCAGTTCACAAACAGCAGCACGGCTCTGAAAATCCTGTAGTAAAATATTCAACAAGGAATGTTAGCAATAGAGAATAAAGCAGTACAGTAATTCCCAAAATTACAGAAAGAACACCAAAAATCTAATTTCAAAAATACAAAAAGGAATCAATACTTAAGAACCTGCATTTCTAAAGACTTCTCTTTTTGTCCAAGAACCAAATTTAGTACAAGCTCCCCCACATTACATTAAAATCCACATTTTTTGTGCTACTGAGGTATACATTACAATATTTAGCTCTAGCTAAAGAAGCCAGTTTACTCTTGGTTTTGCCATGCTTATCTCAACATACTTATTTTTTAAGAAAGTTTTAAAAATTTAGTTTCATAATTTTTATTTATTTCAATGAGAGGAAAAATACTTTTCCCACTACGCTGTGGTTGCCTGGTTACATCTTTTCCTTCAATAATTATAAAACAATGATTAAAATTTTTGAATTTAAACAATATATATACTGCCTAATAAAAAGAAAGTAGTAGATTATATTAAAATAGAAAAAATATAAATAAATTACAATTTGCTTTTAAATAGCTCACTGCACATGTGCAGCATGCAATTATCCTTATCAATATAAGCAAGCACCAGGTGCAGTTATCCAGATATACCCTGCAACAAAGACAGCGAGATAGTAAAAATGTGATTCTGAATAGACATGCTCTGATGCCCCAAAAGAGATAGAGTTATAAACGGAATCCATTATTGAACTGATTCGCTTAAGCTTTGCAGGAGAACTGACATACAAATGCACCATTCTTTTGCTAAGCAGCACATGGATGACATTAGTGCTGAGTGTGAAAGTAGCCAATAACGAGTCTATCCCTCTAGTACAGAAAGTAGCTGTTGACAGCATCCACCTATCATCAGAAAGATGTTCACAAGCGTAACTATGGACTTACTGGCCAAAACAAGGCATAATGAAATCACTAATAACAGTTCTAGAATTATTCCAACCTTTTAGATAGACTGGTTATAACTCTCATTACCAAGACTACTATTTTCCAAATAAAAAAACAAATACACATTTAATTGAAAACATCTGAATCTGATTCTGATCTCACATTGCTGTACAGCATGCATAATTGCATTAAGTTGGACATAAGCATGGTCAAATCAGCAATATTCACAGTTCATGCAACAACTGAAGTTTTCATACCCACTGATGAGAGTAAAGGAACCAAATATTTTAAAATTGCTGACCCCACAGGGAAATGCTCATCTGCCTCTGTAATTTTTATTTATTTATTTTTTTTCCTAAATCAATAAACTTTACCTGTACCAGGAGATAAATACATTCAACTGAATTCTTCGTAACATCAGGGTCAGGACTACTTAGTAGACTTATAAGTGGTTCTAATCCACCTTGCTCAAATATTTGTACTTTAGTAGTATATTCAACAGCCATATGTGCCAGACACAGAGTAGCAAATTCATGAATAACCACATCTTCTATAAGAAAAAAAAAATTTTGTTCAAGTTTATTCAGCACAGTACATGGTCACAAATCTGTGGTTTAAGATATAGTAAAAAAATAAACAAATGTTAGCTGTTAATTGCATCTCAATTCTCCATAAACACGTTGCTCTATCTGTACAGCATAAAACATTACCCAATGAATAACTGATCTCTGCCTATAAAAGCGATCATCTATTTAATATGTATTATGGCAAATCATAAGAGAAGAATTTTATTAAACTGCTTGGTCAAACAGCAATAGCAAATGCTTTTTGAGAGTATTTTTGCACAAGGAATACTGGAAGTTACCTTCTGGTACCAGGTGTGACAGAAGTGAACTTGTGACATCCAGTTCCCTCAGTAACTTCTTGACATCATCTACAATGAAATAAATTTGTGAGGTCTTTCATCTGGCAAGCAAGTAAAAAAAACAGATTCTGCTCCAAGGGAAATGTACTTAAGGTTACTCCACGAGTGACAAAAAGACCTGATTGAGACTGACATGTAACCAAAGTTAAACAAAGAAAACGGGCCCAGAAAACACACAGGAGATTTTAAAGTACCAAATGACATTCTTTGTTATTTTGTAGATGAAAAGTTCCTCGATACTTCCCACTAAAAATACTTGCACCTAGGAGGTTCTTGCTATACATTACATAGTTTTAGTTGTCAAGTTACACATTAATAGATAAAATATTTTTGCTTACAGTAATCAAACTAAAAACAATCCATCCTTTATTTAATTTTCAAGCCATCACTACCTGTTTTTCTGCGTAAGGTCCCAAGCAACATTAGATTGTGGTTAATACATCTAATAATGGTACTGCTATACTAGATACACAAGTTTGCCATAACTGAAATGTTTGAGAGACGTCTGAGATAGTTCCACTTCAGTAGCTCAGATACAGATAATGAACACCTACAGCAGCACTGACCTACCAAAGAAGTTGGGCAAATATGCATATCAGTGCTTCAAAGTTCAGGATTTCTTTTTGCTGATACCTGAGTTAGATGTTATGAATCTAACGCATTTTCTCTCCTACTGTTGCAGCTATACCAATGCCTTCAGTAAATGCAGCATTTTCTGTATGTGATAAATAGCATTTTATCCCTCATTTCCAACTTCTGTAAAAGTTCAGAATGTTTCATATCCACATTAGCTGGGTATCATAAGTAGTCAGGCATTCTCAGATAGGCAGAATTCCAATAGTAAACTCTTCCAGTTTCATCCTGGCAAAGCAAAAATAATGACTGGAGGAAATTACACTTATCTTTCAATTTTTTTTTTTTTTTCCTGAAATCTCTTCTTTTGAGTTTATCAGTAACTCTTTTGAGTTACTGATTTAGGAATTTTTTTTATTTAACATTTATTTATTTTATATGAGCCACCTACTGCTGTAACAGCTACAACCATACACATGGAAAAATACAGAGACTCTTACGATTAGAAGCCATGATACCAAATACCATCATGGCATTTCTGCGTACTATTGGATCTTCATGTGAGATGAGTTTATACAAACGTTCCACTGCTCCAAGACCAAGAAGTGCCACTTTGTTTTCATCACCTGAAGAGTAAATAGGTTAAAAATTAAAAAGAAAAAAGCAACAAGCTCATAGTTCTAATGTAACAAAGTATAACAGTATTTCAGTGACCTAAAATATAATAGATAGAACATAAATTTGTCAGAATACATCAATAATACCATCAAAAAGATCTTAAGATCTTAAAGTATCAAACAAAATATATCAAACACACACTTTAAGAATGTAGTTCATGGATCTGATGTCACATTGATCTCCTTCTTGGATCATAACAGTAAAACAGAATCTCTGTCTCCAACAGAACAAAAGTAACTTTTAGGTCTCAATATTACCTTAAAAAGTTTGAAAACATGTATCAGGACTCACTCCCTTCTGAAAAAAGCCTTACACAAGGACTCTCCACTTCTATCAGGAACTGCATTTAAGTCAAGCTCCTGCTCTTCATTTCATACATGTATCCACTGATATATGCATGACCCTGACCACAGATGTGACTGCTTGGCTTGACCTCAAACCTGCCTCATCACACTACAGACTGCTCGGTGACCATTGGACCACTGACTGACTGGTTACCACTGTGGGATGTGTTCTCACTGTACTCATGGGACTGCACCCATTTTGGAGGCCATGAGCCCTTGTGTGCTCTGCTGTCACTGACTCCTGCTTTCCTTTGCCTTGCAGAGCAACCTGCCCTTGCTGCTACGTAGCAGCAGAGACTATTTTTACTAGTTTTGGAAACACTTGCTGTTAAATGAATTTACAGATAATCCAAAATGACTGCCTTGAAAGTTAGATGCTTTGCTGGCATGGTAACTGGACAGATAACATGTTACTATACAACAGATCTCCAGGGGAAACAGTGATCCCATATATCTCTGGAGAGAAATAAGGAAGAACCTGTTCCTACTGTGCCAAGTGATGGGGAAGGATATAGGTTGGCTTTTCATCATCACATTATCAAGGACCATTAACCTGTTTAATCTCTTTTCAGATGCCTTTCACAAGCTACACCAGTTACAACAGAATTTGTCTCAATCTGGATACTTAATATAAAAGTGATAAAATAAAAAGTGATAATAAAAAGTGGGAAAAAAAATTATTTTAAGAAACATTAAAGAAAGAAAAAGCATTCAGAAGCCAGAAGTTCCAGTACTAAAATTGACTACTCAAATCAAACTCTTCTTAATATGTGTAATGGATAGTCTAACATCATCACACACTTTGGATTTCTAATTCAACGCATAGGAACAGTTCTCTAGGATTAATTCCTATTTTTAAAGCAAAGGATGCTTCTGTCTGTTGGCCACCCACACATTTACTAGCGACTACCATAGCAGTACAGCAGATAGCTTTCTATTTGGTGAAGTACAGGTGAATTATGTTGTTGTGAACCTCATTTTAGTTTCCTATTTTTTTGCCTTCCAAATTTACTTTCCTGAAGCAACTACCATGATTTGAATCACTAACTTCCACCTGAGATTTCTACCAGCAGAAGTGTTTCATATGATTACAGCCTTCTGTTCCTTGCTCAAAGAAAAGAAGAAAAAGAAGCGCACATGCAAAAGTGAATTAAAAAAAAAAAAGAAACAAAATCCAAGTTCAACTTGTATTCTTTCTCCCTTTTATAATTCATTTTAAAATGAACTAAGGGGGAAGCTGCCTATCTTTTCTGTGTTACTGTGGACAGCAGGGAGAGAGCCAGCAAGAGTTTAGGATATGCAGTTTATAGCTATTTCCCTCCATTTCAGAATATGCATCTCATTGAGATACAAGAACTTTCAAACAACCATTTCTCTGAGAATATAAATTTCTACAATAAAATGTTAGAAACCTCCATACAAACCATAGGGCTTCTTTTTTACTGCAAATACAGGAGTGACAGATATTTCTGAGGGAAAAACAAAACAACACTTTGACAGAGGTTGAAAACGTTAGTGTGAGGAAACCAAAAAGTTCTGAACTGCTGGCAAAACATGAGTAAGGCAGAAGAAAGCTTACTGCGATGAGGACTGACCTTTTGATGCAAATTTATATATGGCATCACATGCTTTGGCCAAAACTTCCTCTTCTGGAGAATCAAGCATTAGTACAACTGTCGCTGCTGCTTTGCTTTCAATCAGTAAAGGCTCAAACTAGGAAAAAAACAAAAAAAGGAAGAATAGCGGTGAGCTGCAGTAGACTTCCACATTTCATCAATAAATGGAGAATTTTAACTTTCAGTAACAATTTGAAATGCTTTTGAAAAACAACTAAGAATAATTGACTTAATACAATCATCTCGTTTCATGTCGTATGAAGATTTGGGGAAAACCCTGACAATTCCCTGTATATCTTTTTGAAGGAAAAAGACTACACAATTCTGTTACACCTGAAAGAACATCCTACAGCTTCCAAATTAAATATGGGGAGGCGTAAGATTTGGTTACTCTGTGGCACTACTACTTAGTGGGAGTAATTAGAAATAAATAAATTAAAATGACTCTTCCTGTGCCTTCATCAACTCATTTCACTTGCTGAACACTAGCTTACCACAATCTTGCACACACTGAAGCATTTCCATGATAATCCCTGATGATCTTTAGGTTGGTTCTAAGGTACAAGTCTTTTACAGTCAGGGTGAGGCACTGGAACAGGTTGCCCAGGATGGTGGTGGAAGCCCCATCTCTGGAGACACTAAAGACCAGAATGAACCAGGCTCTGAGCACCCAATCTAACTCTGGATGTCCCTGTTGACAGCAGAAGAGTTAGATTAGATGAGACTTTTAAAGGTCCCTTCCAACTCTAAGGATTCTACGATTCTATGAAGATCCAAGCTTCCCTAATAGCAAAACAGTTACCTGGCTAATGTGCTTAACTGCTCTCCCTAACCCCAAGCAGATCTTGGAAATACGCAGATCTGTCCCTCTTAGTGCTTGTTGTGACAAGGTGAAGGCATGGGACAAGTTGAGGAAGTCATTAACTAAACTCAGATGAACACATGCTACCTCTCCAGTACAAGAAGAGGAAAACTGAGTGCACACATATCTAGACTGAATTTTTGCTTTTAGATTTTTCATTAGCAGAAAACATTAGGACTATATCTAAACTCTTACTGCTTTATCAGGGTGGGTAAGCTCTACCAGCAAATTGGTACTGACAAGGATATAGTTAAACATATAGAGCAGAACCTTTTTCAATTAAAAAAAAAAAACAAAACTACTAAGAGGCCAAATAGGTCATACGTTTTTGATGCTAAATTCATGTTTGTTCAGCTTAGCTGAATACATATTACTTCTCTATGACCAACAAAGATATATTGTCAATATTCCTTACATATGTACAGGATATAAGCTTCTTGGGGCAGTTTTTTATTCTAGCAAGAGAATTTTTTTTTCCCAGCTACAGTTTTCTATTCCCTTCCAGCTGCTCCACAAGGGTGCACATCTGGTGCGGCACTTCAAGGGCTGAAGCTATGAGAAGGGTATTCACAAAGCAGTCTGCCACAGAGTAGAATCCTTGCCACACCTTGCATGCCCTTTTTCCTTTGCACTGATGAAGATGTTCTCTAACTCTATTGGTTGTAGGGTTTGGTTATTCTTCTATAAAGTAAAAATATAAATAATAAAAGAATAAGTTACCATACATTTTCTATATTACAGTTCAAAATGGATTCCTAATAGCTCTCCCAGGCAATTGCAGACAATTTAATTACATTAAGCTCTGAATGAAAAGTGATATATAAAGAGGCAAAGTTAAATCCAATCCTGCAGAAACTTCACTGGCAACAGCAGGGCCATGTCTGGCCAAACACTTGGTGATAGTATGAAACTTTAATTTTTATTAAAGGATGATACTCTTTCAGGGAAACATAAATTAAACTTAAAGATTGATCTCAGATAAAGGTTAATAAGAAATGAAATATGAAGTAAGAGTTTTAAATCTCAGTTATTTATTTACATTGATCTAATAATAAAAATATTACTATGTTGTCCCATTTTCTTTGCCTCCCATGTTACAGGTAATTGTATAAACTACAATTCATTGATAAGTCCTAGACATTAATTGCAGGTTGGCATATAGGCAGAATCGAACTGGTCTTACATCTATACATTTGTATAGGCATTAGATTCATTCCTACTCTCTGAGAAATGTGACAGCACCTTCTTATTAGACTCATTTTTGGGCTGATCCCACCTTTTGAAAGATGCATCTCTTCTTATTCTATTGTTTAATCATGCTATTTTTCTAAAATATCCTTTAAAAGCTGTTTTTGAATGAAATGAACCGGTGTTCCATCATCCATTAGTAAAAGAGATGTGCTTTTTTTCCATCTTTAAACAGAACCTCCTGAGTTTCAGTTTGTACCTATTGCCTTTCACCCTTCTAGAAAGCGCCACTGAGAAGAGTGTGGCTGAGTTCTTCGTTCCCTTCCATCAGCTGTTCACACACATTGACAAGACCCCTCAGAGCCTTCTCTCGAGACTGAACAGTTGTAGCTCTCAGCCTCTCCTCAGAAGACAAACGTTTCAAGCCCTTCAGCATCTTTGTGGCCCTTGGCCAGATTTGTTGCAGTGAGTCCACGTGGCTGCCTTACTGGATGAACGCCAAACTGGCCATGGCACTCCAGATTTGATCTCACCAAAGTTGAGTGAAAGATAGCAGTCATGTCCCACAAGTTGCCAAGCTAACGTTGTCTACTGCACCCTACAGTGTTACTGGCCTTCTTTGCCGTAAGTGTACATTACTAGTGCGTGGTCAACTTACTGCCTACCAAGTGCTTTTCTGCAAAGCTGCTTTGCAGCTGGTCATCACCCAGTCTGTACAGATTACTACTTTGCACCTGCTTTTAATGAACTTACTGAAATTCTTGTTTTCTCTATTCCTCTGATCTCTTGAGGACCTTCTGAATGGCAGCACAACCAATCGGTGCATCAGTCACTCCCAGCAATTTCATATTGTCTGTAAACTTGCCGCAAACGCACTCTGTCCTGTCACTCAAGTCACTAATGAAGAGGTTAACCTCTGGGGCACAACAAGAGCGACTGGCCTCCAGCTGGGCTTCACGTTGCTGATCACAACCCTCAGAGTTCAGCAGCTCAGCCAGTTTTTAATTCACATCACTGTCTGTTTATCTTGTCCACGCTTCATCAGTTTGTCTATGGGGATGTTATGAAAGATAGTGTTGAAAGCCTTACTAAAGTCAAGTCAAATTAATATTTAGGCATTGATTCCTCAAAAGGTGTTCCCATCCAGAGCTGACAATACCAATTCTGTTCCTTCATACTTTGATTTTTAACATCAGTGTCACAAGTGAAGCTATTTTCAGAAATCCACAGATAGCTACATCTTTCTTTTATCTCAGTATTTTCTCTAGTGGCAACCTTAGGCTTTCTACTAACACAAGTGCCCTAACTGATGAACAAATAACACTGTTGACTAGAACAAACTTAAAACACTATCTACATAGGTTGCTCTGAAAGTAATACTTCTTACTTATTTTCATGGAAACTACATCAGATATAAAGAGCACAATAGCACTACTTGATAAAGAAAGTTTTCAGCTACAAAACATTATTTTTCAACACAGACACCACCATTAGCTATGTATGATCACCAGCAATAAACAAGAGTCTGCATGCTGTGCTTGTAAAACTCTTCACGGTCGCCCAGAACACAGCTTGTCTTTCATATCACTGCCACCACTGCTGAAATACAGCAGCCTCCTACTCACTGTGCTAACATTCACTCTTGGGTCTCCATAAATCTTCAGCAAGCGTCAATGAATGCCAATGGGTGCAATTTTCTGCACATGGAGGAATTCAATTCCACACCTTTGCTTCATTCACACTACCACATCAGATGTCATTTTGTCAGACTGTCCCTCTGCTGCCATCTGTCACATGGCAACAAAACATAACAGGATACTGGTAGGAAGACTCAACCTCTACTTCCATACCACCAACATCCACCTCTGACACTGTGGGCCAACATCATAAAATAGGAGGCACTACTTTTGGAGCAGCCTATGGTTATGAAAAGTTCTTACTGACCTATGCCAAAGCTAACACATTTTTTCTGCTTAAAATATCATCTGAGGTCACCCATAGTGAGAAGGACATCCAAATGATTGTTTTTCTTGGAGAAACCCAGCCCCCAAAACAGATAATAGCAAAAAGCAATATACAAAAGATGGGAGGAAAAAAGTGTTCTCAGGAGTATTCTCTGAAGCAGCTAAGCACTGGCTAGGCTAAGAGATGTATTTTCTACCTATTCCTAGAAATCTATAAAGATTAGCTATCATCTGCAGTATCATGTATTCTCAGAGAATTACGCAATGCCCTCTTACATAAACCTGTCCATATTTTCTCAAGGCTTCTTTTCTCAGATGTAACATTTCCATAAGCAGTTTATCAATCAGAAAATAATAGCCAATATATCAGGTGATTTGTCTGCATCTCATTTCCTGCCAGGTGAAATTTAAAGGTTTGAAATTTGATTTGACATGATTGGTGTCAACAATACTCTCACAGCTAGAAGATTCTCCTGGCTGATAGTAAAAACTAATCAAGGATCTATATTCATATTTAATACTGTTTTGCTATACAACATTCAGTTGTTTTCTCCTGATAGTACTGCTAGAAGAGAAATGCTAGCCTGAAGTACAATAAGAGTAAGTATCTAAGCCAGAAACCACAGATGCCATCTGGAGTTCACTCTAACACTTTCCTTTTCAGTGGCTTTATTAACCTTTTTCGTAAGTTTACTTTTTTTTTCCCAATTGTTTAATATCTTTCCTAACATTATTCACAGTTGACTGCACTGGTAGAAGGCTGCACCAGTCTTTTCTTCAGAAACTCTAAACGGTGGCTTCCAAATACAGGAGCTAAGGTCCTGTTTCTAATTGATTTTCTAGATGATTACTAGTCTCTTTCTACTATTTTTGAAGGGGGTAGCATATCTGTAGGCCCTACATCCATTATCATGCCTTTTCACTTTTTTATTAGACTGCAAAGATATTCAATTTAATTATTCAAGTCTGCTTTAATTAGCCTTAGATATATGTATCTTCTTTTGTGTCCTTGTTTTTTGGGTTAGTGTTAGGCCAGTTTAACACCTCTCGTTATAGTTTTAACTCAAGTCTCCATTCATAAGCATTTACAATTGATTGGAGCTTATGAACTACATTTGTAATATTAAGCTTTCCACAGAATAGTTGTGTGTATAATCAATAAATGCATAGATGTTATAATTATGAATCATACCAGAGAGTTTGGCTAAGTAGGTTATTACACAAAACAGAATAGGTAGAATGCTTACCCATATCCTGTGCTCACTGCAAAACTCCAAGGGAGAGATCTCCAGAAGAGCTCCTTCCCCACTGGCAGTCAGCTCTTAAATGGGCCTTAGGAGAGGTGCAGCCAGGCTCCACCCTTCCGGCAGCACAGGAGAATTGCCTTCACCTGTGCTCCCATGGCTGACTCAGCGCTCGCCTCAGGTGATCAATCAGAGGTTCAGGTTCCCATACATTGTGCAAGATCAGACTAAACCTCAGTGACATCATGGCTTTGAACATTTGAATTCAACCATAATGGCTACTTCTACTGTCTTGGTCAAAATCATTTATGTTGAACTAGCACTGACACCATGACGTCATTTTTGCTGATCAACTTTGCTATGACATTTGAAAAACCTTTTCCAGTTCCTTTACTCTCAGAAAGCCCTTTTTTTTGTTGTTGTTTAAAAACAAACAAAACAAAACCACATATACTGAGCTTTGCCTTTAATTTTGTGCTCTTTCTGTTAATATCCGACAAAACAATTCTTCATTAACTAATTCAGTACCTGGTGCTGAATTTGTGTTTTGTTTGTTCAGCGTTTCAGTCTTACTTCTTTCTGAATAAACCAGTAAGATTTATAAAACTTCTATATTTTAAATTTCTACCTCTTTTTGGATCTCCCTGTACCTCGCAGCGTCAGAGAATCCCTCAGAAAGTGTTCATTAGCTAGTGTCAGACCTTTAATCTCCAGTTTTTTGGGGAAAAAGGTAGTCATATACCATCATTATTCCATATTTGGCTTCAAATCTAAGTACTTCTTACTGTGCCAATTTTCAATGATACAAAAAAACAAAACCCTGAACTACTCCTTGAGACCATATATCTTTGCAAGAGATGCAGAATATATACTACATATATTCAAAGTATCTGTAAAACTCTTGTATTAAGTTAAAAAAAAAAAAAAAAAACAAAAACAAAACAACCCTGCTTATTTATATAGGCTTTTAACTCTTCCATCCTTGGGAATGGTTCCACAGTTCAAAAGAGAAGCACATTTCAGGTCTCTCCCACCTTCTTTTGATTTTTACAAATGGAAAACTAATACTGCTCCTCAAATAAAAAGAAGCCTGGATTGTTTCATATATTACTACTTGCAAAGCCTGCCAAAGACAACAATCTCCTCAAAGAACTACACATCAGTCAGTTTGGTTTGTATGCTGTCCAAAAAAAGCAGAAACAGAATTATCTTTAAAAGACATATTTAGAATAATGTGGGCAAGCTAGGAGAGTAAGGAACTACGTAAGGATGGTAGAGCTGGGCCTATAATTGTGCAATGTTTATTTTATAGCATGCTGTAGTTTATATACTTACCACATCCTTGGGTGGAGGCTCTACTTCCTTCCTCACTTTTTTACCCATTCTAAAAACAAAAACACAAAAATGAAAAATAAAACAGACAAACTCTCACCTGCTTCACGAATCAGTTTACCAGTGCTTTAGGAAAACTTTAAGACTGACCTTCTCATTCATTTGCCCCATCTAATCAACTGGAACAATTCATTGACACCGTAATTTCTGTACAGAAAGCCATGCCTTCAAACAGTAACGTTTCATTTGTGCAACACAACAAACTTTCTAACGCTTGAACACATTTGCTAAAAGGTATCTATCAAAAAAACACCTAGCTAAAAGGAAAGATGCAAGACGTCCCAGGCTCAAGCTGTCATGTGGTACAGATAAACAAGACGTGCACTTTTGTAAGTCAGTTTTGACTGCATCTATAAATCACACAAGAACAGGCTATTTCCCTATGTTTGCCTATACATTATATGCTGGCCAACATTCTATACAGCTGTAGAATGAACAGATGAGTTCTCCCTTGAAAAAGGATTTCAAATTCAATTCAGATTCTCTGTCCATATTTAACAGAGGACAAAAATCAGGTCTGTGGGCACAAAGGAACAGTTTTGCATGGTATAATTTTCACTGATTTTAATACAACTTTTTTAAAAAAATATTACACCAGGTTCTGTCTTCTGCTTTTTTCGTACTAGCACACATACAAGTGAACCTAGAAGACCTACTCAGCTGCAACTAATAGCAGCTTCTGAAGCATATGGATGTAATAACCTCATGTGGACCCAATTTCACGTGGCTTGCAAAACTTCATCTGAGAGCCTTGCAGTTAAGCTGCAGGCAAAAAGTAAAGCACAAAGTGACCCACTAGCACTAACATTGCAGAGAACATAGCCCAAGTTATGCCAAACTTAGTTTTAACACCATGTAAAAACAAAACATGCACTCTTAATATCCCTTAAAAACAACTCAGTAGTTCTCAAGGGGAAAGCACGCTATCACCTGTAGCCAGTCCTAGCCTGACAGCTTCTTGCAGTGCAACAAGAGATAATCATCTAGCACAACAAGATCTGTAGCTTGGCTGATTACAAAAGTCAGGGCTACAGTTTATTGTGGTTCTTGAAACTTTGGAGCTCTTGAATCCTCTGGACTTTTTCAGGTGCTGGTCCTCTACTGGCCTCCCCAACAAACTACAGCACAGCAGTAATGAATCCAGCTGAGAAGCACATCCTAAACGCGGATCTGAAGTTTAGAACTTTGTAGGCAGGTCCCTAATTGTAGCCTTGATCGGAAGACTCATAAGACCGGAGATTTTTCAGTTCCAATCTCCTTTCCACTCATGCACATATACAAGTACAAACGCACAGACACAGAACAATTCAGTGTTTCAAAATTGCAGTTTTGGCTAGGGACCAATTAACATATAAGAGGAAGTGTTGTGCAACTAATGTTCACAGATTCAAATACTGTACATATTCTAACACTGTGAATGACCAAAGCTCTTAGCATGCATTTCTTCATGCTTTATAAGCGCATCCAACTTCCAAAGATATTTTCAAGGAATTTGTGTGTTGCTCCCTATGCTCAGAAGCATTTGGTTCCTCAGTAATACTGAAAAGGGCATATCACATGCAGCAACAAGCACAGGCAACTGGATAATTACCATGGATTATGCCTTTCAGTCTATTTCTCTACTGCAGTTCTGTGCTGGATTTCAATGTACTCTGCCAACAACTGTAGTTGAGCTTGGTCCCCATAAAGCTCTTTGTATTCTGCCTTTAGTGAGACAACAACTGCTATGAGGCAACAGTATTCTAGAATATATTAAACACTAGAAATGCATCTTCTGTATTGAATACACATACTTAAAGGTTATGGTCCATAAGTCAACTTCTCTCTATAACTGCGTATAGAATGCATATCATTCACTCAGTTCATTATTCTAAATATTTTTAAATCAGACAAAATTTTAGTGGGATTTATATTTTTAATGCAATTAAATGTTGGGTTTATGTTACCTGAAAACACTTAAAACCTAAAACTCTATTTACAACTGATTAACAGGTGTAGGCAGTGCACAGCTGAGCAGTCTATGGAGCTATCATTCAGTGCCACTTCCCGTCCTTCACCTGGAACGTACTGATTTCAGTGCCAGATAAACAGCCATGTTTTTCCCTGCTCCCAGCCCTCCTCAGTGCAGCAATACGATCAGATGCTGTCTCCCAGCCATTAAGGCAGACATGAGGTCTAACTACATCTTCTTTCCAAAACGACAGTCCCCAAAACTCTCCCACTGTTCACTCCAAATTTCAGAAGGGCCTCCAGCTTTTTTGTAGGACCAGAACTAAATTAGGCATCAGTACTTAAGCTAGTCGCTCTCCTTAATAATGGATGGAGATCTAGTCTGTACATCCAACAGCCATTAAGGCAGATCATCCTAAGGTCAGTGTCTAAAATTGGTCAGGTGAATCACACCTTCAAAAATGACCGTTGTTTTCTCTGACCAAAAATGAAACCTAGAGTTGCTAGCTCATATATTGACATTTATGCTGCTGACAATTCAAATGAGTGAGATAAATATTTCACCCTGTTTCTCCACATGAATCCACATGCCAGGCTAGATCTGGTTGATGCTATCACAGTAGACTGTGCACGAGCAGAACTAGGCACGTGATATAACACAGCTGCCTTGTATTATTGAACGTGGCTGAAGGAACAGTTTCTGGTAACATCTCTGTGACTAGAACATTTGACCCATGAGTGGAAAATAATTCAAAGGAAGGTCATGAATGTGGACTTTTTAGTTCAAAAGTTGAACCCTCAAACCTTCTGGCTGTTGCATGATGACCCAGCACTTCAAACAAAATAAGGAAAAGTTACTTCATTTTTCATAAGATTTCTTGCAGAAGCCCAGTAGAGCAGATTTTAAGCATCAGATCTTCAGATAATGATGACCATTATTCCTGTGCTTACTTCCTTTCATTGGTTTACTCTAGGAACTTCCCTGCTAGTGTGAATTGCTTCCTACACCACAAACCTAAGGTAGCCACCTATTTCTAGTCACTATACTAAGATAAATAAATTAGGCTTCCAAGACATTAAGCATTGCTGCTTTTAACTACAGATAACTGCTTTATTGGATTACAGAATCACAGAAACACCAAGGTTGAAAAAGACCTACAAGACCATCCAGTCCAACCGTCCACCAATCACCAATAGTCCTCACCAACCATGTCCCTCTACACAACGTCCAAACGTTCCTTGAACGCCTCCAGGGTCGGTGACTCCACCACCCCCCTGGGCAGCCCATTGCAGTGCCTGACCACTCTTTCAGAGAAGCAGCATTACCCAACGTGATTAACCAAGTTCTTTGACAATTGACTTTTCTAAAAAGAATAAATAAAAAACAAAACACCACAAAACAAAAAAACACCACAGAAACAATACAACAGGAGTATCACTGGACTCTCAACTTGTTTTCCATCAGTACACTTGTTCACCAGGGAGGTGTTGGGCTACTTTAATCACCAGATTATGGATTATATGGATAGTATAAATAAAAAAGGTAAAGCAATTAACAAAAGATTTTATAACATAGATCACACTTTGAAATATGAGAAAAATCTTACGGTGGTTGTACTGGTCAAAATATTAAAATCCTATAAATGCTTCCTTTACTGCATGGGGTACATATTGACACTGTCACAGTCCTGCTGCATACAAGTAGAGGTCATATTATTTTGTGATTTTTAAGTCAAACAAAGCATTTACAAAACATTACATGATCCATTTGCATCTTCTGCCTTCTAAAATCTTAAATAACTGACACAACAACCGAAGACCTGACACACACCAAATGCTAGGAAGATAGGAGATGTACAAGACTAAGTTCGAGACATAGACAGCTGTGGAACCAATCTCTTTCGTCAAGGAAGCAAGGGCTTTTTTCCCTTCTGAAAACAATTACTCCCATGGAAAAGCAGAGCAAAGAAGGATTTAAGAATAGTTTCCAATTAGTTACTTATTACGTGATCCACTTTGGGATTTGACAGACTCTAGACTTAGGCTCTAAGTCTGAAGCTGCATTACTACTATCTGTGCACGGTCATAGAAACACAGCATGGCCAAGATCCACAGGCCCTCTGTGTCCATCTGGCCCAAAACCCTGCTGGAGCAGGGCCATCCAAAGCAGAATGCTCAGGCTTGTGTCCAGCCAAGTCCTCAGGAGGAGAACCCACAGCCTCTATGAGCAGCCCATGCCAGTGCTCTGCCACCCACACAGCACAGAAGTACTTCCTGATGTAAACAGAACACCTTTTATTCCAGTTTGTGTTCGCTGCCTCTTGTTCTGGCTTTGGGCACCACTAAAAAGAGCCTAAATACGACTTGTTTGTTTTCCCTTTTGGTATTTATAGACAATGATGAGATCTTCCCCGGCTTTTTAACACTTGCTTTTTTTCCAAATCATAGAAGCTTTAACATCTCCCTTTAGGAGGTAGAACAGAATGTCTAGCTTTGCACTCCTGCAAGTACTATCACATCTCCTTCTTCCTATTTATCCTATTCCTCTCAGCCAGAGGAAAGAAAAAGAACTAAAGAAAGATACCAGGCCTGTCAGACTCCAACAAAACTACCTGTTTTTGTGCTGTCCAAGAACCACACTTGCTGTTTTCTAAAGCTTAACTGCTTGGTGTCCGGTCAGAGGTGCCCTAAGGAGTATAAGGAGTATTTCCCTCCTGTTGTGACTCTAAGCTGAAGAGACACAATGTATTATCAATTTGTACAATGCAAGAGACAGTGCATGAATGTGCATAAAATGAAGTAACAGGAATTAACAAACATGATAGCAAATCACAAAGCAACTGACAGGACTCAGAATAAAATACACTGGTAAGAAGTTTTCCATGGTAGATCAGTCTGCTACTTCCAGATACATATCTGATAAACGCGTGAAATCAATCCCAAAAGTCAGTTTTTCTCCATCTGTAATGGGTTTTTATTTCCCCACAGTAAGATGTTCAGACAACAAGTTGGTATGCTCTTTCTACCAATAGTACCTATTTTTAGTGACCACATAAACGTTTAAACCTCTGCTCTTCATTCTATGGCACACTGTGGCGCCGGTCCGATTGTCAAGTGTACTTCATAAGCAACTACTCCTCAGGCTTAAAAAATATGCAAACAGGATAAACGTGTTACTCAATTCAATACAACAATCCCACATTCATGTAGTACAAATTTAGTCACAAGATGCCCTGCCTTGATCCTCTCTACTTTCTTTTATGGTTCCCTGTACATTCTGATTTATCACCTTTCTAAGCTGTCTTAATTATTTTTTCCATATAGCTTTTCCAGACGTATTTGCTTCTTGTCCCAGAGCCCCTCTGTGACTGTTAAATCTTTCCTTCTCAGATATGATTAACCTTATCTGGAATACCACAATCAATTCTAGAACACTACTGATTTATTACAGTGACATTACGCCTTTTTTGAGGATTAATTATTACCCAATTTCTCCAGCGAAGATTTTCACTAAGCTATCCACATATGGTAAACAGGTCATTCCCTCAACAGATTATAGTTAATTCAGGTTTACTACTGAAAAGTGCATTGTTCCAAATATTCCTGCCTGTGCAAATTACATCCCATGTATCAACAACTAATTTCATCTGTTGCAGTTTTATCCACTCACCTAACTGCAGAATAGCTCTCAGACATTTCTAGCAATCATCTTAATTAACAGAAACTATCTTATCTCAGTAGAAAATTTTGATTTCTCCATGTTATTGCTCATTTCCAAGTTATAATGAACATATTAAGTAATATCAAACCTGGGGTCTATCCTTGGAGAATCCAAGCTGTGACAACTCCTATGAAGGAGATTTTTAGAAATTATGTGTGTGATTTTAAAGGTCTCACTGAGACTCAGTGAAATCCCTCATCCCCTGAGAAACTGTCTAAGAAAAATTGACTTAATCCAAAAAAAAAAAAAAAAAAAAAAAGAGACAGAGGAGAAAGAGAGAGGTTACCATTTTCTGAACAATGACAGTTGGATATTTCTCATACAGAAGTCAAAGAGGTCTGCCTTAGGAAGAAACATATCTTAAAAATAAGTAAAAATTAAATACACTCAAGATTTTAAGCAGCTGTACCAATGCACGTCTCAAAATGAATGTTTCCCTCTATCAGTTTCATAGGGACATTACAGAGTTGAAAGTGGCAATCTAACTGACTGGATTCAATCCTGCCTGCCACATGTACCACATTAATCCCACCAGAAAACTCCAATGCTATAACTTAAAAAAGTGGGTATTTTGTTCCCACTCCTCTCATTGAAAAGCTGCTGCACAAGTTATTGCTCAGACAATTACAGATTTTGTTTGTTTGTTTTAGTATAGTTTACTGTATATCTGTGTTGTGTTTGAGCTTTCGTCAATTTCTCACTTTCCCAGCACATGACAAAATATTTTTGTAGATTACTAAATATTTATACTACACAGTATATATTTACTATATTCTATACATCCTATATAGTCCTAAATAATTCTACTACATATCATATATTACCTATACTCTACTCATACTACATACTATAACATTCATATGCAGTACAAACAAAATAGATTTAAAGATGACAAATATAACTCTACCTTCATTTGGTCAGGTTAACGAGCTCTTCTAATGTCCTCCAAAACACCCAACTCTTTATTACCCACATCATCCTTGCAAGTCTTTTCATAGAACCATTTGAGTTGAAAAAGCCAACTTGAAGGTCACCTGGCCCAACTCCCCTGCAATGAACAGGGACACCTACACTGGATCAGATACTCAGAGCCCCATCCAGCCTGACCTTGGGTGTCTCCAGGGATGGGGCATCCACCACCTCCCTGGGCAACCTGTGCCAGTGCCTCACCACTCTTATCGTAAAAAAAAACACCTTCTTCTTTATATCCAATCTAAATCTCCCCTCTTTTAATTTTGAAATCCTTCCCAAATTTATTTATAACAGAACCTCTTGAAAGCACAGCTGGCCTCAGCTGACCAGAGCACCGGAGATGAAGCCTCTCCTGTGTTGTACAAAATTGTACTTACACCTCCCTGCATGCATTGGAAGCATCTCAATGGTGTCATTACCACACTTGTGATCTTTAAGTTTAGAAAAATAGAGTGTTATTTAATTTTAAATCCTCACTAATTAGCCTGTAATATTTTAATAGAGCAGTAAAAGAAAAGGTCTATTACAGTGTAAGGTAGAAGTACACACAGTAGGTATGCAGACAGCAGTAGGAGCTGTAAGGATTCAGAGGCCCATCTTGGCACTCACCATAGCAGCAGAACATGAGATAATCAGAAAATGGCAGCAGCGATAAAAATCCTAAACATGCTGGTATTTCCATCAGCAAAGGTGAGAAAGATAGCTTGCTCACAGCCAACAAATAACAGAAAGCAGCTGTGCTTACCTTCCACTGGTTAAGATAATACAGCATTTAAAGTGTTATACAGATGATAATTCCAATCAGCAGTAAGGTTACAAGAGTTCTCTCACACCAGTGATGCTCCTCTGTGAGCAAACCCACACTGGGTCTTGGAGGTCCTGCCTGCAGATACATCCCATACCTCTGAAGCACCATCAAACAGGCTGAGATTTTCTCCCTAACAACCTGTTAGCGTTCTTTTGGGTAAATCTTCTGTATGTGAAGTTTTATTCTACTTTTTTTCCCCTCTCGTTTACTGTCCATGCTATTTCAGGCCTCATACCTGTCACGTTACTGTTTCAGAGGAATTCTACATAAGTCCGATAGCTATATAAGCTCTACAGCTCCGTTGTAAATCTTGCAACAGCGCCCGCTTTCCTTCCAGGAGAGGTGCTGCCCAAGCAGGCACTGAGCTGCTGGTTTCGGCTGTGGCTGAAGGAAACTTTAACCTACGCTCTCAAGCTAAAAACTAACCCAGGCTTCGGTGTTTTTAAACTCTGTCCCGTAATTTCTGGAGGCTCCCGGCCGTGTCGGGGCGGGCACGAACCACACTGCCACCCAGAGCTCCGCACTCCACCGCCCCCAACAGCGGCCTCAGCGCAAGACGCGGCCGGGCCGAAACCTCCCCCGTTGCTGTTCCGAGTTTAAGACTCTCACCGCTACTTCCACAAACGCGTTATTTCTGCTTACTTGGAGCTGAAGACGCCCGAGCCTTAGCGGGCCGTTTTCCGCCGCTCCGCCCTTCTGCCCTCGGGCACCCCGGCCCCTCGCACCGCCCGGGGGCGATCGCGCCGCAGCGGCCAGCGCCGCAGTTTCCCCGTTGCTAGGAGACGGCTGCGGCGCATGCGCGCTGCGGCGGGCGGGAAAGCGGGACGGCCGCTGAGGAGGCCGATGGTGCCTCCGGCTTCGTGTCTGCCCGTTCGACCGCTCCAGGTTGTCGGTGGACAGCAAGCGGAAATGGGCGAATGTAATTCTTTTTAGAACTAAAAATTAGGTAATCGTATGTAAAGAAATTATAGCTGCTATTAACTCCCTCCTGTGATTTATTTTTCCTCATCCACTTCTAGCATCACCACTCCCACTGAAAATGTATCGAGACTGATCAGCACCGCCACTGGAAAGCGAAAGCCTTTCATATTGACCTGGGTCTAACAGACAGGAGTAATCACACTGAACTGCATGATTTCTGTCTGAAATTGGCCTGCAAACTGGCTGGTCTCCATGTGAGAAGTGCTGAATTATTGTTTTTGCATTGATTTTTTACTTTTCTTCCTTCACTTGCTGAACTATCTGTATCTGTATGCTTTTCCAGTGCATTCTCCCATCCCACTGGCAGTGGGTAATAAGCAAGGAGCTGGTGGATGCTTAGTTGCTATCTGGGATGAGCTAGCCAGAAACAAAATGGTCTCCATGACGATAGCTTCTTATCTTCAGTGGTGGTGATTTTTATGATCAGAATTGTATTTGAAGCAGCCAGTCTCCCTTCTTCGTTGTATTTTTTCTTTATTTCCATATGAACAGTCAAATAAATGATAATTGTTAACGAAGAATGTGAAAGAAGAGGGTTGTGGTAATAAGGTCCATGATCACTATTTCAAGGCAGTCCTGGAACAACGTGTTCAGTTACTTGAAGGTTAAAGATTCTCATGCTCATAACCAGCACCATCTCACAAAAATTATGAATGTGCATCTGTACTGTGACTAGCATACAGGCAGTAGGGAGCAAGGACAACAGCAGATGACCTGGAGAGAGATGAGCACTCTTCTCTCTTGCCCAGATGTTATTCATGCCATGATTACATGCCTAGCCTTCAGCAGCCAGAAGCACCTCCAGGAGCGTGTGCTTATGTGGCATTTTGACTCCACGCTGGGTGAGATTTGAGCACATCCCTTCCGTGTTCCTCAGTCCAGTGTCATTTTCTATTTGGTTGTGCGGCTGGAAGGTAAGCACTATGAGCACACTGTGGGCACTTACCTGCTCCACAGTCTAAATAAATGGGGTATTACTATACAGTGGAAATGAATTTTGCAGAGATTATCTTTTGTCTTTGTTTTTATCTGTTTGCCATGGGTAGAGGCAGTCAAGCACCGTGACAGCCATATAAATGCAGGATTTTTTTTATTGTTCTTTGTCGTAATCACAGATAGATCAAGAAAAAAAATATGTTTAATTTATTTTTGTGAAAATAGTCCAACACTGTCATTAAGAACAACATACTAATGAGGAAGCAAAGGAAGGGGACTAAGGAGAATCGTTACAACATGCCATGAGAATTTATAATCTGAAAAATATTCACAAATGACAGAAATATTTTATTGAAATATAATTTATAATAACACAAAAATATATACAAAACAGAATAATACAAACTGCATTAAAGTTAGGAGATTATGAAATTAAAGAGCTTTCTAGAGACTAAATATCTAATAGACTGAATAAGGACTTTATTAACTACACATTTTAATGAAATTCCTTCTGATGTTTTAGCTTATGACAAAGCCACTATAGAATTTGTACACTTTCCTATGAAGGAACGGGGCCAAATGTCCTATCAATTTGATGAAATTAAGGCTTTTGCAAAAATAAATCAAGTGTGGATTAAAAACATATTTGAAAGAATATTATGAAACAACATTTTTAATTTTTAATGTCATAAGGGTTTAAGCCCATAAGCTAGTGCAAAATCCAAGTATTTGTTGAGTGTGTTAGAAATTTGCATGTCGAGGTGTTCCAAATGATCTTCCTAGTGTTACTGAAAGCACCACTGGGGGAGTCATTTCTCATTTCCTGAAACATCAGAAGTCAAATTATTGTTAGCTGGATTGCTTGTCTGGAATAATTCTTCTTTTCCATTAAAAAAAGAAAAAAAAGAAATTTGTCATAATTTATGCTGTAAGAAATACCTGATAACATATGGTACAAAAAAAATTTTGTCATATAAATTGTTTTATATCAGTCTCAGAAGACAGTTAAAAGAAACTTCCCTTTTCTGACAAAAAGCAGCTGGCTTTTGGAGTTATGATTTACAGTGTATCTACTTTGCATTTCAGTTTGGTATATTACTTCAACATTAAAATACCCAGTATCAGTGTCAATTACCTCTTCAGGGAAAAAAAAAAAAAAAAGGGAAATCAACACAGTGAACTTTCATTATTTTGGCTTGCAAGTGGGCTTTTCTGCAGGCAGCCTTCCTTCACCAGATATGGACTGGGCATACTGAAAAATGCCCTGCCTTTGTAGTAGTATTCTCTAGTAGGCTTGCCTTCTACACCACATTAAAGCTAAATTAATAGGTGATTACTTCTTGTGAATGTATTAGTCCTAGTTTTGAAATGGCAAAGTGCTTAGAACTTTCATTTAGAAACTGCACCTAGATCTGGGAACTGCCTGGATCTGATTGCTTGATAATGGTGTGTCACACCGTTGTACTTCTGCATCTGTATTTAATGTCTTCAGAGACACGTGGAAAGGAACAGGTTGTGCAGCAGTGCAAGTTTTAAGCCTGGAACAGAGATCTCAGCTCTGCCATAGGCTTCCTGCATAACCCTGAACAAGATGATAAAACAAAACTGATTTTGTTGTTTAGCTGGCATGACTAAATAACTTAGAAAATACCTCAGTATTTCTATATTTGAATTTCTGCCTGTGAGACATGACACTTCGGAAGCCCCTGTCGTAAAAAGTATTTTGTGCTGGATTTCATTTATGTCCTCAGGTACTGCTGCTGAAACATATAAGCAATGCAAAATTAGGCAGGGTATCCCTAAGTGGTATCTGGTGAATCAGCAGGTGACGTGCTTGTTTCTTAGGGCATGTGTATCTTAAGAAAGTGAGATTGTGTTTTAAATTACTTTGCTATTGTACTTCTGTTTTTTAAAAACAAGTGTGTTAGCTAACGTAGATGGAAATAAAGACCTGTGTTTGTTGCTGAAGGTGGTATTTGAAAACTGTGTATTGTCAGAGATGTTAAGGAGTGAGTGTAGGAAATGATTGAAGGAAGGGATGACTGAAGGAATCACCTTTTTCACCATCTATCTAACAGAACAGATACTTCTGCCTAGATATTTTCACAGCATGTCAGCAAAAGTATTTAAAGCATTTCTTGCCTTCTCAAGAGATACATCCTTTTTAGGGCTAAACTGAATTGGTTTTTTTGAGGATATTATTAAATGTCATCCTGGACATATTAAGTTTGAAATCAGATGTTCTCAGAGCCTTGTGCTGATGAAATTGTGCTTTAATAAAGAGATTGTTTTGCCTACATTTCAATTCACAACTTTAGCCTTCAAAAATTGAACACTTTGTAGTGTCCTCAGGACAAATTATGCTGTTTCATTTCCATTCTTATAGCAGCATAATTTGTCCTGGTGAGCCTTGCCAAAGGAATGACAGCTCTGTCCTTATTTTGGCTTTGAAGACTACTAAACTTGCAAAATATAGGAGATAGTTTAATGAATATTTTTAAGTTGTTTCACTGCTATAGTATTCAAAACATAAATTTCTCTTGGTCAAAGTCTGCTCTTTTAATTATAGATTTAGAATTCTCATTTCTTGTTCATCATTTGGATGTTATACTTCTTTTGTATTCCTCCCTTTGTTTCTTGTTTGGAGGGGAAAATGAGCAATTTTTTCCTTTTTCTTTCATTCCTCTTCATTGATCTACTCTGTAATTTATATCACTTTTTCAACTCTGAAAACAGTACAGGGTACAGTATTACATTTTTATTTTCCTTTTGCTTAAAAAAGTTGAGGCAAAATAGGTCTGCAACTGAGAAAGAGACAAGGTTTCCCTGTAGAGATTTTTCTTCTGAATTTGGAAATCCAGAAAGCAACAACAAACATTTCTAAGGTTGTAGTTATGCGAACAAAAGTCATACAGATAATATTTGCTGAAAAAGATACTAGTTTCAGTGAAAGCTGTTATTTTTTATCAACTGAAAATAACCTCTTGGTTTAGAAAATTGGTTCAGAGATGAAATACATATTTAAAAGTTATTTAAATTAACAGGTAATATATTACTATTAAATGTTATCACATTCCTTAATTTTAGCTGGGATACATCTATCGTGCTTTCTAATGCTTAGCTGTGAGTGTGTGTAAGCATCCTTTATTTCTGAACTATTTTAAAGTCAGACAAACATATTTAGAGCTAATGAAGTATCTTCAAACTGTTTTTCTTTCTTGCCTCTTCATAGGCAGGGGAATTTTTGTAGGAGCTCAGAGCATCTGTTTATTCACACACCCTGCCTCCTAATCTTAAAGGAAACACCTGTTGTGGAGGGGTTTTGCCAGACTCAGACTAGAGATGAGAATCCAGCATCTTCCTGGCCAGCGGCTTAATGAACCCATGGGTAGCTGGAAGCGTGCCAGCACTGCTGTCTCCAAAGGCTGTTTGCGGTGCCAGGCCTTATTGTCAGAATCATGTAATTCACAGCTTGCATATAGATCTAAACCAGCCAAGCTCTTGCCTTTTTGCTCCTCTAAAAGCTAGGCAAGATGAAATTTGAGCACAAGAAGTGAGTCTAGCTGTGCTTTAGGACAGTGACCCTGAAACTGCATAGCACTGCGGCTCATGTTTTAGCTGGAACTTATTTTTAATTTCCTCCCTCTTTCCTGGCTTTATTACTATCCAATTATTGTTTTGGCATCACTTGTTTTGGAAATTATCTTGGCTTGCTGTCAGCCTACCAAAACATTTCCTATTTCTGGATATTAAGAAATTGGTCCTCAGCCCAACCATTTTGGGTGTTTGGCAGAGTGTGCTCAGGAGTGTTTGTAGGGCATCTGCATGAATATTACAGAGCTGTGTGCAGAGAGCTGCATGACATACTGTGCAACACCACTATCCTTTGTCTTCTGCTTTTTCTGTTAAGTTAGAGGTTCTTGGATCTTGCGCTCCCTCTGCCTTTAGTAAAAGTACACATTTGCTACTTGCCTAGCTCTGAGTAGAAACGTACTGATGAATGTTTCACTAAATCCCAGAATGGTTGAGGTTGGAAGGGGCTTCTGGGTCCATCTGGTCCAACCCTTGCTCAAGCAGGGCCACCCAGAGCAGAGTGCCCAGGACCATCCTTTGCTGTGCTTAGATCAGAACAGGGCTAAGTGCTGTGTGGTTTTGCAGAATCGCTGTTGTCCAGAATAGTAATAACACGTGTTCTGTTGCATTACATGGCTCATTGATGGCTCATATGAACACAGTAAAAACTTTCCAAACATGGACAGACCCTTGGACAACAGCTTGAGGGTGTGGTCTCCAATGCAGAGAGTAAAGGTATTGAACAAAGTTTTTAGACTGTATAGTTGGGTTTTTCTGTTGCCTTCCTTATAATTAGGCAGACACACAAATTACTACATCCAGACTGAATGAAGCTGTACTCAGTGTACCCAGGCTGCTTCTGTGGAGCACTCAGAGATCTTGTTTTCTTCACCTACCAGAGCCTGGGACCTTCTTGTACAAACCAAAATGGGGATGAGAAGGGGGAAGATGCAAACTGGAGAATCTCTGGGTTTTGGTCTCTGATGCAGGATGCATGCAGCTCAGCACACACAAAGCACAGAGCCTGGGAGCACTCCTGGGCCTGCTGTTTTCAGTTAATGCAGATTTGGTTCCTGTTGGTTGCCAAGGCTTTTCTTTTGGGGAATGTGGTGTTGAGCAACTTCCTTTTCCAGAAATATAGATTACACTCTGAAAGGTTGCCTACTGACTTCATGCCACTGTGCTTTGGTGATCATTTAAAATAGTGTTTCCATATGCCATGTACTCTTAATAGATCGGCTTTTACAGATGTGTTACCGCACACAACACAGTTTCATGGTGTCACATCTCAACCTGTAAGCTTTTGCAGGTTATCTGAGATAAACTAAAGAGATAAATGCAGTAATGGTATTTCCATAATCCACACCACATGTCTTCACTAGTGGTGCAAGAAGCCACCAGCAAATGAACAATTCTGTATCTAGAAGTTTTTTTAAGGCCAGACATTACTGATTCATTCTCTGTTTTGCTTACCACGAAGTAAGAGATGTTATCACAGCCAATGTACAATTACCAGCCAGTGTTCAAACGCTGCTGGTTTTGCATGTGGTTTGTATTTTTTTCTATATTTTCTTCACTGTAATACACACAGAATTAGCTAATATCAGTGAAATCAAAAGAGAGACACACAGTTACAATATAATGTTTATTTAGAGGCAGTGTAAGTCATTTCCTCTTTCCACATCAGCTGAAGTTTCTTTGCTGGTAGTTCCCAACTTCTCTTTCCAGACAGCCATCTCAGAACTGTTCATCCCATGGCTACATTATTACGACACGTTGTAATTTGCCCTGCTTTCTGTACGTGATTTGGAGCCTCAGTCCATTTCCCCATTCTACAGCCCCCAGTACTGGCACCAGTTCTGGATGGCAGTGCCTGGTACCCACCTGGCTCTGTCCCGTACGCAGGGCAATGGCTCCCACTGAGTGTCTGTTTTAGAAAGCTTCTCACTGCAAAGAAAGGGCTTGGACTCTTTATGTTCATGCTGAATATATGGCTGCTCTCATGGCAGTGCATTTAGACAAGTGAGTTTTTGTAAGTTCTTTTCATAATGTGTTTGTTTCTTTGGCTGTTTATAGTTTTTTTTTATTGTTATTTTTAATAATGTAAGTGCAATGTAATAAGTGCTAAATGTAATGGGGGAGTTAGCATAGCTGAAGCAAAAGTAATAATAATAATAGAAGCATTGTAAGTCGATAGTGCTGGATTTACCACCAGGGCTGAGTGTTAGTCAGCCCTGTGCTCAGCAGCACACGCAGTGCGACATCCTGTGCGTGCTGTACCTCCAGAGCCACACTGACCTTCCTCTGCTCAGACCGCAGCTGGGTCAGCCTTGAAAGCATGCACTGCTTTAGACATTTACCTCACAATCTGCACGGCAGCTCAGCGTCGCGTTGGCGTTGTGACACTGCTGGGCGCTGCTGCAAGCACTAATAAATCAGGTGTGTGTGAATTGCCAGGTAGCCAGACAGCACAGGGTGGGCTTTGGAGCCATTGGTAGGCTCTCATGACTAAGCTGAGTGAAGGAACCAGCGCCGATTCTGAAATGAAAAGTATTTATGTTTACAATCACAATTATTTTTAGTCTCTCCCTAAATAACATTATTTCATTTTTAACATGAACTGCTACTCCAGAAAGTATTGCTTGTATATAATTTTGCTGTTGACAGTCAAGCTGGTGTGGTGCATTTAGTAGATATATTTTAAAGCTCTATCTAATTTACTGTTACAGGAAGTTATTTTTAATGATTGCTTGCCCTTTGTGTTGCTGTTTGGTTTTTGTTGTTGTTATTTTTTTCCCCCCATTTACTGTGCCAGGATTTAAAATGTATCTGATGGACTCACGCTCTAAATCAAGCTCTTTTTATAAAAATGCCTGCTTTGAAGATGTGCTGAATTTTTGTTTATTTACTTTTTTAACGTTTAAGTCTATACACTAGAACTGTGGTTTTGCTGCTTGCTGATTGACTGGAGTTGTGTGTTAAATACAGGTGGGGAGAAGAGGAGCTTTGATTCTTGCAAAGGAAAATCAGTTTGTAAAAGCATTTAGAAAATGATGGCTAGCTTATTGTGTCCTTGTAACCTTTTAGTTTTTATCATCTTGAAGTCCTATTGCACACATTCTAGACTACTGATGTCAAAGTGTATACTTAATAGCTTCTCTGTTAAAGTTAGACAAAGGAAAATCTTTTTTTTTTTTTTTCTTTATCAGGCCAAGTTCTGAGACATACTTCAGTTCCAGCAGTTGGTCACACAGCTCATAAGGTTAAGCAATGGGTTAACTGTTCTCCTCCTTGTGTCAGTTCCTCACTTGGTATGGATTAGCAGAGCTGACTTCAGCAGAACCAGATCTATTTCCATCAGCTCAGAATATGGTCTCTTGGGCTGTATTACTATTAAACAAACTTGTTCAATTAGCAACAATTACTGTTGACACTGAAAGAATAATAGAGGATTCTGCTCGCAGGTGCCCATCTTTGATCTTAGTCCACTGAACCATTTGACGATTGTTTGGTGTGGTGCTGCAAGCTACTGACCAGACAAAAGGATTTTAAAAAATGAGTTCTATAATTTTCAAAGGCCTTTGTCATTAGATGTTCATGCCAAAATCTCTTTGTGCATTACTGGGGAGGCAGCAGCAGCAGCAAGAACTGCCTTGAGAAACAGCAGAATGAAAGAGATGCAAGGTGCCCAGATGAGGCTGAAATGGATCACTTGATGACAAAGCTGAAGTGCGAGCAGTCAGAGAAATAAATCAAAGGATGGTATTGCTTATTCTGTTGGATTTTCCTGTATTCATGCAGGAGGCAGGGACATATGCTTGGGATTAAAGCTAATGTGCCTTTCAAACAGAAAATCATTCTCTGGGGCTTATGCTTCCTGTTCTCAGACCTCTTGAATTCACCATTGAAGTCATTAGCAATTATACAGGAGAATATTCTACTAAATATCCCTTCAGGTCTCTCTGACTGGACCTAACAAATCTGGATGCAGCATTTCCCCAAATGACAGCCTGGTACCACTTCATATCTGCAGCTGGCTGAGCTCCGCGACACAGTGTTACAATAGAGCTCCTTTATTCTCCTGTGTGAAGTGTTTGTAAATTTAGAGGAAAAAAAAGACAGGCTCCGCATGACACAGGTACTGAATATCAGCACAAGTACTGACACGCTCTACAACAAGCATTAATTCATATTTGGCAGGCCTATGGATAAGTAAAAATATTTTTAATTTTCACAACTGCTCCTTGCCAATTTCTCTTTGCTTGCTTCACTACTGAGAGCAGTAAATCAGAGCACAGTAAGTCACAATGAATCATGCTTATTAGCAATTAATACCTGATAATATTTCAGGACTGTTAGTAAACTGAAACAGCTGGTAGGGATTTATACTTTTGTATAAAATACATTTAGAATGTTATTCATAATATTCACTTCTGTCTTTCTCAGAATAATGTGGAAACCCTATCACAGTTATTAACTATACATATTTCTGTTATTATTCTGTCAGTTTATCAGAAGAGCATATTTTAGATTTCTGTAAGCTATAAGAAGATATGACAGGCAGGCCAGATAAGAAAAGGTGTGGATCTTCACGAGTAAAAATTGGAATAATTATATGCTGTACTTGGTAAGACAGCAATCTTGTTGGCAAAAAAGACAAGGAAGGAAATTGTAACAATTTCAAGGCTGTAGAAAATTTTAGCTTATTCTTCCACTTGGCAGCTATTGTATTAACTGCAGCATAGAGAGATGAGGCGCAAAGGGAAACCAGTAAGCTTTTTCACACTGCAGGCCCCTGGGCGCTGCAAACAAGATCTCTACCGATTTTTATTGGTCCCTTTCATTGTGCTAATGAGGCGCTCTCGCTTATAAAGGGTTTCGCTTGGCTATTGAACTTTCTGCCACTCCAGAAATTGGCTAGCGCTATATAGTTGTATTGTATGTTTTAGCACCTGTTGTTATGGTCATTACTCAGGGATAGTGACAATTGCCCTTTGGTCTTTTGTACACGCTGTTCTTTCCAGCTTCTCTGTGGCTTATTGTTTTTCATGCTCGGAACCTGTCATCTTCCCAGTCTGAATAATTTTCTCACTATAGGACAGTTAGTGTCTCATCAGTCAAACACTCCACTATAGAAGTGATTTATTCAGAGCTGTGGGTTTTTACGAATCGAGAGCGCTTTCCCGAATGACACAAATGATAGCATTACTAAATATAATACTGGGGGATTTATTGCACTGTCTGCTTTATTCTAAACTCCAAGTTGTGTGCATCGCACGATCTCAGGTAGCAGTGTTCCCGGGTCCAGTTTATTTCGGTACCTGTAAGAATGCTGCCCTAGGTCAGGGGACAGGCAGCACGGCGCGGTGGGCTGGCACAGAGCTGGGGAATCGGGCTGCAGCCAGACGGCACGCATCCCTCAGCAGGACCCCTGCGAGCAGGAGGCTCCGCTGCGGCAGCACGGCCGTGCAACAGCTTCATTCCTGCTCCATGATCTCATGCGTCAAATCAAAGGAGCTGTGTAAATGCTGAATCGATGTGTGCGTCGGAGCCCCAGCTGCAAGAGAATGCCGGGCGGGAGCTAGCTGCCTGAGCTCTGCAAGCGGTGGGAAATGCTTGGCAGGTCTGAAGGCTGAGCTCAGCGGTGGACCTGATTGCCACGGACTCACGTCTTGCACAGTCCCTCACGTCTTTCACATGAAAAAAATGGGCGGCTTTACTCACATCGTGCAACAAACAGCAAGAAAACAAGTCACATATTTGCAAAGTCTCTACTGAAAGAGGACAGAATATTGTAATAATGTTAAAAAAAAAAAAAAAAAGAGATACTGTTCCAACAAGTATCTAAAACCAGGAAATAATCCCTACTATAAGTACTGTTGGGGGTTGTAATTTGTGTGGGACTGCTTTTATAAGCTGGTCATAGCTGTCAAGTTCAATCTGCAAGTAATATATTGTGCTAAATAAAGATGGTGTGGATGCATCGAGGGGTATTCTGGTGCTCTGGGCACAAAAATGTTTTGACTGTCAGAAACAGGACTGTTTAAGATTTTGCCGGTGTTTGTATTTGTATTCAAGAAATTATGCATTCATTATCTAGCACTCCTTAGTCTTCTGGCAGGCAAAGTTTTCTATAATTTTGATGTACACTGCATTGATTCTTTTCAGTGAAATTTTAACGCCAAGTTGGTATTCATATTATTCTTCCTCTACCTTATATTGAATTTTCTCATAAAGATTTTCAAATCAAAAATGAACAAAGATGTAGGAAATGACCAGTGCTTACTTCCTTTGACTTAGAACCAAATCTATACCTCAGTTCCAGTTAGTGAGGTTAAGTTCTGTTGACGGTGCAGTTTGGGGTCCAGCCACAAACATTTCTGACATCCCATTACACAGACAATCCAGTACAAAACAAATTCATTATTTATGTTAATAATCCTTCCCTAAAGTAGCTTAATTTGTCAGAGCACTTTGGAAAAAAAGGGTTTTGTCTGGAATTTCTTCTTTTTTCATTTGGCATAAGATAGACCAAATTATCATGACCTAGACATCTGATTCTTGGTCCAAAATGGACAGGGGCAGTGCCAAAGATGATGTAATTGTTTGCAGTTTTTTTCTGAAGACATGAAAAATGCAGAGTTGTTATCCAGTAAGTGCATCAGCTTTCTCTAACAGAGTTGTAAACAGAGAGTTGAGGGCAGATATCCCATAATTTGCAGCTTGATATCCAGCTTGTCTCATATCACTGTCTAAACTCTTATAGAGGAAAGAGCATAAGAAACAACAAAAATATAGTTCTTTCCAGTGAAAAGTACTGGACATGTCTGACTATTACATATACCTCTGAGCTACACCTGATTAACATGTTTGGCTGTTAGAGCGGTAGGAGATACCTGCTCAAGGACAGGAGTTATGTTTTTGGAGGATGTCGTGTCAAGGGTGGCATGGACTGGACTCACCAGTACTGGCTGCCCTTTCCACTCTAGTGTGCCAAGAACTGATTCACATAGCGTTTAATACTGAATAACTGATGATGATTTTTTATTGTTCCTCTGGATTTCTTATCACTTTCTTTTAATCATTTCAGTGTATCTTATAGGATTAGTTCATTTTTCATTGTAACTTGATTGCCTGCACGTGGAGTTACCACATGACATTTCAGATACCCTCAGGTAGCAGCCAAACGTGGCCTAGGACTGGCTATTCTTGCAGTGATCTGCTGAAGACCATGGGACATCTCAAGTGACATCACCAGATGACTGTGTACAACCATCTGAATCAAACCTTTGGGAGGGGTTTTGTTTGCAGGTTGATGTATCTACAAAGAGTAATCTGCATGTGTTACTGCACTTGAAGTTGTTATTCTCAGGGGCAAATCTAGTTAGTACATCCAGTGGAAGCTGGAACAAAATTCAGCTCATCATAACACCACCACCACAAGCCAATTCATTTAGCACAAGCACCTAGCACAATCTGAGATCCCATCAGGTATTCAGGCGTAGCTGGCAGGTCTGGAGCAGATGTGTGGGAGAACAGTGTTCTTCTGGAACAGCAGCCAGAGGCCAGGACAACATCCTCACTAGGAGAATCTGTGCAGAAGCGCAGCATGGGTATAAATGATGGCACGAGTCCATTTACTCAGCTGCATAGTTTTAGAGACTCCACTGGCTGTAGTGAATGTATCACCAATACAGAATGGGAGCTTAGGCACCTAACTGACATGTTACATTTATAAGCATATCCCTAAATTTATGCATACTAATATGCAGGATGATTTTCACCCTTTTGTTCACAGTCTGCTTTTAGGCATTTCAGTATCTAAAAGGGTTTTATAAGACAGAGTGTGACTTTTTACCACGTCCTATAGGGATAGGGCAAGGTTTGAGCTAGGTGATATTTAAGATTCTTTCCAACCCAAATCTAGGGCTCTATGACTGCTGGAGGTCCTTTCTGAACTGCCCAGTGGAGGAACCTATCTCCACCCATCTGTAGCTGGAGCTTTGGAAGCTGTGTGATTCATTTTTTTTTACTTTTTTTTTTTAAACTATCCCTGAAATGCAGCCTCTTTGAGTGGTACGTAATTCCCATACTTATTAAACCTTAGCAGGCCTGATGGATTTAACCTCCATTCCACTCAGGACATAGAGCTATACAATGGCTCCATTTCTAGTATAAAGCTGTGGCAGGGCAGTCTGGTGAAAATAAGCATACAGTCCTGTGATGAGTGCAGCTGCTTGGCTGTGTTTGCATACGTTTTATATATGCAATTGTATTTTACCTTGTATTTTCAAGGTATATTTTGTTGATTTTTTTTTAAGGCTAGCTTTGTTAGGAATTAATTCATCCTCATTACTCACGACTACTTCTGGTTACTTGCCAGGTTACCACTGTCCTTCTCCACTGTGTGCACTGCCACTTCAACTACAGATTTCCACTACCATTGAACAGACATCAAAGAAACAGAAGCATTATAAAAAACACTGTATACGTTTCAGAAATTTCTTTTCCTTTCTCACTTTAAATTTCATATCCAGCAAAAACTCATAAGCAATACTGGACTGTAAAACAGCTTGAAGATCTATCATGGTCATTTGTGATATTTTTGTTTTTGCTATTGTATTTGCGTCATATTAAGAACCAAATTTTCAAGACTTGCCTTGAGAAATGTGTAGATTTCTGTGGACTCAGAAAAATACCTTAGCAAGTAAGTATGGAAAGTAAATGTGCTGAAAGATGGCACACCTGCCTCTCATTGGTATTTCTGGAAAAGAGGCATTTACCCTGAATATGCATTTAGGAAGAAGCGCGTCCCTTAGTGTGTTTGGGAATCTATGCACTTTGAAAAAACTGCTCTAATTATTTTACTGAAGGTGAATAATTTCCAATGTCTGCTTAGAAATTGAAGATGTACCACAGCAGAAGTATTGGGGAACATGCAGAGTATGTAATCATTTAAAAAAAAAAATTGACAGACACTGTGACCTTTCTCGGTCGACATCATCTGACAGCTCCTTGAAAAAACAGCACAGTAAGTGAACTGTGTGTGAAAGAAATGGAGGGCTGGAAGGTGTTCCAGCACCAGTTTGGGAGGGCAGGTCACAGTGCATGGTTTGCTGCATGGATCTGCCAGCACAGGCAGATCCCAGTGGCAGAATCTGACAAATTGGCAAACAAACCCACTGCGCTGTGTGGGGAAATAAGCAGCAGTGTGATGAGACATAAAAAGTCAGTAATGTCAAAATTGTGGTCAGGGAATAGTGTGGCTGCTATATTTCGCATATACTCAATTGAGGGGGGGATATGCATAACAGATGGCCTGAAAACAGCAGTTTTGAATTAATCAGGATGCAAGATTGTGAGGATGTAGATGACAGATTTAGTGTATAGATGGTGAAAAACTAGATATGAGAGGCAGTACAGTGGAAGGATAGCAAGCTTTGCTTGTAGGCTTAGAATTGAGTTGGAAAGTTCTTTTGGAGGTCATCAAATCCAGTCCCTTGCTCAGAGCAGGGTCAGTGTTCAAGTCACAGCGGGTCTTCTCCAGATAAATTCTGTCTGCAAGGATAAATCATGGAATTACAGAATCATCAAGGTTGGAAAAAGCCTCTGAGTTCATCTAGTCCAAATGTCCACCTACCACCAACAGTTCCCCACTAAATCATGTCCCTCAGCACAGCATCTAAACATCTCCTGAACACCTCCACTCAACCACCTCCCTGGGCAGCCTGTTCCAGTGCCTGATGAAATGGACAGATTCCTACACCCTCAAGACAACTTGTTTCTGTGCTTAAGCACTCCCATAGATGACTTTTTTTCTCTGTCCACTCCAAATGTCCTTTGTTGCAACCTGATTCTTGTCTCTTGTCCTTTCTCTGTACAGCTCAGAGAAAGGTGCCAGTTGGGCAACACAAGCAGCAGCTGGATTCCATTCAGCCTTTTCTTCACCAGGCTGGACAGCAAGTCCATGTTTTTCTTGTGCTGGGACTGCCAAAACTGGACATGAGAGATGAAAAGAAGGGAGAAATCACTTTTGCCAGCCAGCTGGCTACGTGGCTGCACCTGGCATGCCATTAGTGCTACTGCTCCTGTGTCCAGAGTCAGGAAACAGGAGTCTGTGTAATGTGGTCTGTGTAACTCTGGATTTTAAGAATCACTAAAAAATCTCAAAGCCCTCCAGAGCCCTTGCGTGAGCTATCATGAATCCAACTGTGAAGTTCTGAGAGTTCTCCTGGCATGGAAAAGTGGCTGAAACTGTATAGAGGAATGGGTAACTGCAGGGCTCAAGGATAGTATGTGGTTATTCATCAAGTTCTTTGTTTGCTGAGGACACGGAGAAAACAAAACAATAAGAAGAAAATTATAAAGCAACAACTGAAATACTGTGCAAGAATTTCATATACAGTGCATAAATAAGAAGTTATATGTATTTTAAATCCATTTTATCTGAAGTCTAGTGCAGGAAAATTAAGTAGATCCGAGCGTGGCTAGAAAGAAGCAAATACATTCTTTTTATAAAATTCTCCATAAATATAGATGCATAACAGAAATTTGTCAGCGAGTATTATGATTTAAGTTTATTCTTTGTAACTTACAGGATATGTCTGTAAAATATGTGAGTAGCACAATATAAGTAATGGTGATGATTTTTACAGGATGCTGGTAAAAATAATGTATATTACGGATGGTTTTTATTTACGATACTATCATAAAACTGTTGACTGTCTATTGAAAGATGCTAAGGAATGTCAGTTTCCCATGTAGGACTTTGTCTTTAATTTCAGTATATTCTTTAAAGGACTATGTAAGCTCTTAAGATTCTTACTATACTGTAATAAATATCCCTTAAGTATTAGTCTTTTTCAATACAAAACAGGTGGTGCTGAACCATGATATATACCTAAAACTTAATCTAAAGCAGCCTTGATCTCTGTCTGTAGTCCTGCCATGATTTATATTCTTTTGTAGGTTAATTCTATAGCAGACTGAAACCACAAGGCAGAAGGTAGAGATGTGTCAAAACTTTCATTTACACTTTTTCAGTTCTGACATTTGGTCAAATCTTGCACGTTCCCTTTTCATAGGGACTATGAAGGATGTGTCTTGGCCTTGCGTCGGATTAATTTTAGGCTCTATCATGAAATCCTCTTTGGTGTTTACAGTCTCCAAGAGCAGAAGCTGCAATGCAGTTGGGGGACTTCCTTTTGATACTAGCTATCAAGAGCACTCTGACATTTTCAATGATTTCAGTTCTGATTAATGCTACTGTGAAATCAGACCCAGCAGAATTATGGTGGATTTGAGTTCACTTACGTATTTATTTATTTTCCAGTGAGTCTACTTTTAATGCTAGGTGATATGGAGAGATAAAAAAAATACACAAAATTTAATCGGATGTAGAGCACTTTAATAAAATAAAACTGCATTTGCAGGATTTAAATAAACCATCAGAAAAAGCTGTATGATGGAATTTAAATCTTAATTGAGCAGAGCTATGAAAATCAGCGTTCCTTCTCAGCCCATCGCAGGGTCTTTGTGGTAGCACATATCCCAGCTCTGCCTGCTTGCAGTCAGCTTCAGGAATGCAATGGAGTTACAGCGTCAGAGAGGTGTGCATAAATGTTCAGTAGTCAGAAACAGTATATTTTTGAAGGGGCTGGGACACCTGTTTTCTGGTTGGCATGGCTAAGCATCAGCAGCCACTGTCTAACACAAAGAGCTCTACATCCACGTTGGCAAAAAATTTGGTGCAAAAAAGCAACAGTCAATGAATTAATCAGTACTCTACATTATGAGAAGTTCAGGGCCTTTACTTCAGACTAGTTTCAGTTTGGCCCCCCAAACCATCACCACTATCATTACATGTGGTTTGGAGCTATCTGAGGCTTTGTTTAGGTAAGAAAGCATCATGCTGTGAGAAAAACAGATCTGCAGAGTGAAGCAGCTGCTGCTGAGAACCTCACATCCACAATATGCACTTCGGAGGGTTTGCTGCAGATTAGATCTTGGCCCAGGCACTGAATGCTCATTAGTAAATGCAGCACGTTAGGAGAAACTCTTGGAATACATCTTCCAGGTTAGTTCTGCCTTCAGAGAATCCAGTTGAGGTTTCTCTGAGACTTCTCTGCATTGTGAACAGAAGAGCAGGTCAAACAGCCCCAAGATCTGCTTCCTGTGCACACCTCTGATCTGGACTGACCAGCGGCAACACAAACATACCCTGAAGTGGTAAGCACTGTCACAGGCTCATGTGCTCCCATAAGGGACTGAAATGCAATTGGTGGCTATATGGAGAACAGACATCAGGTTGACCTCTTCTGAAAGGAAACCTACTGCCTGCAAGCACTGTTCTGCAGGCTGCACCAACCTGCAGTAAATGGGGGCTCTCAGGATTTGTATTGCCTCAAAACAAAATGCTAAACAGACACAGCTGTAGTCTGGATTTTGTGGCAGAACATTCCGTTCCTCTTGGCACCCAAAATGGAGCTGAAGCAGATGAAGCTTCTGCACAGCATTTCAGGAGACAACAATGAGTATTAGAGGAATTTCTGGGGATGGTTTTGAAAATTAATCCGGGTGCAGACATGACAGTCCATGAGCCACTGACAATCCCCGTCCCTTACACAGCCCCAGGCATTTGGGAGCATCATGAACCGAGCACATTTGCACTGTGGAGTGCCTCTGGTCAAAAATGGGGGCAGTGCTTCATTCCAGCGTTTTTTAGGACTGTTTCTTCCTTTTCCTTCTTTCCTATTTTTTTTTTTTTTTTAAATGTGCAGCTGCCTTAGGTCACAGGCATTTGATGCCCTATAGCTGTACTTCAAATATGCAATTTGAGGTTTAAAAAAGCTGTTACACTTGTCATCAACAAACAGGAAACTTTTATTATAAAATCTGTTTCTTAGATAGTCTTAATAAAAGTCATAAACTGAACTTGTTTTGTTGCTATGTGGAAACCATATTGGGAAGGATCTCCGACAGTTTTTCAAACATTCATCTATCACTCTTTACAGAACAGTTTTGTTCGTCAAATATATACAGTCCTAAGAACAATCATAAGTAAATAAAAGAAGTGTTCTATCCACAAGCCAAACAAATATTCTCTCTACAACTAGACCAAATCTTAGTATTTAACTCATCATAACATTTAGCTGAGGAGAGTCAGAGGAACATTACAATGCATTCGCATTCTGGGCCTCATAAGAGTGATCAGGACTATCAGGTAGAAAATCATGTGCAATTACAGAAAGTAATGGGCAGCAGTAATAGTGTCAATAATGATTAGTAGGTCCTTTTAATTGTATTTAATTGCATTTTCTTGAATTCCAGGTTGTTTGTTGAAGCTCTAGATTTCATGTGCCTCTAATAAAATCCTTCAGATCCTATTCCCAGGGGTTCCACTGAAATCAGCACAGGCAAATATATTGTTTATTTTACTTTTAAAAAATCTAAAGGCTAGTTCTATTCTGAATTTGCAGAGGTCTGAATTAAGACTTGTTTAAAAATAGATTGATTTTGATCTGTGATACTATTTAGAAACTCTCTATTTTACAAACTTGCTTGAGAGAACTTAACAAAGGCTGTTATCAGTGAAAATGTAGCTAGAACAAGATTTTTGGAACAATTAATGGCAACATTTGAAGCATTTTGTTTTGTACTAATCTGCACTTCTGCCCTACTGTTTGCTCTGTAACAACTCCGTTTTCTTCTTTAGAGATATATCTGCCCCAACAAACTAACATGAGACCACCTTCGCTATTAGAAATGGACCAAATATCTTATGTACAGGTATTCAGTGGAGAAGGGAGAATGGAGAGAAGTGCTAAAGCCAGAAACTAAAGTTGCTTCAAAACTGTAATCTTATAGAGACCTGATTTTCTCTCATATAATACTATGGTTTTCATAGAGATCCTGACTTTTTTCCTTTGGAAAGTAATGGAAAACTATCTGTTGAATTAAAAAAATCCAGAATTAAATGTAATTACTAAGGCAATGGTGATTGCATGCATATAAAACTGTACAGCACGCAGGCAGGGCAGATATTTGCAGGAGGGCTACGTGACTGTATCAAGTGATCTGATGTGCTGCACATACTGGTGGTGTAAGGAGGAAGGAAGCAGGGATAATCTGATCTTTGAACCATGCAACAGAGACAGAAGAGAATAATGTTTGGGATCATCAGCATAGGATGAATTTCTGAAGCTTTTATCTTTTATGAAATTTTGTTTTAATTGCTTCTATTTGAATTGTGTCTCATTTCTAGTGTCTGTTTGTGTGGAGAAGGAATGATGTTCAACACTTAATGCACTGGATTGAGAGATTTGAGATTTATCTGTCTCTGATTCCCAGTGTGACCTCTAGCTAATCGTTTCCTCTCCCCGTCTCAGTTTCCTTATCTGTAAAGTGGAGTTAATAAGCCTTTCTATCTCACAGAGTGTAGTGAAGTTAGACAATTCAATTAATAGTTGTAAAACTAATTTAGCTTCCGGGGTAGGAAGTGAAAAAAAAACTATAAGGAATTATTCATAAATGCAGTAAGCTATCACTGTCCAAAGCTGAAGAACAAACGTTCTGCTTCATATTTTTCCTGACTTCTGCCACCCAAGAAAGGTTGTTCATCTGTGAAAGATAGAAAGCTTAACGTACTTGCATCACCATTTCTTTCTTTTTACCCAGCATATTTGTATTAATGTAAATCATATCCTTTCATATTATATTATTATTAACTAACTACTAATATCAAATAAAGTGAAAGGAGTAGATAATATTCTCCCTGGGTAGAATGCTATTGATTCTAAGTCTGAAGCTGAGACTCACTGAGATATTGGGTGAATCTGGCTAAGTCTTTAGAGCTGTTTTACTTATGTTTTATGCCAAATAAAATATTATCAGAGCATGGACTGCAAACAAGGCATCATATTGTCAGTAATTTAATTTACTGTGATTTTCTATTATGACAAACATGCATTCTAAAGACTGCAAGAGTGATGCGTTTAAAGAAATCATATGCAGATTAAAGCTTTCCATTTACTAGCGAGCTGTGCAGGCTTCTGTACAAGAAGAAGAAAATTCATTGTGTCTTTAGATTACTGCTTCTCCATAAGCAATTTTGTGTATGGGAGGAGGGCTAAAATCAAGTACAATTTTCTATTAGCTCTATGGTTCTGATATGCAGGTTGCAATAAACAGTAATACTTAGCATACTTGGAAACAAACTACCTTGAAAATACAAAACTTTACAAAAAGACTAACTGAGCTAATGCAGGGATGTGAGAGACAAAAACGAGTTGGAAAATAACTCCATGAAACTAGGAGACTATTCTCATAGTGAGAATAAAACCATAGTTATAGAATTTGTGATGCCCGTACCAAACGCCAGATGTCTGATAGCATTACTGTTTCTAGGTCTTCTCATCTGAAACAAATTTTCCCATGTATTTTTTAAGCAAGCTGATGTTTCCTCATGTGTATGGGAACTACTGAGTCACGGCCTGAACCTCTGATTGATCACCTGAGGCGAGCCATGAGTCAGCCAGAGGAGCACAGGTGAAGGCAATTCTCCTGTGCTGCTGGAAGGGGGGGGAGCCAGGCTCCTCCTAGACCTATTTAAGAGCTGGCTACCAGTGGGGAAGGATCTCATCTGGAGATCCTTCCTTCTGGTGTTCTGTGGTGAGTCCAACTAAGGGTAAGCCTTCCATTTATTCTCTTTTGTTATAATAGTCTACTTCGCCTAACTCTCTTGTTTATTTTATGACTGTAGCATCTTAATATCTGTTGATTATACACTCATGTCTCTAGCTGACAGTTTTACCATGGCTTATATGCAGATAGGGACTTTGGGTAGGGTTCATCCCCCCCAGCACAGAATGGCCACAGCAGGAGCTGGCTCACGGTCAGACCAAGTCATCCCCAGCTGCTCCTATTTTCAGCTGAGAGGGAGCGGACGCTTTCAGGTGATGATTCACCTATCCTGACACAGGATGTGATGACTGGATTTTCTGCACCTAGAAGGGACTCCAGATGAATAGTTTAGATAAAAAAAGACAAATCCTTTGAGTTGGAAAAAAAAAGCTTTTCTGAGATGAAAGTCTCCCCAGTCCTTGCCATTGTACAGATTTTAAAAACAATTTTCTTCTAAGCACAAAAGTGACATTTTTAGTGAGTTACCTTCTTACAAATTAAAAAAAAAAAGAAAGAGAGCCAGAGGCAAGTACTAAAGAGATATCAAGTTTCTTTGAATTGTCAAAAGTGATTGCATTTCTTTGAAAGATTAGAAGAATAAGCGATATATTTAGCTTTCAACACTTCTAAAGGGGGGGGAAAAAAAAACAGGTATCATCTGAAAAAATGTACTTAAGGGTACAGATGTAACAACTTGTAATACCAATGTTAGCAGTGCCATAACAAGAGAAAGAATGAATGACAGCTACTCCTTGCAGTGATGTGCTTTAATTTTGCATGTCAGGACAGCCTGAAAGTGATACTAGCAAAGTAAATTCTATTTGAAATCATAACATTAATAGAAAATACCAGTGAAATAATGTATTTAAAGGTATGAAATATGAAATAGGATAAGCTTCACAGAGCATTTACTTGCCATATGCAACAAAAGGGGCAAATGCAGAATAATTGCCATCAATTTCTGAGTATCTTGGGAAAGTGCACTAAAAATATTGAAATGAGAGACTAAATAATTGGTTTGAGAATTCAAAGCAAAAAAAAATTAAATTTCCTTCATTATTTTTCTTTGTTAATATTTCAGAATATGTATCTGTCAAAATCTTTTCCATTTCAACCAATCTCTTGAAAATGGCAATTCACTGAATTCATCCAGTCTTGGGAAAGTGCTGCTTTATATGGGAGCAGTGGAAAGAGAGAACTTTATAATAAACAACTCAAAGTGCTGGTGGGGCAAAGAACAAGGTATCTGCAATCTGTTGGAAATGAATGGGGAGCCCATGTATACCAACTCTGCAGTGATTTGATGTGTTTTGATGTGTTTTCTTTTGTAATTTTTGCTTTTGTGACATTCAGTTTTCAGTTAAGATTTAAACAGACCAAAAAAAAAAAAGACTCAGTCTTTAAACTTCCATAGCAATCCACAACATAAATCTAAGTTGGAGATGTCCTGCAAATGTTTTGGTTTGATCTCAGCTATTATCATTTGATTATTCATTAGTTCGTCAAATTGCCGAAATGTGACTGAAAGCACCTTGTGTCTCTGTTCTGTTGAGCTGAAGGTCAAGCTGATACCTGAAATCATGACATTACTAAAATGCTTCATATGAGGGTATTTTGGTTGTACTAACAATTGTTTCTGTTCACTGAGATGGCTGCTTCTTAATGGTGCATCATTTTAGTACAGAACAGGAAGAGTGACTTTTTCTTTAAGGTTGCAGAGGAAATGGTTTTATGAATCTCAGTATGAAGATCTTACGTAGAGCCTCTTCAGCATTTCAAGCTGCACACTTAAAAATACTTATTGCAGACGTGGTTTAATATATGTTCCTCACTTTTGATCAAATGGGATCAATATATATATTCCAAACTCAGCATTTCTTTTTATACTTCAGTACAATGCAGTACAATAATTTGGGGGCGAGGGGGTTAATTCTGCCCTAATTACCTAATTGTCCACCTGTACTGAAATGAGCAAAGCAGCAGTCCTGCTCTTGATTGTAAAGTGGTGGAGTTTTTGACTCGGCTGGCACATCGGAAGGCTTTTGGACCCTTGTGCAAATTGCAGTATAATAGCAATACTCTAAAAGAAGTAATTATACCCAGCCTCTATAAGTCAGGAACTGCACACAAAAAACTTGGGCCTTTTAATTTGGTCACATATAATGTATAAAATGCAGTTCCTCTGAAGCTAATGGAACCAGAGGGAGCATTATGATTATGACTCTCTTAATATATTTTTCCATTTAAAAAGCAGGGTCAGCCTTGAACAGAGCAAAAGGATGAAGTATGACTTAAGTGCTTCAGACTGGTGCACAGGATAAAACGAAGCAAAAAACACAGTTGGCCTATGAGTAACTCCTCAGTGCCATTGCTTGTTTGAGTATCTACTCCATAAGCTGCCAGGCCAGCAGCAGTAAATAAGCACACTGTGGTATGGCAGTTAATACCCAATCATTCACTGTTGTTGTTGGTTTGTTGTTTTTTTTCAAAACCTTCAGAAGAGGTAAAACATTTAATATTAATACTATTAGGTGGAGTGGAGAAAAGAATATTTGTCTTTCTCTGTACCATTTGAAATAACACATGGAAAAGCTACTTTGTTTTGATGTGGTTAAAGGGATTCTGGCTAGATCTGTAGCAGTATGGTTTCTCAGTGCCTTTTGACGTCTTTGTAGCCAGCACCACAGCAAGTTTCTCTGTTCAAAGAGCCAGGGACCAGCTTCTCACTCATTTATTAATATTGAGTAGTATCTTACACAGGTTGGCCCTATGTTCAGGGTATACAGAAAACCTCTAAGTGGTATCCTTCAAGGGAACCCACTCCTAAAAGCAGTAATTAAGAGGCAAATGCTGCTGACTTATCTCCTGACTACTGCAGCCGAAAGGTACTTCAAAGCATCCCTAAGGATGTCATTCCCAGATAGGTTAAAACTAATCCTGCTCTGAGTCAGGCCTGCCTCTCTCATGCTGGTGCTGCTACTCATCTGAGCACAGCATATCAGTCTGCAGACTTAAACAAGCAGAAAAATTACTATTTTTCTGAACTGGATCACTCTGAGTTGAGACACACACCAGTAACTGTACACAGGAGGGAACAGGAAACAGGCAGGCCTGAAGGGTGAAGAGTAAGTAAAGGGACAGAACTGCAGCAGCGTAGTTAAGGTAAAGTTAAGGCAAAGGATTGGTAGTGGTACATTTTATATTTGCAATTGCCTTTATTTTGTAATTATAAACAAATAATAAATAAACAGTTGTTTTCATTTTAAGCTCCCTAGTGATAAACTCGTGAAGCAACAGATACATGGCAAGTTAATTCCTTGGCAAGAATGAGGATGGGCCAAGTGGTTATAAGAGAAACGTTTTGAATACCTGCAGAAAGTACAGATCTGGGATTTGCAGAAGCTAGGAGATGGAAAAGATACTTGGCGCACTTAAAACTGTTTCCAAGGACCTAGATTTTAATCCAGACATGAATGTTCAGGAACCCTAAATTAAGTCCTCTATCAGCAGTTGCCTCCCTGTAGGTGTATTTATGCCCGGTTGCTGGCTGAGCTCAGCAGGCTGACTTGGGAAAATAGCCCTCCTGGCAGATAGGATGGCTCTTTGTTGGCATCCACAGGCATGGATGAGGAGAGCCTCTTCTACAGAGTCTACAGATGGGAGTGCATCAGAAAGGGGTTTTTAAACCTTTTTTAAAAGTTGTGCATCATTCACAGAGACGTGCAAAATGAATTGTCTCATTCTGGGCAATCTTCTAAAAGAGGAAGATTTGACAGCGTTTAACAAATGGATGGCAGATTAAGTCATAGATTATAAACTAATGAAGAAGTTTGTATTGAACAATTGTCCATTGTACCTGAAATGTCTTGGCTGAAATTCAAAGGCTGCAAAAAAGTAAATAATTTGAATCATGTATAATCTCATAAACTGGATAACTTTCTAGAAAGCGTCCAAATTCGTTGAGGATTAAAATGCACTAGTAAACCTAATTGCTGTGGATCATGCCTGCAAGGCTTTGGACAATGATGTGAAGAAAGATGCTTGCAGCTGTGGAAAGTTGACTGTTAAAGATTTTCTGTCTGTGAAAAATAGAGTTCTTCATTGAGGGAAGAAGGCTGGGGCAGGACGGTGGCTGTGGCTGGGCCATGCTACATGCCAGGCTGAGGGATGTTCTGGCATGTGGCCTTACACAGTGCCTCTGGCAAGGGACACACGTGGGGAGAGAAAGCACATGATAGCAGATAAACCCATATTGTCACAGTGGCACACTTGGCAAAGATTTGTGCCCTGTTTGCCAGGAGCTACTTATTCACGTTCCTGACTGCCATTAACTTGCACGGCCAATTTATTCTAACCTCTCGATGTCTGTTTTTCCCATCTGCTGAAATTCAGTTAATTAACAAGTGAACTGTGACTTGTTCTGTACTTTAAAAACCTGATCTGATACAGAAATGTTGAATAATACTGGGAACTTCCTTTCAGATACTCCATAAAACTTCTCCCAGATAGCAGGTTCTGCCCAGGGAAGGAAGGATGTGCTCTTAGTTAAAACTTCAGATTTCTCTTAGTATAACATGGCCATGGAGCCAAAATATCTGCTTTGAAAAGGCCAAGATGTTGGAAATTTCTTTCTTTCAGGGAGCTAATGTCCAAAATAGTAGTTTCTAGGCTTAGCAGTAGAGGTGTGTTCATTCACTTCATTTCAGACATAAAGGATGCCTGGGCCTTGCTCCCTTCTCTTCCCCCTCCAGTGGTTTCCAATGATGTGACCCCCTGCTGTGCTTTGCCTCTGCCTGGTCCCATACTGATTCCTGGTCTCCATTCCTCTCAGGCTTTTTCTTTAGGCCATTCATTTTCATTTCCAAGGCAAAAATATTTTTAGCAAGGCAGACGCCAAGTCACCCAAGTGGTCTCGTGCTTTTTTAAGCAGAATGCTCCTGAGTGAAATCCCAAAGAATGTTTAGATCTCATTATTCCCATTTTCTTCATTTCAGATAGCAGTCTGAAGCAGTTTTACCGCAGGCTATTTTTCAGGTAGTTCTTTTTATCTGAACGTTTTTTGATTGTGCTTCTAATCTGGGGATAAATATATTGTAAGTGCTGCTTTCCTACTTCTCAGTTCCCTGTTTTGTGCATATGTTTGGCACAGAGATTCTTGGTAAGGTCCAACCCTGTCAGCTGACCAAGTGAAATTAATGAGGCTATCATCTATGCTGCTGAACTTTCAGCATCAGAAAGGATAGGTGAAAAATATAAATAAAGAGGCTGTGGTGTGCGATCAGCACACCAGAGGCACAGGATGCCATCCAGAGGGACCTAGACAGGCTTGAGCACTGGGCCCAGGTAAACCTCATGAGGTTCAACAAATCCAAATGCAAGGTCTTACACCTGGGTCAAAGCAAACCCCATTATCAATACAAACAGGGAGATGAAAGGATTGAGAGCAGCCCTGCCAAAAAAGACCTGGTGTACTGGTGGTGGATGGGAAGCTGGCTGTGAGCCAGCAATGTGCCCTCACTGCGCAGAAAGCCAACTGTATCCTGGGCTGCAGCAGAAGCATGACCAGCAGGGTGAGGGAGGTGATTGTGCCCCTCTACTCTGAGCTAGTGAGACCTCATCTGAAGTGCTGCATCCAGATGTGGAGTCCTCAGTATAGGAGAGACACAGAGCTGTTGGAGTACATCCAGAGAAGGGCCACAGAATTGATCCATGGAATGGAACACCTCCCCTACAAGGACAGCTCTCTCTACGGAGCGAGCTGGTGCTGCCTGGAGAAGAAAAGGCTGATAAAGTGACCTGATAGTATATCTGATATACACCTGATATACATACACACACACACACCTGATAGCCTTTCAGTATCTAAAAGAGAATAACAGGAAAGAAGGGGACAGACTCTTTAGCAGGGTCTGTGGTGATAGAATAAAGTGAAATGATTTCAAACTCAAAGAGGGCAGATTTAGGTTAGATGTAAGGAAAAAAAATCTTCTACAGTGAGGGTGATGAGGCCCTGGAGCAGGTTGCCCAGAGAGGTGGTTGATGCCCCATTCCTGGAGGCATTCAAGGCGAGGCCAGATAAGATCCTGGGCAACCTGATGTAGCTGTGGTGTCCCTGTTCATTGCAGGGGAGTTGGACTATATGGCCCTCAAAGGCCCTTTCTAACTCTAAGGATTCTATGAAAAACTCTCAAAATCCAGACTGACTTTTAGATTGATCATGCAAACTTGACAGATCTCATCTAGAAAGTGGATTCCTAGATTTCATCTAGAAAAAAATGATGACAAACTTATGGACAATTTTCAGGGTGGGATTTTAAAACCTCAAATATAGGCACTGTGCAGCTGTAAAAATCAGTTCTGAAACACTCTGGGTCAGTGGCAGAGATCTTAGAAAACTGAGATTTTAACTGGTTCAGCCATCAACCCTAATCCTCTTATGTTCGTGTGTTAGGACATAGTACACGGTTGAAAATTGTCACCCAAATCCTATATTCATCTTATATTTAATTGATCTATTTTTGTTAGCCTGTTGCCTAAATGGTTAAGGCATAGTTCTTAAAACAATTACACAAGAATAATTTGAGTTGCACTACAGAAAAAATACTTTCTCCCATACTTTGCTAACTGCTTCAGTAATTTTTAAATTACTAAATATTCTGAAGCTTTGTTTTACTATATTAGTAATGATTATTGAAGCATTACTACTAGTATCAATTAACAAGTGGTATGCCAGTTGGAAGAATGCTATGAATTTAAAGGAAGGTCATTTCCTTGTGTACCAGCTGGGATAGTCTACAGACAGCAGGTACTGACAGGGAATGGTGCCCTGGGGACGAAGCCTGCGGTACTTTAAAATGCGATGAAGAAACTATCAGTGTAGTTTTCCATGGATGGAAGAGGGAAGATTGCATTTCCCTGCCCAGTTTGTTATTGCTGACCACAGCATGGACTTTACTATTTTCTATGCTGACATTCAAATATTATTTTTGTCCTAAAAACCAGATTAATACACAAAAGATTACATGCATTTTTAAATAGTTCCTCATGCAAAAGTTGCTTAGAGTTGGCTTTTTTCCTACTTCTCCTTAGGGATCGTTAGAAGCAGCAGTACTTCAGACTTACCGGGATGCGTAGAGAAATACATCTTTCTCCTTGAGAGATTTGTTCCAAGCTAATAGCACTTTCTGCCAGTGAACATGACTGAAGACAGAGTCAAGAGAAACCTGGTAACTGACAGAAAATATCCCAGCAATGGATGAAGAAGCAAATGAATAAAATAATGAAGTGATAAGTCATACAAATTGTTTCTTTGCTCTGAGTGAAAGGAGAAACATGACAGTATCTGACTGAGCAGGTCACTTTGATGGCAGTCTTCCTAGACCTACTGTCCCAGTAAAAGCTATTTGACTTCATCTATAAGGCACTGTTTGTTTCAAAAGATCAGTCTCATTCAAGCTTTCTCTGCTATTCCTTTTTAAACATCCATCTAATGCCTGCACCTCTGAGTAATTTTCTTGTCACAGAGAGTGTGCAGAAGACGAAAGCAAACCCCCGCTGCTTCCTCCCTCCCTTTTCATTCTATTATTTCCTTGTTTCTTACACTCTCCTCCATTTCCCTTTTTGTCAGCTCTTTTCTGTGCCAGTCCTTCTTTCTGGCTGGTGCGTGTGTGTGTCTGCATATTGTCACAATCAAGAAGTGACAAGGAATAATGCTTTCTCGTATTTTTTAAATGGTGTCTTCATGCTATTGGTAGGTAGTCAGATAGCAACCCTGAAAAATAGGTTCTGCCTGCCAGTTAGTGGGAAGAGCTCACCCATTTACTGTATATGAGAAGACCTAAAACCCCTCCTTTGCAATATTCAGCAGCCAAAATAATGGGAAACAAATACAAATACCAGGTATCTTGGTTATGTCTCCTGAGTTTCCTCAGTCTTGAAAACAGGGGAGCCACTGTTTCTCTTTCCTCCCCCCAGCTTTCCGCAGGAACCCGAACAGAAGCCGTGTGGTGAGCACACTGGGAGCAGCATGGAGATGGCCTCCTTCCCCACAGCAGACCTGTCAGCATGCCTGGGTTTTATCTTTTTTTGTTGATACTATTCTGTGAGTCAATACTGATTCTGAACAGAAAAGGGGGGGGGGGGGGGGGACTAGATCAGTCAGTTCGGCATTGGTTCAGTTTCACCAATACCTTGACTTTATATTCAACATAGCATTGAGGTCTAGAAGGCTTGGCTTGCTGTGTGGTAGTTGTTGAAGACATTTCTGAAGATCAAGCTCAACTTGGATGTTCAAGAAACTGAAAAACACGCTGGAACACATGAATCTTTTATTCCTAAGCAATCTTCATACATCTTCACCTCAAAGGTAAGCAAAACCACTTGGCTTCCTCGTTGTATTCTTCCACGTAGGATGGAAAGTCTGCATTTCTGCAAGGACTGTGCCGTGCCTAACATCATAGAACTAACATCTGTGTAAATAGGAAAACTCTTGCTGTGCTACACTTACTCTGCAGTTTGCAAGCTTCTAATCTGCCCTTTCTGCCTACCTTGAGAGGAAATGTGGTAGTGACCTCATTTGCAAATGCAGAAACAGTGACAGCAGAAGAAAGCTGCAGGTTTGCAGTCTGTCTTCTGCTTCAGTTTTCTGCCACTCTTATCCTGCACAGCTCGCACATACGTAACTGTATAGTTTAGAGAGAGCTTTGAGCATAAACATCAGTTTCTTGTGTGTCATTTCCATCTTTTTTTCTTTCCCATTAATTAATCTCCAAGCCTGCTTCATGTGCAATGGACCTGAGAGAACACTGCTAAGAAGTTTTCAGTGATAGCGTCTAACAACCAAAGCCCTGTCTGCACACAGATTGCATTCTTAACAGCTCTGCTAATCCTCAGTAGCTGCCAGGACTCTGGTTACAACATCAAACCACACATGAAGAAGTAGCAGTGCCTTATCACCTCCAGATCATCAGGAAGTGCCACCCCCACTGCTACATGCATCAGAGAGAAAGGCTGGGGCACAGGCTCCTCTTCAGGCCTGGAATAGATAGGGCTGCTTCTTTTAACCTGCTTTTTAACACCAGAAGAGGCAATGCACTACAATCTCTTACAGCCGGAGGATGTCATACGTGTGCTCTCGTGGCATAGTTTCTGCTAAGAGCAGGAAACAGGCCACTCTCACCAGTGCAGCTGTTGAGCATAAACAACTGCAGTAATGCCTGCACTTGAGTAACTGTTCATGTTAAAACAGTGCTGCTCACGTACTTACAGTAAAGACCTGTGTAGATCAGGCCTCTTACACATGTATTTTCAAACAAACTCGTACAGGAGGGAAGAGCTTCCCTAAACGGAACTCAGCCCAACCCCCACTGCACACAAAATGGCGGTGCTGCTGCAGCCTGCAGCTCCTGAACCCACGGAGGTGGTACAGTCATGGGCATGCAGCACAGTGCCACACACTGAGAAGCCTTTCTCTTGATTCTTGTCTACTGTATTTTATGCAGTTTCTTGGAGATTTGTTGCAATTTCATGTCTAACCAACTCCTAAAGCATTTTCACTTCTGCTCTTGTGAGCAGCAGGGAAGAGATTTAGTGGGGAAAAAAACAGTTTTAAGGAAGTGACTTTTCTAATTTCCATTTTCTTACAGAATATTTCTTAGAAAATGTGTATTTGATATGTGAATTGGAAGAACTTGAGGCGAAATTGGTTTTACATGCGGTAAAAATGTATTTAGCAGAGGCATATCATATTTTACTGAACCCTAAATATTGCTTTTTTTTACGCTGTAGATATAAAATATCCTTTAAAGGAGGAATGTGATAGATTCTATTAAGGTCCCATTGCCAATTTTGTATTTATCAAAATAAAAACATACTACGATTGAGCCATAAGGAAGAAAGAATGCAAACTCACATCCATCCTGAAGAAGGCAAGAAGAAGAATCTGGAGAAATAAGGTCAAGAAGCTCAACTGCACTTTCTGCAAGAGTTATGGGCAGAATTTTCCTACAAGCCATTTCTAAACATGGGAGAAATAAAAAGGTGATTGGGAACCGCCAGCTCAGAATGATCAAGGGCAAATTATGCCTGAGCAACCTGATTGCCTTCTGTGATGAGATGACTTGTTCAGTGGTGGAGGGAGGAGCACTGTATGCTTTGATTCTAGTAGGACTGTATTCTTTGATACAGTCTCCCATTATCTCCTTAAAGCCAAATTAGTGCGATATGGATTGTGTAAGTGGATGATAACATGGGTTGAAAATCAGCTGAGCCAGTGAGCTCGAAGGGTGGTAATCAACCATGCGAAGCAGAACTGGTGACTGGTCATACAAGTGGCATCCCTCAAGGATTCATAGTGAAGATAAAACTGCATAATATCTTTATTCATGACCTGAATGATGGATGGAGTGCACTCTCAGCAAGTTTGTAGGTGCTATTGGAGGTAGCAGCTGCTATGCTAGGAGGACAGGGCTGCTGTTCATAGGGCTTTGTTCCAGAGATGGGACAAGCAGCCATAAACAAAATGGAGCAGGGGAATTCCTATCAGAGATACAGAAAAAACACGGGTGGCCAAATCTGGTAAAGTTCCTTGGAGATTTCAGAACACAAATCGACAAGATATGGAGCAAGCCAATGTGTGTGATTGTTTTATTTAGATGCCATACTTGGGACATCTGTTTTCCACAAATACTGTGCCACTACAGGTTCAGGATTCACTTGGGTTTATCATCAATCAGGGTCTTCATACCTGGTGCTTTCCATCCAAAACAGAGGCATCCAATAGTGAAGGATGTTTTTGTACTTTAAGCTCTGAAAACACTGTCCCTTATTTTCTGCACTTTCACAATACTTCTCTAGGAACTATGTCTCACTATTGGCATTAGTGGTACTTTTTAATATCTTCAGCAGAAAAATATCAGAAAGCTATTTAGCAACACTGAAACAGAGCATAAAGATACCCTTCTTTTAAAACAAAACCCTTAGTAATAGTGGCAGCTGTCTAAATTAGAATGTGTGGGAACCACCACAGTTCTTCAACAGTTCATCACCTATGGTAGTTCCTGTGAGTAACCACAGCAAGCAAGAAACTCTAAAATGGCACATACTAAGGAAGCTGTGCTTCTCAGCTGGAAATTGATAACGCTGCTGAAGTCCTGTAGCAGGAAGGAAAATGTCCCTGAAATGTTACAAATATTAAAAATACAGCTGTTGCAAAATGGAACTTAATCGTGTTATCAAATAAGATGAGCTCTGCACCAAGCAAGATCTACTAAAAGATATGCAGTTAAAGAAAGTAAATACTACATTTTGTTTCTTAAATATGTTTAAAATGTGACTGCAAGTTTAAAGGTTATTAAAGTTACATACAGGAAGCACAACACCTTTTCAGTAAGAAAAAAAGTATTTTGAAAAACATCAGCTTTTAGACAGACACAGACATGATTAATGGATTTATCAGAACATTATACTTAGTGTTGATCAAAATACAGTTCAAGCTAAAGAACAAACAAGAAGATGTATATACAGACTGTCCTTATACATTTTCAATCTTGTTCATAAAATACCACAGTTTTGGTAATGGAATCTACCAATCTTTATCTTTTTGCTGGTCCAGATTCTCTACCCCTAAGCTGGAGCAACAGCACATAGGAGCAGTTCTGAAACTCTGCAGCTGACTACACCGAATAAAACAGAAGCTTGGATCAACTCAGAGACTTCAGAAAATCCCATCTTCTTCAGGAAACTGCACATAAACAACTCAAGTAGTCACTATGAACCTAGAAAGGGTTAAAAGCCTTTGCTAAATAAGAAGGAAGAGGTTAGCCCTTAAAGACTATATAAGCTGCAAAACCTGGCAGTTGTGGCTTGTTAAACTGCTGGGAGGTGGAACTGACGGCTGTGCAGCCTAAGTGGGGAAGTCATAAAAGGGAAGCAGAGGGCCCCAGAGGGAGTGGGATAGCTGAGTTTTAGTGTTTCTCTCACTAGGGGGAATTTACTTTGTTTGAACTAAAATGGGCATGGCTACTGCTAGATGCTGATCACAGTAAGGCTTTTAGTTGGCTTGTTTATGGAGAGTCAAACAAGGTGAGAAGAAGAAGCTGTCCTGGCCTCCATCTCATTTAGGGTGGTGACTAAAGAAGCTACCTCTGGCTGTAATAATTCCCTAAGCCTATACTGGAGTGAGCTGTCTACTGTTTTTCAGCCCATCCTGCTCTCTACCCCCTTCACCCCCCTCTCCCCCCGTCCAAAAAAAAAAAAAAAGCCCCAAAGCATCACTTAGGACAGATGCCTGGTCCCTAATTAGGGCTGATGGCCTCTCTGTAGGCCTCTGGTTATGTGTTATGCTTCCTGTTGAGAAACAGAAGAAAATTGGTAATGCTTAAAATGAAATGTCAGAATCTTTTCTGCTTAAGGAATTATTGCACTGATCTCTGTAAATTAATTTTAGTTTTGCATTTTTAGTTATGTTCCAGAGATTGTTTGAAATCCTCTGCAGTGATGTGACATTCTGTGAACTCTAACTCTTGGTGGCACGTCTGAAGGCTGGCAGGCATTGCTTTCTGCCTGTAAGTGCATAGAGCCAGTAATCATTTCCACATACAGAATGTATGTCTTCTTCTAAAATCAGAGCAATTAAAGAATCTGCATGTTAAGTAGTTGATAGTTACTGCTTTTTTATTTCTCCTTTTCTGTTTTGAAAATAAATGAAATATTTTGTCTGTGTGGACTGCTCTTATTATTTCCATCATCTCCTTAAGATGCATTCTTTAAAAAAGCAGCAGTATTTCACAACTAGGGGCTAGATTTAAAGTAGCCCAGCTCGGCTTGAAGTGACATGTGCTCAGACCAATTTATAGAGTAATGGAACAATTTATGAGTCTGCCTTAGCTGAAATTAGTTTCTGTGGCAGTTGGCCCAAGGAAACTCTGTGGGCCTTCTGTTCTTTGCAGCTGCAGAAAATAATTGTAAAGGGGAATATTACCTTCCAGTAGCTAGGCAAAGCCTCAATTACAAACTGTGATATCCCTTCTCCTAAAAGCAGTGAGCCTAACTCACCACTGGAACTGCTCTTAATGACCAGTGAAACAAAAACCATGTCATTCCTATACATGCTGAAATAAAGTGTCAAATTAGAAAACGTTATGTTTAGACAATAAGGCTAAACAAAACCTTGCTGGAGGTACCAGTAAGAGTAAATAGTCTTTAACAGTGAGCTTGCTCATCCCAGGCTTTTCTTAAATGCTAATGAGAGGGCCAGCACCCGTGTTTCAATATATTCTGTTGATGAAGTCAGTTAAAGACAAGCCTTCATTAGCATGGGCCTGGTAGCTCATTTTCTCCTTTGCTTTCCCTCGTGCACCAGCTCCAGCTGAGCATCTTGTAGCAGATGTAGGAAGAAGGACTTTTACCAGTGGCAGAAAACAATTTATACAGGCATGACAAAACAAAACAGTTTCATCTCCACTGGAGCTTCTAAAAACTGTTCAGTGCTGCTGGCAATAGTAAACTGCTTCACCAGGAGCTGAGTACATTCAGTTTAGTCCACTGGCATACATTTAACAAAGCTCCCAAACACTGTGAATTGACCCTGACCGTGCCCTCCTATTCAGTCCTTATGCAGTTCAAAAGCTTTATATTCAGCCATCAAAAAGTTCTGGACACACTGAAGGAGTCTTAAACGCTATAAATCTGTGGGGGGTGGATTTCTTTAAAGTCAAGTGGGAAGTGCTGCTCAGGACTTGACATATGCAGTAACTCAGAGAATTAATCTCCTGTTCTCAGAAACTGTTCTTACCAGATTGGAACCTACAGATCCTGACTTACAATAGAACATGAATGCAATTGTGGAGCTGCATTGACCAAGAGAGACCTCTCCAGAGGCATCACACACAGCATGCACTAGGTTTAGTTTTTTCTGAAGCTTTTCAGTACCATCCCAGAATATCTTTCATCTTCCACCACTGTATATGCACCATGAACCAGCAACATATACTGACAGCGTCATATTATAACAAAAAACACCAACGTTGTCAATGGATTGAAATAAAACTATCCTGCCTGGCGGTCCTGGTCTTGGCATGAAGCTGATGTGAGTGGTAGGGTCAGTGCTGGGAAAAAGAGGGAGCCCAGAGCTCCAGCTGGAAGGGATCTTGAAAGCTTTCACTGGAGGAAAGGCTGAACCACAAAAACAAATGGACTGCAAGAACACGTAGGTGTTTGCACAGGCTGAGGGGCTTAGTTTAAGGCTTGGCATACTGTCATGGGTAGGGTGAGGTCTGAGTCTGTGGTTAAGAGAAGGAGAAAGCCAAGAGCTGCAGCTGGCTTGGGGCTAGAAAGTGGCTGTCACAGGGAAGTGTAGGCTGCAAGGAAAACTTGGCCACAAGAACTTCCTGGTGCAGGCACTGGCAGGGGAGCATAACCAAGGGTGAGGGTTTGCGTGAGGGGTAAGGTTAGGGCTGAAAGAGGGAGCCTGGAGTTGCAGCTGGGCTGGAGCTAGAAAGGAAACTTGAAGAGAAAAGGCACAGTGTAGAGAAAACACAGCAAAAGGAACATGTTACTATGAGCGCTGGCTGGGAGTCCTGGTCCTTAGATCTGTATTAAGCCTAATATTCAGGCATGGACAGCCTAGAACCGCAGGTGGATGCAGGGAGCGTGCCAAAGGAAAAGGTGGACTTTGAAAAGAAGGTGGCTTTGAGAAGGTTTTGATGCAGGCATTGGTTGGGACCCTGCGTGGAGGTTTAGCGTAGAACTTATTATTCTGAGGCTTATTCTCAGGGTTACTGTTAGGGGTGGAGGAAAGGGAAAGCCCAAAGTTCCAACTCAAAGGGTTTTAAAATGGAAGTCGAGAACGTAAGAAATCTGCAGGAGAAACTTTTACCACTTTTATCCACTGACAAAACACAGTCTTCCTTGGAAAGGTTTCACATTCGCAGAAAAGAGCTCTTCAGAATCTAGGCCAAGAAGACAGCAAAGTCTCCTGGAAGAAAGACAAGAACAACTTCTTGCCCAAGACTCCCCTTCCCTATAATAAACCTACCAAAATATTTGTTGCATGTTACATACTTAAAAAGCAAAATGCTTCACTATACGGATTTATTCTGGAAAGAAGATGGCAGACAAATATGTGACAGATGTCACACCGATGTGTGCAGCATTGTGTGCAGTGATCAGATGTCATGTTCTAAGCATAACGTAAGGAATAAATGGGTTCTGATCTCTTCTAAAAATCTGACTTCAAATCTATATTTAGACATCTAAGTGACCTGCTTTTAGTCAGAGGTGCTGACTATTCAGCTGCTTCCATTGACTGCAGAACGGACAGGAATTTTTGTTTTAAGATTTTTTTTCCCCAAGAACAAAGGCTGTCATTTAGAATCCTTCTATAACTCCTAAATAAATTTACACTCTAAAAATAAAAATAACTAAAAACAAAATATGGCTTATCTGTTCTCTCCTGTTCTCGGTAAACTGAAGAAAAAAAGACTGTATAACAAATGCAAGGAGAAATATAAAGCACTACCAGTTTAGATAACTTTGCTACTGCAATCACAACAGCCGAAGAGCAGAGGAGATAAAACAACCACTGAGCTAGGTGCAACAAGATTCTCAATCCATGAGCACCAGTGTAGGTCTGGGTTGGGGGACCCTAAGCCCACCTGCAGACCCTAATGAGCAGCCACACCTGGAAGGACCAGCCCCAGCCTCTGGCCAGGACCTCTATTTAAGTTCAGAGATGGAGTTAGGCCTGCTCTTTGCTTGAGCTGTGCTGTAAGTGTATTTGTAAACTTGTCTTTTAGGTCACCTTGGCTCTTCTCCAAAAGTAGCTTACTTCCCAGATGGACCTTGTGCTTCTGTTTTCTGGGTGGATCTGGTTCAATGCCTCTGTGGGACTGCTGATGTATGCTGGCCCCTGCACTCAACCTTTATGGCACCAGGTCCTACTGGTGGGGGCGCTGCCTAGACTGGGATTGCCATCAGCTCACGCTTGTCTGTCCTCGTAAAGCAGCCCTGCTGCTGCTGCTCCCTGAAGGTCATCTTGCTTCACGATCGGCCTGCGCATGCAGCCAGGACTACAGCAGGCAGGTACACCTGAGTAGTTAAGAAGTCAGTGGGGGACCTACTGTAAATGCTGTGTGTGCCCAAGGAAGGGTAACTGGGCTGGTGCAGGGTCTAGAACATAAGTTTAATGGTGAGTGGCTGAGGGAACTGGGATTGTTTAGTCCGGAGGAGGCTCGGGGAGACCTTATAGCTCTCTACAACCTCCTGAAAGGAGGCTGTGGTGAGGTGGGGGTTGGTCTCTTTTCCCAGGTAACAGCAATAGGGTGAGAGGTAATGACTTCAAGCTGTTCTAGGGGAGGTTCAGGTTGGATGGTAGAAGTTCCTTCTCACATAGAGCGGTGGTGCATTGGCTCAGGCTGCCCTGGAAGGTGGTGGAGTTACTCACTGTCCCTGGAGACGTGGAGGAACTGTGCAGATGTGGCACTAAGGGATGTGATTAGGGGGCACAGTGGGGATGGATAGGGGTTGGACTAGATGATCTCAGTGGTCTTTTCCAACCATCATGATTCTGTGATTCTCGGCTGTCTCTGAGTTGGTTCTAGTACAGCTGGGGCTGCCCATAAAGCCCTGTGTGCCAGGAGAAGTGTATTTTGTGCGCAGTGTTTCTAAGTTGGGAATGCAGCCTCTGCAGGGTGTCCTATGGCTCTGACCACATCCTGTGTGGTCACCGAGCCAGATAAGAAACACTTCAAAATTTTTGCTTTGGGTACAGCTGGCAAATGCAGCCTGTGGGGTGTATGGACTTCACTAAACAGTTAAACTGCTGCACAGAGTCTGCCGGAGAGTGCTATTTCCAAGGAGAATTTGCTTTCTGTCAGCTAGGACAGCTTAGCTTGCAGGCTAGGGCTATGTCAGGAGACGGTGTGCGGTCCTGTCTCAGGTCGTTTCCTGAGGCGTCCGTTTATGGCGGAGATGTGAGCGATTAGCGCGGTGGGCACGCTCTGCAATCCATTTCCAACCAGAGAACCGCAGTAAGCTCGAGCAGCCGCGTCCTGCAGCCGCTCCCCTCGCAGCGCTGAAGGCACCGCGCAGGCCTGAACCCGCCGCGCGTGCGCAACGGGGCGCCGAGAACCGAAACTCGGCGCTCCTTCCCGCGCCGGCCCGGAGGGGCGGGGCGCCGCCGTGCGTGGCGGGGGCGGCTCCCCCGCGGCGGGCGGGGCCGCGGCGCGCGAGCGGGGCCATTTCGGCGCGGCAGAGGCCGGGATGCGCGCGGCGTCCCGCGGCAGTCAGTCCGTCCGCCGCGCCGAGCCGCCCTTGGGGCTGCCGTGCTAAGCCCGCGCCCGCCGCGCCTCCCGTCCCGCCTGCCGCACCATGGCGGCCCCCGGCACCGTCGCCTCCGTCATGGCGAGTAAGACCAAGACCAAGAAGAAACACTTCGTGGCGCAAAAAGTGAAGTTGTTCCGGGCCAGCGACCCGCTGCTCAGCGTCCTCATGTGGGGGGTGAACCACTCGGTAAGCGACGGGGCCGGGCGGGACCGGGGGGCGGCGGTGCCGCGGTGCCCGCGGGCGGCGGGAGCTGCCCCGGCCCCTCCCGGGCGGCGGTGCGGAAATGCACTGCAGTTCCCTCCCCCCCACCTCACCCCTCCACCAAAAATTGTGAAGCGACGATGATGGAAGAAGTACATAGCGCGGCGAAGTTCCCCGTCCTCCCGCGGCCGGCTCCGGCGGGGCGGTGCGCGGCTCTGCCCCCCGCTCCCTGCCCGCCCGCGCCCAGAGGAGCGTCACATGGCCGCGGGCGGCGGTACGGGAGCGCGGCGCTGCGGCGGTGCGGATCGGCGCGGCGGGCTCCGGCGTTCCCGCAGCCCTTCTGCCGCCGGCAGCCGCTGAGCCCAACTCGTGCGCGGCGCCCGCCCCGCTGCGGAGCCGCCGTCTCCAGATGTGTTCTCGCATCGTTCCGTGCCGGAGCTCTACGCGTAGTTGTCAGTGTGCGCTTTAAATGAGGCCGGTTTTGTAGAGGCGACGCGTCGCCTCGGTGTTGCCTTTGTTTCCTACCCATCCAAATCCGCCCTCTCTCTTTGTGCGCGGTTCGGCGGTGCGGGCGCGGGTGTCGGTGCGGTCGGGTGACCCCACGAAGGCGGTGGCGCAGCGCTGCCGGTGGGTCGGTGCGAGCGGTGGCATCCTGCGGCACGGGCCGGAAAGGAGCGAGCTGCTTAAAGCCTCTGGTTGTGGAAGTGTATGGGGTGCTGCTTGCCGGAATTAGGCCTACAGGATCCTCTTGTCCCTTCTGAATGCACGTGATTATTTTATAGAGATATCTCCTAGGCAGAGCTCTTGGAGGGCAGCAGGCTGGTGACACCGAGCTGAGATGCTGCTGGATGGGGCAGAGCTGCTCTTGGAGCAGAGCCCGCAGTGCTGTGTGCGTCAGCCCCAGCTGTTGCTGTGTGTCTGCTCTGGGCACAGCAGTGCTCACCGAGGGAAGTCCTGTGCCCTCCCAAGGGTTGTACCAAATAACAAAGCAAATTGGGACCAGCACAGTGCTGTGTGATTCCTACCATCCTGTGCTGCTGTGGAGTGCACGGCTGATCCAGTTAGAAGATGTCATAAAGGCACACTTTGCCTTTGTGTGTAGTGCTAAAAATGGCAAATAGAAGGCCTGGAGTTGGTGAGGGGGGTTGGAAGGGTAGGGCAAGCTGGGGAGTATGGCAAGCTTGGAGAGATGTAGGAATGTATGATTTTGTATGAAGGAAGGTGGTAGAATTGAGTATGTGCTGTGGATGCTCTCTGATGTCCTCACCTTGCAAACCAGGTGTAACCATGAGTAATGCTTTGAGCTTGTGGATGCTGTCTCCCGCCCCCAAGTCAGGGAGCATGCAAAAATAACTTGATGTGTGCAAATCCAGGTATCTCTTCGGCTAGGAACGCTGTACTGAAGTACTGCTGGATCCCGGGTTAGGTGCTCACCCTTTTGGTGTGTAACACTGAGTGCAGCAGTGGCTGACAGATGGAAATGAGTGCTTGGTGTGATGGGAGCAGCTCCAGTCAGAACTTTGTGCAGGAAAAGCACAGAGCACCTATGTGCGCTCATTGAGGTCAGGAATTAGGCACGCTTATGTTTCTTAACAAAATAAACAGAAACCCACAGAAGAAAAGGTTAGACTAGGAAATGAGCATAAATTATAGTTAATGACGATAGTAATTAAATAAACTTAGAAAATAGCACTCATCTGAAAAACTTTAAGACTGCTTCCAGAGCTGTGTGCAGCGACTCATGAGATAGTCTCTGAGCCTTAAGGGCTTGAGAATAAGGATGGGGTCTGAAATGTGGCTCCTACATCTCAGCAGAATGTGGCTTACACTGGTATAAAGCACTTGGTGATGATAAAATGGGGAAAGTAGTTTTTTTTCTGTAGGCTTTTTGAATGTAGGGCCAGAATGCTGATACACTTGATAGCCAAGTTTTCAATTTAAAATCTAAGATCATCCAAGTGTGAAGAAGAGCCTGAACGAAACTGTGACAAGAGCTGTTAACCTATCCCTCCTAGAAGGAAGTATGACTAGAAAGGGAAGTGTTGCACATCAGCATCACAAAGTGATAAGGCATAAAGCAAGTGTGTGAAGGTCTGAAGGGAGGTGTGCTACCCAGGGCTCCTAAACACAGTACCTCCTCCCCAGCAGGCCGTGAGGAAATTGTTTTGGTAGCCTTTGAATAGGAGGGAGAATGGCAGAATCCTGCCATCCTTCTCGGATGAATCCTTCTCGGGATTGCAGTCAGGTTCAGGAATAATTTCAGAGGGCGCCTGAGGGAACGCAACATGTAAACATTACTCAGATCCTAAGGAGCATGAAAATGTGCTCACATGGAGAGCAAGGCATTCGCTTTTTTGGTTTGCTGGAAGATGCTGTTATGAAACTTTCACAAAGTGAAATGCCAGAAATGGAAGATGCGCTCTGCTTTCTGCAACCTGTTGTGGTTGTCCTGTTCCCAGCATTGGTGGGTCTGCTCTCTCGTGTTGGCTGTCTGCTTCTATTAGGAGCTGGTTAGGAAGGCTGGAAATCTGTAGAAAGCTGTGCTTAGCTCCTTCAAAACATACCACCCACAAATATGGGAAAAATAGAATAATAGAAATGGATTTTGGCTAACTAGTTTTGAGGTGAAGAGTGAGACATTGGAGGCCTCACCTTCAGACTGTTTAGTGATTAACACAGAAGAGAATGAACACCTAATGAAGTTCTTGAGAATAATGAATGTACAAGTTTGGAAAAAAAAAAAAAAAAAGGCACTAAAACTCAGCCCCTAGAATCTGTAATCGCCATCTGTTTCGGGATGATTACAAGCTGATCTAAAAATTTGCCAGCGCTTGACTTCGAAGTGGCACTTGCTGCCTAATGAGCAAGTGAAACGAGAATGCATGGATCAAATGCCTTTTTTCTCCCCCAGCACATTTGAGGAGTACATCAGAAAGACTATACTTTGTGTGGGCGAATAATTCAACAGATAATCAACTGCAAAATTGCCTTCAACTGCTTACATGAGACACCCTAAAGCCTGATGCTACTGTTGCACTCTCAGCTGTAATCTGGCTTGATCTTTTTAAGAAAAGTGGAACAACATGAAGGCATAACAAAAGGAGCGAAAGCTATGGAGCTCTGCTGTCTGCCAGTGTGGCATCTCTACTGTTAGAGCTGAACAAGGGGAGAATAAAACCAGCGTGACATGGAAGTGTGGCTTTGCACCTCCTGTGTCCTAGTATCTGTGCCATCACATCAGGAAACCTGTAGTTCTGTAGAGATACAAAATAATTACAGGATAGGTTATGCCCTCTGGAGTAAAAACTATTGGCTTATGTTTATCATAGCTAAGAAACCACACAGCGTTTACTACTGGTTATACATCTGCAGAACTTAGTGCAACTTCTGGCTCCACATTTTTCGTATGCTTTTACATGATAGAGTAGTTAAACCCTGAGGATACGGAACTGTGGGGCTGATTCGTGGCATCAGCTGTGAGCGCAGCAGACTGGCTGGGAGCTGCAGAAGGGCAGGGCTGCCCATGGGTAATGTTGTCAGCTCTGTGGCTGGTGTTTACATTAGCGCAGAGCATCACTGCTGCAAATGCGCTCTGATAGCGGGTTTTCAAAGTGAGCGAGGCAAAGTAATGAAGCTCGAGTTATTGATCTTAGAGTCAACTCCAGATTTTTTAACAGCAAGCTGGAAAAAGCCCTTCTTATTAATTGTTTAATGGAGGTAGTGGTAGATTATGTGGGAGAAGGCACTTTCTAAGAAGCAGTGAGAAACTACGTATTAAAAAGCATTGATTACAGTCGAGGAGATAATAAAGCAATTAAAACTATTTTTGAAAAGTCATCTGGGCACTCAGCCCAGATGTTTGTATATAGAAGGAAGTAGAACAGGAAAAGCTATTTACTGAGAGCTTGGTTCTTTTTTGGGTGTTAAGCTCTGTGTTGTTGAAGTTCACTTTTTTTTTTTTTTTTTTTTTTATCTGTGTGGACAGACTACTAAAAATACAAATTGCAAGTGTTTCTTGTGATTGGATTGAAGGTAGTAAATGGTCCTTCATGAAATAAAGGTGGGAGTGATACTTCGTGTGGGTGTCCTCTGAACTACTGAAAGGGAAATGTGCAGTAGCTGCTGTTAGGGGTGAGACAGGAAGAGAGATGGAAAGAGATCTCGTAGCAGTTTCAAAACTGTGCTCTGTGGTTTCTTTCCCTCTACAGAATATGGCACTGCAGAGGTGAGGAGGTTCTTCTGCCTACATGGTTTTGAAACTGAGTTTCATTAACCTCAACGAGGAGGGCTGGATAATGTTCAGTAAAGCAAACAGGCAATGTGAATTGGTTTTGCTGACTCAGCTGAGTCATCTTATTTGAGTATCGTGATGACTTGAAAGAAATTCTGTGGTGGATTGTTTCAGGGCTTCTTGTTCATTAAAGCAGTGCGTTATGCCTTTTGGCTACAGACTAGTAAACACTTATTTACCTCCTACACTTTAGGGTGATGAGCTTTGTTTACTGTAACTCTCACCTGTTGTGCAGTACCTGCTGTGCACGCTCATTCTGTGCTCTTTGTGATGCAGAGCTCCATAGGCTATCTGTGCAGTATGGAGCTAACTCAGACCTTGGGAATAAGATGGAACTACCTATTATTAACCCTGTGTTTAATTTTGCCCAGCCTCTCAGACTTGTGGTCATGTTGGCTTAAAGATATCTTGATTTGTTGAAAGGTCGGTGTTATCGTTGAATAATGCTTGCTATTTAGATGTCTAACAAAAGCCCTGCTTTTTCTTCCTTCCTTTGCACTGTTGGTGAGGTGCATCTTCTTTTGCAAAAGAGCTGCAACAGTGTTTAAAAAAACATAGCTGCTATGGAATGGTAATGAGAAATCTTGTTAGCTTTCAAGGTTTGCATCCCGGAACCATGGTGAGATGGACTAGTTTTGAATTGTTGGGATGGTAACTTCTTGAATGTGGTTTGCTATGTGCACGTCTGTCTTATTGTAGAATCCAGGCTCTGTAGGAAGATCATAAGTTAATTAGTTTTGTGCTGAGAGAGAGTGCTTAATAATGGTGTTGTGAAAATTGTTGGAAGCAGCTGAATGCTGTAGTGATGGATGTCACAAACTGAAAAGGAAACATTGGATCTATCATCAAAGAGCAGAGCTGAATTGTTTGCAGTGGAAATACTTCTGGCCATGCACCTTTTGGAATACTTATTTTTCATCTCACTTGGTGAACTACCACCTTGTGTACTGAGACAAGGTAATTAGTCTAATCCAGCTCTTTGGGGAGCATTTTAAGTTCCCAAGGCAACCTTAATAACATGGCTGTGAGTATATACATGATCCTTTTAGATTCTAAGAGAAAACTTAAACAAAAAATTCCATTTGTTGCCTTACTGGAAAGCCTGTGGAACTCCCCAGTGGGGCTGGGATTTGCAGAACAACGCTGTTACTATCTGAACTAACTCACTGAGTCCCGTTTTTCCCAGGCTCCCCTCTTATTGTCCCTGCTATGTGCTAGCTCACCTCTCACAATCCTGCTGTTCCTGTTTGTGCATCTTATCAATCATGTCTTTGCCGTTCCAGCTTTCCTGGTTGACAGGCTCAGCCATATCTGCTTTTCCTGATCAGTAATTATTCAGCTACTAACTATGACTGTGACTGTGGTGAAGCAGAAAAGGTGGTACAAAGCTGTTGCTGTGTGAGGAAGTGCCAATTTACACTACAATAAGGTTAATCAAACCACAGCCTCTGTAACTGTTGCTGGACTTGTTTCTGCTGTTTGGCACTGAGCTGATCCTGTATTGAGTTCATCTAGGACAATGCGCTAAGGCGGGAAAACTACATTATTCACTTTTCTATTTTAGGGTGTGTTTTTTAGCTGAATAAGCCATATCCTGAAGTGTCAGTCCCAGCTTAAAAGAGCACCTGCAAATGCTGTGTAATAGTGGAGGGTGAAGACCGTCTTAGTTGCTTAGGACAAGTAGAGGGACTCTTAGCTCTGGTTTGTGCTCTTCAGTTTCCCTGTCAGCAGTTCAGTTTCACATTTGGAGGTGAACAGTTGCGTCTAGGCAAAATACTTGAGAACCCTCACTCTGGAAGCCTTTCCAATTATTTTAACCTTTTTAAGCATGCGTGTGGGCATGTGTTTTGTAAGAGATACAATAATTTGTTATACCTGTCAGCTTCCTTGGTCTTATGGAAGACACTGAGGCATCTAAGCTTTCAATTTCTATCTGGGTAGATGACAGATGTCTTTAGAAAAGCTGCAGTGGCTTTGTAGTGACTGCAGTTTTCGAAGTTGCTCTTAGATGTAAATGATAATGGCCAGAAGACTTTCTCAGCAATACTTCATGAGAGTCCTATCTTAAAGATTCTCTTGAGCAATATCAAGGCTGTAGTTATAGCAGTCCCTCTTCTTGGGTGGAGGAGAGAACAATCTTGGTTAGCCTGAGACTAGCCTGAAGAAGGCAGCTTAATAAGGGTTTTATTATATTGAGCTGAAACTGAGCAATATCTGATTAGCTTGGTGCCAAGCCTCCCTAACTCTGTTACCAAAACTAATAGCACTGCTACAGTGCCCTTCATCTAGGGGAGTGCATCATGGTGCAAGGTAGACTTACAGCTGTTTTGCAGTGGTTGGTTCTGCTTTGATCATATTGCCCAGTGTATTGTAGACTTCTTCCAAGATTATTTGGGTACCAGAAATGTTGCAGTAGTTACAGGCTGAGTTTGTTCTATGTACTGGTTTTCTTTCTCAGTGATGCGAACTGTCTGCATTTAGAGAGGATTTTATGGTATTCTGCTGTAGTGTAGCCCTAAGCATGGGTTGGGTTCTGGATGAAATCTTCCTAGAGGAGCTCGTGGATGCAATTGCCATGGTGTGTGAATCAGACATTATGGCTGGCTGTGTCTGAAAAACCAGTCAATCTATGTAACAAAAGCAAGGTTGCTAGTCATGTCTTTTTAAATGTCTGTATTTTGATTTAAATCTAGAGCCAGATCTAGGTGATCAAATTGCAAATTACCAAAAATTGAGAGGGCATTTGAATGAGAACTGGGATATTTTTAAAGACTTTGACGTTGCAATCCTAGGAATTCTTTATTGTAAACAGCTGCTGGTGGATGAGGTTACTTTTTTGCTTCTGTGTAATTTTGAGAGCAGCAGAATGAACACTTCGATTCAGATGATCAGTCCTAAAACTTACGTCTCTTTAATAGATCGTTCCTATTTCAGAAAGCATTATTTTCCTTAGCAGATCGTAAAAGCCATCACTCAGATCCTGTTCAGTTTCTTCTCTGTTGTTTGTACTTGTCATGTGCTGTTCTGTTTCCAGGGGTTTCCTGTGTCTTTTCCAATTGTGAAAAAAATCACATGGTCTGTTCCAGACTTTGATTATAAAGCCTATGAATGCACAACTTCAATTTTTAAGATGGTATGCAAATCAGTTCTCCATTTGTAAAATACATATTAGAGGCTGCCTGGTAGAAGTAGTGGTAGCATCTAAAAGCTCACGCTTGAAGTAAGGGTTTTTACTGTAAGGCCTCCAAGAGGAAGTACTTACTAAACCTATTCTCTGTTGGCTATTCGAAATATGCGGTCGTGTTTCTGGGAAAGATAGCAGCCTAAAACACACTGACTTCACTGGGAAAACCCGTGTCCAGCCCCGCAGCCCAGCTATGGAAGCCCAGGGAGTGACTCAAGGCTGAGGTGCAGCCAAACCCCACCAGGCCCTGCTGGTGCCTCGTGTGGGCCGGGGGCTGGCTGCTTCTCACACCCAGTGCTTTTTCCCCTGTTGCAAAGATCAGGTTGGTGGAGGAGGGCAGAAGAGATTTTCTGGCACAGTTGTTCTTCCTGGGCCTGAGCGGAATCATCAGCACAGCGAGATTTCAGTCTGACTCATGCTGCACTTGCGGCCTGCGGTGAGCCAGGCAGCCTTCTGCTCGTGCACAGCAAGCGCAACCAAATGCATGCAACTCTTTCTGAGTTTACCACTTGTCTTTTACAGGCTGGGGGAAAAATAATTTCCAGAATCTTGGTGCTTGTTAATGCCAGCAGCTCACAAAGTCTTGTAACCCCTGTTCTCAGCAGTCTTTGCCCATTCCTATAGATGCTGCAAGCTCCTGATGCAGCAGTTTCCCCAGCTGTTATTTTGGTCTTCAGCTGATTCAACAATGCTGCTTTCTCCTTCCTACCTACAGCAGCAGGCGGCTCTGGCAGATTCTTTCACTAGGGCATGCTGTGCCCCAGGGCTGTGCTGGTGCAGGGATGTAATATGGTTCAGATGTCTCTTGGCTCACACTCCTGCCCTCTTCCCACTGAACCTAGCTTCCCTGCCTGTGGCAAGGCAAAACGGCATTCAAACCTGGAGCGTCTTGAATTGTGTCTGTGTTCTGCACCATCTTTGTGGTGAGATTTCCTTTACCACATCTCCCAGTACCACTTGTCAGGGATTTTTTCCCCAAATACTGTATTACCTGTGGTTAGCAGTGGTCATCTTCTCTTGAAAAGCAAACCAATTACTTCTCAGAATATTCTTTGTACTTGCTCATTCTTTCAGAGAAGGTATATTGCATGTTTCTCCTTGGAAGCTGTTGGGATGTTTTTAATATAAAAAGCAACATGGATCTTCTGTGTTTACCTGTTGAACTTGCAGGTCATGGTCTTTGGGAAGAGTTAACTTGGGAGACTAAGCTAATTAATTTCTAATTAATATTTCCATGGCAAGAACTGTTTAAATATTTTTTTTAAAAGCCTGGGCTCTTTAAAGGAAGAATATAGATTTGATTGCATAGTTCTCAAGATTGGAAATTATATAGCCACATGTCTAGACAGGATTTGAAAGTGCAAAGATCGCCCTGCTTTTCTTTTACTTAATTCAAGTACTGATGCTAGCTGGCATGTGTCACTTGGAAGAGATTTAATACCTACATCTTCAGGTTGGTGGAAGAAATAAGAGAGAAGTGAGACAGAGCATGTAGCTTCATGCTGTACATTATTTACCGTTACCTTCCTAGCTGACAAGTTTGTCTGAGAATTGGTTTGTCGTGTTTCTGCCAGTTATGTTTTGCATCTTCCCCTCGCATTTGATAGACTACGGAAGTGAACCCTGAAATAAGCTTTTCATTTAAGTTGCGTATTACCTTCCATTTTCACTTCCATTTCTCTGAAATATGTTTTAGTCTTGGCAACTCAAGGACTTTGCTGTTCAAGTAAGCACTTTGTGTGTGCTGTTGTAAGGATTCCTCAAGAACCTTAGCATCCTGAGAACAGCACTGTTAATCTGGCAGATTGTGTAAGAAGAAATAACACTGAGACTCTTATCTTGCACAGTGATGAGAGGGTAAACATTTAGAAGTGGAAGAGTTCAGCTCTGGAAGTCTAAACCTGCCATAGTCCTGCCGTTGATGCAGTTGTGTCATACAGTATATAGCTACAACTTGTGCCAACCACCTTCATCTTTTTAAAAGCGTGCATGTCTCTTAGAGATCTGCCAGTAATGGCAAAGCTTTCAGATGTATCAGCCTGGAGCTTGAGGTGGAGCAGACAGAAGCGTGCAGCCGCATTGGCTGTGGCTTGGAGGGTTTTACCATTGCAATAGCTTTTCCACTGAGGCTTTGGAGGTTATTTTTTTTCCAACAAGTCTGACAAACCAGGAATGAAAATGCTCAGCTATTAGACTCTTTGACTGTAAAATACATAGTGTGCTGTGAGTCATAGCACTGCTGCTGCATAACTGATGGCAGCTTGCAATTTTCTGTTTTCTTTTTTAGAAACAGACTAGTCAAAAGATTGGCATTGTTGAATTTTACTGTACCCTCCAGGACAGAGTAGCTCATTTTCTGTCTGATTAATCTACTGCTTTGTCAAGTGCTTCCTGAGGTCTTAGTCCTGTGTATTTGCATATATTTGCTGGAGTAATGTTAATGGGAAAGTGAGATCTGCCATGTAGCCAGCTGCCTCTGGGCACACTGCATGGCTAGCAGTTGGTATATGGTCAAGCAGTCCAAGGTAGGTATCTGTGCTTGGGCTGGTCACGCTGGCTCAAGATACGGGTAGTGAAATCCACTCTTAAATGTTTACAAGGTGACAAATCAGATAGTGATGCTTATGTGGATATCTCAAATTTTGGAGTTCTTGGGTAATTCCCATCAGAAGTTCGGGAGCAACAAAAAAATAGTGCAAGACTTGCTTCAATTCTGAGTTAAGCTAACAACTAATGACAATTCACTTTAATCTCTTTAATCATCTATAACTATCCAGACAGTGGCTGCAGAATATCATAGAATCATTGAATGGCCTGGGTTGAAAAGAACCTCAGAGATCATCTAGTTCCAACCCAGCAGGGTTACCCACACTAGATCAGGCTGCTCAGAGCCACATCCAGCCTGGCCTTGAACACTTCCAGGGAGTAGTTGCATTTCTTGATTGGAAATATAAAATATTTTGTGTTAATATAAACCAGTGGCTTTTTCCTTGTCATTTAATTCCTGTGCTGTTAAACAGAAGGCATTTAATTAATGTTGATAACTTTGCATGGTGATTTAGAGTTGTAGAATAAAATCATTTACTAATGAACTATTTCAAATGTCTATTATCTTGCTTTTTTTCTCCTTCCAAGGAGAGCTCAAGTTCAGGAAGCACAGTATGAATGTGAAGCCAGTGAAGCTGCGGTGCTATGTGCTTTGGGGAGGAGTTGTGCTTTGTGATGTCTGCCTGAGATGGGGGCTATGAGGCATGGCTCCAGTCCCTGGAAATTAACATTGTGTGGAGCAGGGAGGGAACGGAGATATGAGACGTGATGCAAGTTGGTTTAGTTTAAAATAACTTCCAAAATGACTTAATTCTCCTCGTGGCCTTTTTAAGTACTGGTGGTAGCAATTAGTGGGCAGGAGAACATGCTGTGAGTCCGGCTGTGTTACTCCTTTCTGCTGAGGGTTTTTCCTAGCTGTAAATGTTAACCAAACAGAAATGGAGAGGAAATGGAGGTGTGCAGTCTGTGTTATTTTTAAACCGGACTGCAGATGGTCCAAATCCATAGTAACTGTTCTGGATCTTGGAAACGCTTCTGTTTGTACCAGTGATAGAGACTGACACTGGGGTTGTTGCTGAACCTAGCAGTCAATGTGTTAAACTTAATCCATCTTAGATTGCGGCATTTAGTGCTGTGGCTTTTGCAGCAGTAGTACAGAAACCTCGGTCTGCTTTCCTGAATCTTTGTCCACAACTTAGAAGATGCCACTTTTTTCATTTATTTCTCTGGTATGAGCCTCCTTCCTGGCATTATATTGGGCTGTGGAAGGTCTTCCTTACAGAAATGATACAGTACCCTTCTCTCCATGCTTATGGCAGCTCTTGCTTCTAGTTTTGAATGTGCATTGCTTTCTACTTCTGTGGCTATGGCTCTGTTGGGTCTGTGACTACTGGAGGAAATCTTTCCTGCAAGTGATGAGTGTTGCTTATGCTAAGTAACAATTTGCCAGACACACTGGTAGCTTTTTTGCATCTCCATGTGCTGTGGGAATCTGAGTGTGAATAGCAGTTCTGGAGAGGGTAACTTTAATACAGCTGTGATGTGTTGCTTCACTTCTGTCCCCTTCCAGCAGCAGTAGCTCATGTTTTTTTCTTTCGTTTTTTTCATTGTCCTCAGTATCATGCCCCTGATCAAGCTGTTTAACTTACCAGTTCAGTGGGGAAAGCTTGTTGGGGAGGAGGAGATACTTCTAGGAAAGCAAGTAGCTGTTTGCTGATGGAATCTGGTGTTGCAGAAGGCATAGCAGGGCGATCCTGGGGGGTGTGATAACAGCTGGAAGTGAGTCTGGTCCCCTCACCAGGTTAGCAGATGCTTGATTTGGATGGTATCCCTTCAGCCTCATTCTTCCCAATTTTAACCTCACTTACACTCGATACGCTTACGAACTCTCACAGTAGTACTATTCTATAGTTGTCTCAAGCAAGCAGGTGTAATATTTACATGAGCAAAAATGTCTTCTTGAAATGACATACATTTTTCTGTGTGGTGACCACACACTGCCATGTGCTTTGTGGTACATTTAATAGTTTATCAGCTTACTGAAAACTTTGCTTCTGCACCTACTGCTGTCCAGTGCACTAAGTTATGTTTGTTGAGGCTGGCGTAAGACTCTTATCTGCCACTCCAACAGATGTACCTTAAATTCAAGTGACTGCTCTGCTAGTGAGCTGCTTTTGCAGCTGGTCTTTTCTTAGGTGGGCTTTCCACCAAGACATGTTAGTCAGTGCCAGTCATAGCACTACCTATGATGGAAGGTAAAGGGATAAATGCCTCCAGTTGAGCCTTTCCCAGCTGCATCTGTTTCTAATAACAGGAGGCCTGGTGCCTCCTGCTTAGTTCATGCTGGCTCTAGTATTTGTCTGATCATCCAGTAAATCAATTCAGCTTGCCAAAAGACCAGAAACTAATCTGGTAAAAATGCTGGTTTGACCTTTAGTTTTTTGTTCTTGCCTTTCCTGGGATCATAGATGGGACCAGTTTATTTTCTGGTAAAGCAGAGTTGTTGGAGAAAGGCAGGGGATGGAGGCTGTCCCACTTGCTAAGTAATAAGCTGTGTAGTTCAGCTCAGCCACATAGCAAAAGGTCGCAGAACACCAGCCGGGGCTATGCAGGCTGCTGCTCAGGTTGGTTCCACCAAGCAGGCTCAGAAAGGACCTATGAATGCTGGGCTAGGAGTGCAGGATGGTGCTTGCACAGACTTGGGCAGCCCTGGAGCTGCAGCCAGAGTGGAGCACGAGCAGAGTGAACGCTGTAGTACTGTGTTCTATGGCAAAGTCTGAGTTTAGAATTCTTTTGACAATGAATTGGTCTGACAGTGAGCATTTTCACTTCTTACTCTGTTAGGCTTCCATACGTCAAGCCTGATACTTGGCAGTACTTAGGTGCTAGCATGCTTTCACCAGCAGATTTCAGGCTGTGCATGAGTTGTGGTGCATCTGCTCTGTGCAAATGTTCTAGCTCTTCCTGTTTTAGTGACAGCAAACCCTCTTTTGGGCCTGAGGAATCTTCAGAGCTGAAAATGCTCTGCGTAGGACTCGTGCATCAAATATTCAGAGCACAATACAGAGTATTCAGGACTAGAGTGCTGGTCTTTCAGTTGTTTTGTCTTTGGTTTTTTTTTTTTTTTTTTTTTGTTTTTTTGTTTTTTTTTTTGCTTGTTTTGTTGCTAACCTTTCTACCATAGTTCTTGCAAGAGTTGTTTGAGCCTACCTGGAGGCTTTTCTTTGTATCCTTAGTATTCTCTGATATCTTTAATAAGTAATATATTTTTATGTGAAGGTCTCCAGAGAGAATTGCAACTGCATACATGTATAAGTGTTCCTGGGAGGTGTAACACTGCTGATGTTCTCAGAATACAGACAAGATATGTTACCTCATTTTGATGCATCATAATACAGTTATTGTGATTGTTTTCCAGGCTTCCTCCTTTCAGCATTTTCCATGCAGTGCTACCCTGAGAGCTGTCTCTTGTCACATGTTATGGATCTGCTAAGCAGTGAGCTTGAATTAAGTTGTTAAACAAGAATTTTGATGCTTGGCTATAGTATACTTGTAGAAAGGAATCGAGTTTTATCTTCTCAGGTCATACTGAATAAATGAATTCAGATCTTGGTTCTAGCTATGGTTTATTCATGGTAGGTGTCCCTGATGCCTTGCTTTCCTATGGCTGAAGAAACTTGGAAGTATGACGGATAGCTGCTGCTTTGCAAAATGTTCTCAACATTTGAAATCTAGGTGACACAAAGTATGTCTGGCTGTGTCTGTGAAGTGCAAATGCAATAGCAGTGCTGAGGTAGCTACTTCTGGTATGTGCACCAGAACTGTAAATTCCCTACTGAAACTGGAGAGTGGCATATTCACATGCAGCCTGGTAATTTCAGCAGGCTTGAAACACAGTCAGCTGTCTTGGCAGATGGCCAAGGACTCAGGAGGCTGCTGGAAAACTTCCAGGTGCTAATAGAGTGCATTTTGATTAAATTTAACTATGGCCGCTGACTCTTAGTCTGCGCATTTCTATCTGTTAAAATGTGTTTGTTCCTAAAACTAAGATTTGATTTAAAAACCTGTTCTAATACTCAAAGGGTGAGGCATGCAGTATCCGTATGATGTGGATCTTATCTCTGTTAAGAACAGTAAGGGCTGAAATATCAGTGCTGTTTGAGTGAGAGGATGTAGCCCATTGCATTACGTTTCTTTGGGTGCCACACACACTCAAAACAACCTGGATATTTCAGAAGCTTTAAAATATTTGTCAGCGGCCTGAAATCCTCCCAGCAAACACTGCTGCATTAGTTATGAAGTCTGTTTTATTGCTGGTATAATGAGCTCTTCAAGCAAACAAAAATTTTGGTGTTGCAGGATTGTGGTGTATCCTTGGCCTTTAGCAGGACGTTGGTCGTGCAGGTTGGCTGCGAGCCTGCTGGATCTGTTATTGTCCCAGCTGTTCTACTGCTGATGCAGTGGCAGTGACAAAATGGAATGGTGGGGCCAGCCCTCGTTTCAGGATGCGTCCATAAAGGGAAGAACGTATTAAAGCAAGGCAGCAGAATGATGTTATTCTTTGCTTCATTTGCAAGAAATGGAGAACTTCAGACCCAAAACTTAAAATTTCAGACTCCAAAGAATAAACACAGGATTTGTCAGGCTGCTGCCAAAGATGAAGGTAGTTATGTACAAGTGCCTTCCTGTGAAAATTCTTGGAAATGGTTCTTATTCTGATATCATTACTAGTTTGGGAGAGGGGGGAAGTAGATTACTGTAGTATCTGCAGGAGTGCTGCCATGATTGCTGAATGGATGTTCAGCTCTCTTTGTAGAAGTTCCTTGCATGAAGGGATTGTCAGGTCAAGGAGTCAATCTAATTGAATGCAGGAGTGATGAAAGGTGAGGTGATGCTGGAATGTCTCTGGAAAACATTTCAGACAGCTGATGCGGACATGTAGGTGTCTATGAAGTGAATGGGCATGCATCAGGCCTGTAAGGACGTTTGTGTAAGGACAAGTGTCTGAGGAGCCTTCAGATGAAGCTCTCTTTAAAAGAAATAAAATTTGCGTGTCTGAATATGTGAAAACTTGTTTAGGTTTATGGCTCTTGCTCAGTTTTTGTTCCCGATTGCTTGTATGTAATTGCATCACCACCTCAGTTCTGTCACTGTACTGTGTAAAGTAGTTTCCAGCATTGTTAAACTACTCCTGTCATTCCCTCAGGCACGTTAAAATCTGCAATAAAGTTGCCATGTTTTAGAGCATGGTTACATAGGCTGTACCATCTTATTGTGGAGGTCTGACTGTTAAATAACTGGCTTTTATTCATGAAAAAGATCTGTCTGGTTCATTACTGCATTTCTTTCTGGTCTGACTTCTGATCCTTGCGCTGATTAGTAAAATTAATTTCTGAGTTGCCTTGCAAATTAGCTTTGGAGGTGAGTAGATAGGCTTTTGTGTGATCGGGCTGCTCAGCTCTGCTCAACTCCACTGCACCTCTGCTGAGACTACAGCAATACATCCCTGAACAAGGTTCTTCGCTCAGCATTTTTTATTTTGATGAGTGAGTCAAGGTTGTACAGTGAAGGAAGGTGATGGTGTGCGAGGCAGTATCCTGTGTGGTAGGGCCACGGGAATGCATGTTGTGCGGAGGGGTTAGAAAAACTATTTTCTATTGAGACTAAGGCAATTAAAGCTAAGGCTAAGGGAGGTGAAAACAGGGGAGCTTCATTCTGTCAGTCGCTGGAAAAAACATGCAACTAAGTGACTTTGATGTTGCGATGTGAACACGGTGTGGACGTTTATTTCAGTGTGGCTTAAAATCAATGTCCTACTGCTTGTCTGAAGAAATGCTTAACACTTGGAAGCCACGCATGAATGTTACTTGTATGCTAAATGTGCCAAATATTGTGAATCTTATTTCAAACGCTGGGTTGGTTTTGGATTTTTTTGGAGGGGAGGGGTGGCTTTGATTTAAAAACTGTTTGGTTTTAGTGTTTGTGAGTCTCCTCTGTGCCTAGTGGGTGAAGCAGTGCCCTTCTAACTCTGGATATGTAAGAAACTGTTCTGAAATATATTAACCTTTTTGTGAGCACCTTTATTCCAGAAACTGATGGAACTAGTTCTATAGCTATTACAAATGTAATGTTATGGAGTGCTATACATACCATTACCTCTCTATGTAAGAAGTGGTGCACGGTGGAGGCATGGCACTGTTCAGGCCTGTCTAGCTCTTAACTACTGTTCAACGCTGGTTTTTGAGTTGAAGTATCTGTGTTCCCAAAAGACTTAGCAAAAAGGATTTTTTTCTTGCAGTGTGTACAGCACATGTCATTAAGGGTTTGCTTTTTAAGGCATCTTCAGTGAGACTTTATAAGATTTTTTTTTTTTTTGCAGTGATTACACCGGGAAAATATTGAGCTATGCTTTTCTGTCCTGTATGGCTGTATATGAATTGTTCCAGATGTTGTGCACTGGTGTGAACTACATCCCCTACCTCTTGTTTCTGCTGCTTACATCCAGTTATTCAGAGTGTCTGACCAAAATAAAAATGTTAATTTGTATCTCATCGGCTTTAGTTGTAAAACAGCCTCATCTTGTTTACTTAAATTACTGATTTATGTAACTTTCAAATCTGTTGAGTAATCCATTTTAAGTGTTCTTAGCAAAAAAAAAAAAAAACCTCCTCAGGTGCAGGAGAGACTTAACTGCAAAATTGTGCATATGGACCAGTACGTATTAAAGGATCAGGTTAAAGATGAGCAGCTACTAATTCTTTTAGGAAATGCTTCAGTTCAAAATCTGTATAAATCTAATCTTCAGAGTTAAATATGGCAAATGTCTGCTGAAAATGTTAATAGTCTGCTCCCTCCTGGACTTCTCATATGTTTAAGCCAGGATCTTGACTTCCTTGTTTATTTTTTAAAGGCCAGTTGCCTGCTGTTGTGCAATGCTGAGTCCTCTCTGCTCGAGGCTTGGCTAATGGATGTATGGCTGCAAGATGAAGGAGGGCCCTGCTCTTCTTGGATGCATGGTGCTGATCAGTGACAGGAATGCCATGAAAAGGTAGACTTACCATGGAAGAAAAATGAGTTTCTTGCACTGGCAGGGACATGGTCTGCTCTCAGGAGCTGCAGTATACTGGACGCAAATGGTTTCACAGCTGCACTTGATGATCAGCCTGTAATTAATGTGAGCTGTTCACCTGAGCTGGAGCTATTGTGTGCTGCCAGCTCCTCGTGCAAGCTGTTGTTTGGGCTCTAGCTCTGGTGTCTGTGTGCTGGATTGCTGTTTGTGGTACTGCTTTTTGTTTCCTGTGGTGGTGATGTGTTTTTTAACTAGTGCTCAGATGTAGCAGTTACCAAAAGATGATAGTTTTCATGTCTCCATTTCAGAAGGGTGAAGCGAAGGGCTGTGTTTGCTTGTCGCTGACTTCTCTGTTGCAGACTCCTGTCCTGCAGTTGTTTCCTGGTAGCAGGTTGGGTTTGTAAACAAAGTCGTGGGTTTGTGCAGTTGGTCAAAAAAATCCACACGGGCCCCGTCTACGTGGAGATGTCAATGTGTGCGAATGTATTGGCTTTCAGCAAAGTACCCCACTGTCTGGAACCCGGACTATGGAGTTTGGGGTTGGTGTTCTGTTCTAATTAAAATATAAATGACTGATGTGGGAACTAGATCTATTGTAGGGAGTTGGCCGACAATAAAGTTCAGCTACCACTTAAATCACTGTCAAAATTGTTTTTGAGAGCCATAAAAGTAACTTTATCAAATTCATGTTTTTCCGTCTTTGGATTTTCAGACCTGTTTTATTAAGGGGCTGAGGCACATTTTTTAAGAATAAATAGAAGTGTCTTTGCAACACCAGTACTGTATACCCGTTGCACTTATTACACAGTTGTCATCACATAAAATGACTGAAATGATGAGAGCAGACTCGGTGGTGGTGGTTTGTTTTGTTGTTTTTTTTTTTAAGAAAGGTGTAAGCATCTCTGATGCATACATCACACATTGTGTCAAGGTCTCTCATTCAAAAAGATGCTATTTAAAAGTACAGGTGGAGGAAAAAAGCAAATAAACACACCATAAACCTAATGAAGCAAATAACCAGACAGCTCTTTAAGGCTTGCAGCTCTCAAGGTGACATGGAGGTGGATGTATATGACACGAAGATGTATTGAGGCTGACCATAACTGTTCAGGAGTGAGAAATTAGTGGTACACCAATATACAATGGAGTCCAACAAGTAATTGTTGTGAACTACTAACAGGAATAAAGGGTAAACCAGACAAGGTTGCCACAGCACTGTGTAAGTCCAGCTTGAACCTACATTTTGAAGGCTACAGTCCTTATCTCCTGTCAAGAAATGTAGTAAAGCTCGCTCTGCTTTGAGATGAGGGCAACAGGGGGTGATCAGAAACATGGAACAGCTTTGATGCAAAGAGTTGTCTAGTAAGTCAAGACTGTGCTGAAAGAGATATGGTAAGTCAAAGGCAAAAACAAGGATTGGACAAGTAACTTCTACCTTTTTCCATGCAAGATGCAGGAGTCGCGTTCAAACCGAACAAGCAGTGGTTCTTGCAGGGAGGAGTCAAGCTCATTGGTAAAGGGTTTTGTGGATGCTAAGAGTTCACATAAATCCAAGGTTAGTTATAGTGGCTGAGTGTTGAAAAGCCTGACCAATTGAGTGTTACTAAATGCATAGCAATTACATTCTGTGCTGAGTTGGAGGGTGGGGAGAAAAGTGGTGTGTTCAGTCCTTGTAGTGTTCCCTGAGATACTTACAGTCTCTGCCACATAGAGGGCTGGGCTGAGGGGCTTTCAGCTGAGCCACAGCGCTTGCTTTTGTGTTGTGCTCTTGTTGGTGTGTGACAGTACCTCAGCCAGGACTGCTGGAGAGGCCTGGGGGTACATCTTTGCAGTAGTTTAAGATTATTCTGATGTTTCTGCTTCACTTTAAAAGGTGAGTGCAGAAGAATTACGGGATTCTGTGTCTTTGCACTATATTTGTCTAAATGTATCAGATATGATGCTGTTATTATGATCTTGGAGTCTCAAATTTGAATTCTTGGATAATAAAAGCATCTTTAATATTTGATTACAAATTGTTGATATACTAGACTTTGCCTATGTTGTAAGAAGAGCACTGATTTTTAAGTTGTCAATGTGATGAACATCTGCTTTACCAGTGACAAGTTATTGCTGCATCAGTTCATAATGTGTATTTTCTATATTTCTAGCTTATTACCGCACAGTAGAAACCTGGTTGAATTTAATGATCTTGCTGCAGTGAATTTGAAAGCAGTCTGAATATAGTGCTAGCTCTGTTTTTACTTGCTGTAAAGGGTTTTCCAGTTCTTTGCAGTTTGGTTAAGTATTCCATATTTGTTTCTAAAATAGTCTGATACAAATGCCTCTTACCAACACACATTCCAATGTGTACGTACTTGTATGAGCTCACACAGAGGATGCTGTTCTGATATAACTTAGTGTTCCCTTCCTCGGTTTAACCTGTGAGACTGCAGTCGGTTTTGTTAGATGCTGTACAAAGGGTTCGTAACTGGGCAAGGGAGGCTACTGATAATCAAGAGCTGTGTTGAGTTCTTGCTTTACCATCTAATCTTTGTGCTTTCAGTTGTCCACACAGATAACCGAAATGCTGAACCTTGCTTTTCCTTGTAATAGGATGGGCGGAGGGAAAGCTTTGCTGAAGAGTTTATTGTAAGAAGTAAATCTTGCCTTTGTCCTTGGCTCACCACCTCAGCTGAAATTAAAGATTGCTTCGTTGATTTGAGCAATACCAGCAGTAGCTAGGTTAATAGCTTTTTCATACATGGGATTTTTACAGTCAAGCTTCAAGCCTTTGTGTAAAGCACAATTGTGGCATCACCCAGCAGTGATCGGCTGCTTGTTTTTATGGACTGCTGCCTTCCTTTGGTGTCTTGGTATTTCTCGTGTTACATTAGTGCTGTTTCATTTTTCTTTCTGAAATAGTAATTAAAATCTGATCTTGCATGAATATCACCCTATTTGCTCTGTGTTGGCTAAGAATGTGCTGCAGTTTTATTTTCTTACCCTAAAGTTTTTAGCTGAGGAGACGAATAAAGTACCAAGCTATGAGAAGACCAAAGCTGCCATTTGTTAGAGTTGGGACTTAATTGGAAAAAAAAGGCTGGAGTAAAATAAAAACAGAGTGCTTGAGATGGACACTGTATCTAACAAACAGTTAAAACTGCTTTGAAGCTTTGCATGGGCTTTAATAGGATCTGAGCAGAGTTACTAATCTGACGTGGGTGGCATTAAATATCAACGCATTACAGGAAAATGGTTACTTCTATATGATGTGTGGTGTGTACAGCCAAAGGCTTTCTGGTTAGTGTACTCTTGATATTTAGACCGAAGCTTTTTATTGTTGACAAATACTTTATTTCAATAACAAAATATAATTTCTTTTGACAGTATAAACTCTTATGAAGTCTTCTGGAGCACCTAAGATGTGTTTTATCATTAAAGGTGCTCAATTAAATTGAACTTGTGGGGAAGGATAGCTTGAAAGATGTTAACGATGTACTTTTCAATGTAAAACCTCTTGGTCCTCACCTACATTTCTATATGTGCATCACTCATAAATAGCTTTCCATGTGTTCTCTCATGTCTGTCTGTCACAGTAGCTATGTTGGGAGAAGATGAAAATGTTTCTTTTTCTTCCTGAGTTAACTTCTACTGAAACCAATGTGTACTGGTTCTTCCCATCTGTATTTGTAAGTCTTTGGGTCTGGTATCCTTCCACAGCAGTGAGCTTTGTTCCTTGTCTGTATGCCCACTCCTCTGCTGATGCCAGAACTATGAATGTACAAAGCTTTGTTCTGTACTGATCTACTTTTCACAAGTACTTTATAGTACATTCTAACAAATTTTAAAAGGATCACATAGAATGGAATTGTGGTGGAATTGTGTTGTCTTAAAGCTTTTTTTAGGCTTCTCTTAAGAAACAGCATGAGTCTGATGGAACTTCCCATGTTCAGAAGTATATTCTGACTTCAGGTGCAATGTGTGATACAAGTACTCTGCCAGCTGTTGGGCTGGATTCCTCAATGCTGCAACCTGTGCTGCATGGGAGTGCACAAATGACTTCAGGCTGGACTGTGCTGGAAAGCAGACCTGTGAACTCATTTAACTCATTAGGATAGAAGAAACCTTCATGCTCTTCCTCCCCTTTTGTGAGCTGAAGCCACTCGCAGGGAGGAGGATGGGACCTGTGGCTGGAAGCAGGCAGGAGGGAGCAGCATTGGCCCCTCGGGGCACTCTGAGCTGTTATATTGGCCCCATAAAGTGCCCTGAGCCATGCTCTGCAAATCCACCTGGATTGTAAGGAATTTAAGACCTTCTGAAGTCTGAACTCAAACTGCTGCTAAAACTCAAAACCAAACATGTTATGTAGCCCAAACGCAGCAGGAATAGCTGTAACTGCCTCCTGAAATGAAAAATACTTGTGTTTGGCAGGGAGAGAAAATAATAAAGTGTGGTAGTACTTTGGAAATTAAATTAACTTTTATAATTAAATTTTTGATAAATTATATAGATTAAACTTTTGCCTTCAGCCTGCTAGGACTTCTAAGTGTTGTGGCAGAGATGTGGAATTACTTGTAAGGGGAGCTTAAGTATCAAAGCAGTGCACTGGGCAGTGTTTTGAGTTGAGCAATGGAGTGATGAAATGGCAGCAGTGGGTCCTTCCACAGCCCATGTGCTGGAATCCGAGCTACCACAAGCTTGCAAGAGCACTGCGCTCATTCTAACAAATGGCAAACACAGCACAGACCCAAAAGCTAATGCAAGCAGGCTGTTGGGAGTGCAGCAGGGAACAGCTGCCCTTCTCTTGGTGCAGTAGGAAGTACAGGTTCCACTTTGTGCCTGGGGCAGACAAAACTATCACTGTGGTTGTCAGTAATTATTCACCGAAATACCTGTAACAAATGGCAGTTACTAAATATGCCACTAAAATGCTTCTCCTTTTTTTACTGCAGTATTTGTATCTTACAAATTCTAATGCAGCTAGCAAACTGAAGTGTGAAGAGAATGTCAGCAACATGTAATGTCTGTAATTTGTTACTTGTGGAACAGCCTACCTGTCTGAAACAGATTGCATAGCACAGTTTTAATGGCAAATTGCACTGCCAGTAGAAAGAATGGAGATTTTATTCTTTAATTAGGTTCATCAATTGCATTTGGTTGGTTGGTACATAGGTAACTGGATTCAGTCGAGCAGTTTAGATTATATTTACAGATTCAGAATATGCAGTGCTTTCACAATAAAGCTGTAGTTCAGCTCCTTTTGCCCTCTTTTTTGCTCCTTTTGTTGTTGTCTGCTGTGTGTGTACTGTGAGACTTTTTCATTTCTGCCACACAAAGCTGGCTGATGCTATTTCTGCAGCTGAGGCAGATGTAAGAACCAGGGGGCTGCTGCTACACATGCCTTGAAGGAAGCTGAGGAGGTTGTTCTGAGGCAACCTTCACTGGTTTTGTACTCGCTGAGCAGAGTGTGCCAGTGCAATTTTCTGGATGGACTGGGAATTCCAAGGATTTGTTTCAGTTTTGGAGGCTGTATGACTTTGAAGGTCAGGTGCATTACATTTAGGAAACGCTTCTGCAGTTACACTGCCCATAGCATAGAGCTTCTAACTACATGGAATGAGAAAATACATTACAGGTCTTACCTGCTCTGTACTGCTTCATGGCCCTACTAGTAGCTGCCCAGCAGAGCTGTTGGTTTAAAGCTGCTGGCATGAAAGCTTAACACACAGAAAACCAGCTGCCTTCCTTTCCTTCTGCCTTTTGCTTCCTCCTTCCCCACCTCCTGAAGAAAACAAATCTGTATTTCTGAGGGTTGATATGAACAAAGAAGAATGATTTCACGTGAAGCTGCATGAGGATGGGGTTCCTCTTGCAGGCATCTCTTTCCCTGAAACAAACAAAAATCTAGTCATACCTACTTGTAGTTTGTTGTTTGTTTTAAGGCTCCAAATTAATCCTGTTATATCCAGAAAATTGTTGAATGCACGAGGCAAGTGTGGCCTGAAACTTAGGATACAGGCAGTGGTTAGATTGCAAAGATAAAAGGCTGTTTGAAAAATTACATGGACCTTTTAAACATGTGCTTCTTTAAAACACAGGGAAAAATCATCACATTCACTTCAGGTTCTTATTTCCTACGAAGCAACTTCAGCTGACAGGTTCTGCCTGAAAAATCTGAGAGCTAACCACTGATATGGTGGTCAGGACAAGGGGAAACGGACATAAGCTGCAGCACAGGAAGTTCCGCACAAACATGCGCAAGAACTTCTTTACAGTGAGGTGACGGAGCACTGGAACAGGCTGCCCAGGGAGGTGGTGGAGTCTCCTTCTCTGGAGATGTTCAAGACCTGCCTGGATGCCTACCTGTGCGACCTACTGTAGGGAACCTGCTTTGGCAGGGGGGTTGGACTCGATGATCTCTGGAGGTCCCTTCCAACCCCTACAATTCTGTGATTCTGTGAAACAAGGCTTGGGAAAATATTAAAGCCCCATTCAAAGATTTATTTTTTTATTTTTTTTTTTTTTTTTAAGGTTCAGGGCTCTGTGGATTACATGCTTTGATTTCTCTGCAAATGTGTGGGCTGGGTGTTTTGGCTTTATTTTTACATAAAAGCAGATGCAAACATTGATTCTGGAAAATGGGGTGTTCCTATACAGTAAGATTTTCCACAGAATGGCAGGAGTAAGTAACTTTCAACTGGTGGTACTTCTTTAAATTTCAGTAATAACAGTGTTTTACATATTACGTATGCAATTGTGTGATCTTCCTGTAGATTTCTCTAAGAGTGGAAACAGTTTATTTTGTTGTCTTGGACGGGGGGGAGATCTTACTTTGAAAGATGGAAATCTTTTAAACTCTTGCAACTATAGCATTTTAGAGACCTGTGTATTGAGAAACAATTATGCAAAATTACAAGGTGGGGAAAGTGCTTGCTGTAAAGCAGTGCAGAAATGAAATGCAACAAGCCATGGCTTTCTGCCTTCAGTAGGTGCTAAAGCTGGCTGGAAGCATGTGTTCATTAGCCCAGTTGCTGGTGCTGTTTTTCTAGCAAGTTACTGTTGGCTTCAAAATGCAGCACAAGAACCCAAGCCTGTAGCAATAAAGGTGTGATAGCACAGCTGAAATGTTCTTGACTGTGTAAATGGTCATGTAACTTCATCTTGGAGCATGGAATTCGGATTCCATGCATTCCATCATTTGGAATATGAAGAGCATGCTAGGAGCATAAGTATCTTTTTCCCAAAAGATTTATACTCCTGTTTAACACGTGTTGACTGTTACTGAATAAAAACACAGGGAGAACTGAATTGACAGCAAAACAGTGATGCCTACGAAGATGCATATGAGAGCTTCTGCATGAAACAAGCCATGACTGAACTGAAGTTGCAGGAAGCACTGTTGTAGAAATGGATGCTGAAGGCTTGATCCAGCTTCCAGTTTAATCAATAGGGCTGATGTCCTAATGGAACTTTGGTCCTCACTGCCTATTTGCCGATGGGTATGGAGACAAAGGCCTTGGTTTCCTCCCATCTCAATGCAGGTGACTTCTGGCCCTGCCTTCTTGTCCCAGATCTGACTACACGACCAAAAACACAGCAGCTTTGATGGGACCTGCACTTTGAATTGCACAGTCGCAGAGCAGCAGAGGTGGCAGGGCTTTCTGGATCCATCTGGGCCAACATGTGCTGAAGCAGGGCCACCCAGAGCAGGGTGTTCAGGTGGCTTCAGGAAGGTCTTCAAGGAGGAAGGCTGCACAAGATGCTCAGAGCGAAGCATCTGGATGTTCAGCTGCTGTGTGCATTGCAGAGATGTGAAGGCATATTCCTGATGTGCATCTTCTGTGGTGCTACCTGCACCTGTAAGCCCCCCCCCCCGCCACTGCAGACCTGATGCTTGCCAGGTTTTCTTACTCAGGCATGGGGATTTCTTGTGGTACAGCAGGTGTATGGCTGAAGAAGAAAATATCAGATTTTGCTTGAAGCAAAAAAAAATACTAATTTTTGTAGACACTGCCTTAGAAGGAGAGACCATTGCAGACATCACTGAATGCCTTCAGCCCTGTTGGTCATTCAAGCAAGCCTTCATCTCCTGCACAACGTACTTAAAAAAGAAAACAACATTTAAAACAGTGTTTTTAATTGAATTTTTTTTATTGTCTTAATGGGTAACATTTAGCACTGGCTTTTTTTTTAGAATGGAAAGCACTAGTGCTGGTGCTAGCACTAAAGCAGCTGCAATTTGAACATACTACATGTTTGTTAGAAAATGATAGCCCTCAACTGGAAAAAGAGTTCATATACAATAAGTCTTCTGATCCAAACTTCAGGTTGTTAAATGAGCTTTGCCTGGCTGAAGCCCATTCTGTATGTGTCAAGAGGACTTTGGCTTTAAGTTAAGCTGATTCAGCTGAAGTCAGGTTTTCCTTTCTTGCTCTGTGTGTGAATAAAACTGAGGTATGGTACCTCAAAAATCTTGAGGAAGGGTGAAAAGTAAAAGTAGTTTTGTACTTTGAAAAGTACAGTAAAAGTAATTTTGTTAGACAGCAAAATGCAGATAACATGAAGAAAGCTAGTTTTTGTCATTAATGGGCAGTGATGTTTGTTTTCTTTAATTGGTGTCTACTGTTGGACAGTTTTCTGCTTCAGGACAGCATACAAGTTCTAAATAATAATTAAAAAAAAAAAACAGCAAAAAAAACAACAACCCTGCTTCTTTGTAACCAATCATCATCTGGAATATTAGAGAACAAAAAAGCGAAGAAAGTCTTTGATTTCCAGTGTTTTACTAACTTGTACATACGCCTTCCTGCACTCTGGTATACATTAAAAAATGGCACAGTGGAGGGTACCTTTAACTGCTAGTAAATGAAAATGACGGTTCACACTCAAACATCAACAAAGGTGAATGTGTATTATATAAATAGGGATTTTTTCACTGATTTATCCCTTCAGGTTACACCCCTGGCCTTTTTGTTTTGCTCAACAAAAGTCGCTGTTCTGAAACCATCTCATCTACTGCTAGGTTGCTCTTTCATCACTGTTGAGCTTCAAGACTTCAGTTTGCTCATTGCGTCCCTAGTAAATTTTTCAGATTGAAGCAGTGTATATGTTCTATGGGGAATTTAGAGGCAGAGGCAAGAGGATAAAACCCAAGGTGTTCTATGCTTTGTATCTCCTTTCTGTAGCAAAACAGGGCTAGAGAAAAGCTTGAAAATATCTTAGAGTCTTAAGCCTTTAAGCTCATCTAGGTGCGACCTCTGTAATCACTTGAAAAAGCTGTGGTGTTGTGGAGATTTGTAACAGAAATACTGTGATTGATACAGATTTAGTGTGAATTGAAATGTAGATGGTAAGGAACCATCGAAAACAGCAGAATAATGGGTTAAAAGCTGGGCTGTGCTGTTAACCAAGGGCACCATTCCTAGCTGTAAAAGCTGAGGAATGTGTTGTTTATGTCGGACCAAAAGGAGGGCTCTGGTGGGTAGCTGCCAGAACTGCATCCCGAGGAATTGTGCTGAAGTTACTGCATATCCCGTGTGCCATTCCATTTCCTGTTGACTGTGGAGGAAAACAAATGAATATTGCAAATGAGGAAAAAGATGATGGGCACAAAACCTGACCTAGCAGCTACAGAAACTGAAATCAAAGGGATTTTGAGACAAAAGACTATCCAGAATCAATTAGTGACTCCTGAAGGATATACAAGGTCTGTTGAAAATGAAATCTTTACCTTCATTCAAAAAAAAAAAAACAAAAAAAACCCCAACAAATTCCAGGAGGCCAAGATGAGCACATTTTTCCCTATGGCAAAATTGTGTGGTGTTCACAGCATCTGCGTGCTAGGGAGCGTGGGGGAGGGAGAGAGGGAAATCAGAGTGGGAAGGCATAAAGTCAACTGCTTTTATGTATGTACATTTTATGTGACACTAATTTTCCTACAGAAGCTTTCTTGAAGACAGTGAGCACATAACTTGCTAATAATAATTTTATTATTGTTTACAGCTAACATAGTGAAATTGGTTTGTTAAAAATAGGTTGAAGCTCTCATCCAATGGTATCGGGTATCTTGTGAAACCAACTTTGTGCTAGCAGCAAGATGGTTTTACTGCAGGGTTTGTAAGAAATGTGGGCTTTATTACACAGAAAAGTAAATTATCTTACATTTTTGGATTCTCTGTCATGCTGATGGTACTTACTGCAGGGAAGTGTGTGTCCTGTAGGAGACGTTTCCTCTGGGACTTGTAAAGATGTTCCTTCTGATAACATACTGCAGTCATTCATGACCCTCATCCTTCATGTCACATCTCTACCTTCCTTATCCTGGGGCAGGCCACTCTCGTGCTCCTGGGAAATCTTGCTGAGCTTTCCAGGTTTGTCCTAGCAACACTTGTGATGATAAGCTGGAGCTAAGAGCGTCTAGGTTGTTGCCTTAACTTTCAGTTCTGGAGAACAATTTGCAGTAAAGCATTTCAGGTTTATTGCATCTTCTCTAAGTGGGACTTTGTCCCTTGTGGCAGCAGCGTCACAGGAGCCCACTAAAAGCAATGGGCAGCACTGGGTGGTGTGACCAGCATATGTACTGGCTGTACTGGGGTGTGACACACATTAAGCTGTCAGATAGTTAAAGCCAACACAGAACTTTTAAAACCTTCAGCCTCCAAAGTGAGATAAACTGATCTGTGGGAGGAGTGGAGGCTTTGATGGGCCAGCAAACCAGCACTAGCTGTGGACCTGCATTTCCACTCTAAGGACATTGGAATATACCTAAAGGCAGGCAGAAAGGAAAGGTGTGTTTCTTCCTAGGAAATAACCTTCTCTCCTCGCTAAAGAAGGAAATTGACATGAAGTCAAGTTTACAAAAATACTCACATGGAACCAAAAATATTCACTTTACTGGAGCAGGATAAGGAAGCATCTCAAGCTGATTTCTGAACTCTAAGGATCAATTTGTGTCCAAGTGTTTGTGTACATTTTCATCTTCTCCAAGTGCTATGTCTTTGCAGTAACTCAGAAATACTGAAGGACATTGCTAATTCTTTCTGTTTGTCATCTCTGTGACTGAGAAAGAATGGGAAGGATTAAAAAAATTTTAACAGAAAATTGAGTTTTGTTCTGCAAAGCCCTGGGGTGGTAGATGAGAAAAGTTTTACCTTCCATTTCTTCATATTAATAGAGCATCATTATAGCAAATCTGAGAGATCAGAGAGCAGGTTTATCAAACGTCCTGCAATGGGCTTAAGACTTGCTGCCTCTGTTGGAAGAGAACTCGCTCTCATACAGCATTGCTCCAGAGCCAGCGTGTGATCTGAAGGTGCAGTTGGGCTCAGCCCTTTGTACTGAGCAAGAGACCTCTCCTTTGGTGCAGAACATGTATTGGTGGTGGAGTTTGGGGTTGTAACTTCCCTAAGCTGTACATTTTAATACATGCATGTTAGAACCTAAAAAGGAGTAAGTTGTTTTGGCAGTGCTCATTGACAGGCATATCTAAGTAGAAACTGTGTACTATAACACCTTCATCGTGTTCTGTTCTGTTTTCTCAGCCAAGTCCTACTGCAGAATTAACTGTCCAGGCAGGGCAGTTCCTATGACAGCATCTGACTCAAAGTTTGCGTTGGCTTTTTTTCTTGAAAGCAGAAAAGGGTCAGTCTGTACCACAGTTCTGTTTACAATTATCATCACTTTGCATTGGAATTTGCCATTGGAGAATTGCAGTTCTCTGTGCATGCCCTTAAAGTGTTCTGATCTAATTTTGTTGCCGATTGCTTATAGTGCATATTTTTGAGTTGTTTTTCTTACAGTGGACAATTTGTATTAAAATAATATTGCAAGAGTTTTTAAGCAGAGTGTAAATAACAGCTGTATCAGATTTCTTGCATCTCATTTTTTAATTGCTTTTTGCAAATGATGAATATTTTGAAAGATACCCTTTTGTAATAGGAGAATCTGGTTTACAGAGCAGCACTTAAATATTTTAGCATGTAAATTTGCCCAGATCCCAGCTTTGCTTCTGTAATGATGGAAAAAAGAATAGGCACTGGACAAGTCTGGCTCTGTTTCTGCAGCCGCAGAGGACTGTGTGTGACAGCTGGTGACACCGTGTTCCTCCCGAGACAGCAATGGCTAGTACAGATCCAGTTACAATGAGAAAACATCCCTGTGTAAGGAGGCAACTGGAGCTTTTCATGAAAGAACTCAAACCGACAGTAATTTCCTTTGAAATCTCATTTTAAACCCTAAATATTGAAGCCACAGAGAGAACAATAGGAGGCTGGCTGTAGTGTAGTCTTTACTCAATGAGTTAATTGTTTGGTCAAATATAATGATTTGTTCACGAGTTTCTTTGAAATCTTAAGCCCAAAGGCAGAGGGAATAATAACTTCAAAGTTAAATAGCTGGCAGAAATGTGGAACCTACTGGAAATGGAGCAGAACACCAGTTACTGCCTGGTTAGAGCCTGCATTTTCAAGAGCTGCACTCTTCTAGATGTCTATTCTAATAGGAAGAGAGATGTGATACATGGTTGTAGCTATCTTTTAACTTTTGATTGCCTGCACGATGAGTTTTTCACATACTTTTTTGAGCTTCTCTACCTTGGAGTTGAAGAGCACTTAGCAGCAAACACCTAAGAAAAAAATACTGCATAATCTCTGTGCTTGAAACAACCATCATTCACATTTTTACTGTTTTGTTAGGGATTAAATGTGCTAATGAGCCGAGCTGTATATAACAATAACAGTGCTGTTGGTGCTGCTTTTTTCCTTCTTATTTAGCTTTATCAATAAGGAGTTTAAAAGTTCCCTTTTGAGTGATGTCAGAAAAAATGTTCAGTCCATTAACCTGTTGACTCAGCTCAGCTGCCATGCTAACATAATAGCTTGTACCAGAAGAGACATAACTGATGGGTCTTGTTCCTTCTGTAAATATTTTTTTCTCCATTTCCTCCTTACTCACCATATCTTACCTGCTAGGCAACAAATCACGGGATGTAGAGAATCACAGAGAATTTTGCTGATCACACTCCTTTTTTTTTTTTTTAATTCTCCTTCTCTGTGTTACTTCTGTACTTCTATAGTCTTAGGGCCCCTTTCATTTTCTTAACACAATCCTTTAGCTTTTGATGCATCCAAGTTTCTGTATCAGACAGAGATGGTATGACAGAGTTTTGTAAGCTACATTAATTTATGTAATGGATACTTGATAGGACAGAAAAGGCTGTGATTGTTATTTTGCCTTCTCTGAGTTTCATAAACTTCACTGTGAACATATTAAAAGATGCAGGTTTTCGAGATTATCTGTTCCCTATTTCTCAGGCACTGATTTGAAAGAGTATAGTGAGTGATACGCAGTCAGCATCCTTATCCTCCTCATGTCTCTGTCTATGGGCAAGGACACAGGAAGAGTATTTTCTGGTGAGATTTTTAACAGTTCATATTTTTAGATTTATCTTAGTCACTCTGAAGCCTTCATAATAATAATAAAAGCTCAGCATTTGTTCTTTTTGAAGAAGTCTTGAAGCCTTTAATTCGTTGTTTGCAGATGTTTTGCTGTAGCCCCTGTGGTTTTGTAAGCCCCCGGCAGGGATGGTGGAAGTCAGAATGTGGCACAGTGCTCTGTAGTCTTGCCCAATGGCAAAGGAGATTGTTATCTTCCCACACAGTTCTGCACAAGTGTTGCTCTTGAATTCAGACTAGTTTTCCACAAAATATTTATAGTCTTTGTATACAGGGGGAATTCCTATCAAAAGACAGAATTCAAGATTGATTTGAGAATAAAATGTGTGTTAGAAAAGTCCTGTGCAAGGCTCTCAGCGGGCAGCATTTCCCTGCTCATGTGCCTGGGTGAGCTCCTGTTGGATCTGTCTAGACGCTGGTACGGCGTCGGGGCTGATAGTGCCAAAATTGCTGTGTCTGTTCCTAGCTGTGTGATTTGCTTCCCAAGTACCAGAGGAAACCTGAAAAACTTGCTGTGTGTTCTCATGCTTTGGTTGCTTCATTGCATCTGACCCAACTGTTGGTTTTTTTGTGGGTTGGTTGTTTTTGGTGGTTTTTTTTTTTTTTACATATTCTATGTTGCCAGGTTTTGGAGGGTGTTCTTTTTAAGTGCATGTGTAAGTTTTCAGGACGATTAGCACTGAAATCGAATGGATCATTATGTATACTCCCTGAGTTAATTGTACGTTCCAGGGAACTAGGGGCAGCTTGTACCTAAAAGCTTTGTGGTGTCTCCTTGCTTGGTGTTTTGCTGTCATAAAACACAGGACCAAGACACAACTGTCTAACAAAAGGTGGTTTTCTGTTACTAATCATGTATGATAGCTGCCTTGCAGGCAGCATAGTGGCAGTCAGCACACCCACTTAGTGTCAGCCAGCAAAGGAGGTAGTTCATAAAGACTTACTTTGTTTTTTTCAAATAAACAAAACTTACACAAAGAAGTAAAGCAAGAAGTCAAATGCATCCCACAAAGCACTAAATACCCCTCTTTAAGCAAGTTTTAGAATGATTTGGTGCTACTTTTTTTGTTGTTTATTTTTAATTTATGTATTCATTTAGAGGGAAAGCAACCCTGTGTTTCTTGGTTAACCAAAGATTCCCAGAATAAAGCAGACTCTAGAACCTATTGCTAGTGTTCTTTTCCAGCTGAGATTGCCAGAGTTGTATGAGAAGAATTAACTTTATGAATTCTGTACTTGAAACCTAACAGTGGATCAGAGCAAGCTTCTGGAGCTTGCAAAAATAATGTGAAGTATGCTTTGTTGTTTATTTTATTTCTAATTGTGGTCCTGCAAATCAGATCAGTTCTGTCCCATTAGACTCCTGAGGAAGTCCTAAATTTGAGGCAAGATGCTGCTTGTTTAGATGCAGTTGATGGTTTTGTGCCATCAGCTGATGACATCAGAAATAAATAAATGAAAATTCTTGGTGTGGGAAGAAGGATTACCACACAGCTATGGCATGGGCTGCTCAGGATGAAATACTGTGCAGTATTCTCCCTAAGTCACTGCTCACTGTCCTGCCCTACATCCCTTGTCCTGCTGCCTCCTGCCAGCTCTGGCACCGTGCTGACCTGAGGCTGAGCCATTTCTATGCTGCCTCACTGCAAGGAGAGCTGCAGACTGTGTTGGTGTGTGGCTCAACAAGAGCAAGCGTGAGCTGGGCACTGACTGGGGGTAAAGGCAGGGCAAAGAAAGAGGCCAGGGCAGGAATGCAGCACATCTGCTCAGGCTGTCTGTAGCACCCACTGCAACCAACACAGGGCCCAGATGTCGCAGTACTGCATGTAGAAAGCCACTTACACGTGGAGTGGTTTTCAGGAAAATAAGAAAGGCCCCTGCTGAGGGCCCTTTGCATTTCTTCATACCCAGGCTCTAGGATTTTTGTTGTTCAGCTTATAGAAAAGCAGTTAAATTTAATTCAGAAAGCAGCTTACTTAGCTGTTCCTTGCAATAACAAGATTTAGGTCAGAAAAGATTGGAACAAGAATAACACTCTTTTCTGTTGAATTTGCGCTGCTTTATTTACAATCCAGAATTGTCATTTTGCCCATATTGTCGGTCAGTCTCCTCTTGTTTCCTTTCCAAATGCTGTGTGTGAAAGGCCAGGTAAGCTTTTTCTATTGATTTAGTTAGAGACATGCACAACTGCAAAGATACTTGGGCAGATGTTGTGCCCAGAACAACTTGTAACTCCAAGAATAGATGTTTCAGATCGAGTGTCATGCTGATACCTTAGTGGGTTTTTTTGCCTGGATTGTGTTTTGGCTAGCTTCCTTCCTGAGTTCCTCTCCTGTTCTTTTAGCTTCTTTCTGCAGTTCTTGGCTCTTCTTTTGTTTAACCTGTCAAAATCAGTGGGAATTTCCATTAAGTTACAGTAGTTAGAATGCAGCAGCCCCAGCCCTACTTCTGTTGGACACAGGGAAGATGAACGTTGCTGGTCTGACTCACCTTTTTTATTTCAGTGGTTTTATAAAGGAGCTCCGCAGATACCAGTGCAGATATTTTTGATTCACAGCCTTTCAAGTGAGAGGACGGTCAGGTTCTGCTTGTAGCAGTGACTGTACGTTGTGCATGCTGTCAGGAGACACAGGAAACCTTCCCATGTCCTTCAGTTCTTGTAGTCCACCTTCTTATCTCATGTAGCCTTTTTCTCTGTGGGTATGGGATGTTGGCTGCATACCAAGTAGATCAGACAACTGCTGTGTTTCTGCCTGCTCCAAAACTGTTCATATCATATTCCCTTTTGTTACAAGAGGTTGTCTTTTAAGAGAATTTAAAGTCATTTTCTGAGTACGTTTTGTTTTTCACATTTCCATGACAAACATTAGATAAAACAGAGTAAAGGTTTTGCCAATCACTTGAGGATCAACTTTGAGATTTGTTTACAAGAGTGTATTATTGTGGTAGGATAGCTGATTTTTAAAATACGACTTCCTATTATGTTCAAAGGACACAACAGTCTGCTACATTTTGATTGAAACTCCCTGGCTGTAGTTGCTTCGCATTCAGAAACACCACAGGTGTCTTTCTCACTGTTTTATGCCACAGTACTACAAGTCAGATTCCATCTAAAGGCACCTTCAGTCAAAAAGTCATGTTATTATACCACGTACACCTTGTATGATACTGGTTTATCTTGTAACTGGATATTGAAGTCAGCATCAATTCTGTAGTGCAAAAAAGCAGTCATGTTTTCGGATGCATAAGGTAAATTATGTTATTCTTTCTGTTTTAAAGCATTTGGCTTCTTTTTTTTTTATCTTAAATTCAACATCTTAATGTGGCATTCAAGAGAGAGGGGAAGGTTGCCCACAAAAAAAAAACCCACAACTATTTTTTTAATCTGTTCAGCTTTTCTGGACTGTTGGTAGTTCAGCAGAAAACCAAGAAGCGATTCCAGAAGAAATACTGATACACATTTGAGAAAGACACCATCAGGATTGGTCCCCACTTCTTAGTGCCAGAAAGCATTTTTAGGAAGCATAGTCATAGGGGTTGGAGGACCTCTGGAGGCCATCCATACCAACTCCTTCTAAAGAAGGTTCCCTACAGCACAGTCACTCAGGAAAGTGTCCAGGTGAGTTTTGAATACCTCCACAACTTCTTTGGGCAGCCTGTTCCAGTGCTCTGTCACCTGCAAATTAAGGAAATTCTTTCTCATGTTCATGTGGAACTTCCTGTGTTCCAGTTTGTGCCCATTGCCCTTTGTTCTATCACTGAAAAAAGTGCATTATCTTACAGCCTCTTTTAAACTGTAACAGGATTGATATGGACTCCTCCATGAAGATGAGCCTTATGCCCCAGCACTTCCATAGTCAGTTGAGTCCTGCTCTGTGTTTTGCTGCTTTGATGCTTTACTGGTAGTTGCAGAAACCATTTACAACTTTAATTGCATTAAATCGTAGGGCAGCCTAAAGCTGAATTCTTTAATCCATTTCTGTTTCATTAATCAATTTCTGTTCATTAACAGGAGACCAAATTTACTCTAGGAAGGAGGAAAGTGGAGTTAGCAAGCATGTATTTAGGTTTTTGCCTCTTGCAAAGTGGCATGTGCTGATTTTGGTAGAAGTGGTCTAAGAAGAGTCAAGGTTGAGAGGCTGGTTATGGGCTCAGTATGAAAATTCACATTATTCTTGGTCAACTGAGCTGGTAACAGCCTGCAGCAGTTTGGAATCTGGCATGTTATTTACCAGTCTGCTTGTGACTGGGAGCTGGTTGCTAGCATTAAGTTGCTATCAACTAAGTTGAAAGGTAGGTAGGTGTCAGTATGTGTCTCCTGGGTGTTTTGGGGTGTGCAGTTTGTTTGCTTATTAGTAGAAACACACAGGTAAACTGTTTGGAAGTCCCTCACTCTCTACCCCTAATCACAGCTCATGAATGTCGGTTTGCTTTGGGTTCTGTGCTTGCCAGGAGACAATCATTTAAGTTGGATGCTTAAGCACTTAGTTGCCAAATTCAGACTGCTAAATGAGCGCAAGGAAAGAAGGCAAGCTGTAATTAGTAGTAAGGTAAAAATGTTACAAGTTACATCCATTTGTTGTTGATGAAACAATTTACTTAACGTTTCAGATTTTTTTTCTTATTGTACCAAATCTTTTTTTAAGGTGTTAACAATGAAGGGGATGTTTTAAGAATAAATTACCTTATAATTGTCCCTATCTTTTATAAAACAATCAGTGCTGTAATTTATGAACTCTGAAACGTTTTTTTCTTTAAGTACTCTCCTTTCAAAGAACATATTAAAAATAAAAAGTAATGACCACTTTATATGAAGACAGCATAGATGTTGCAAAAAAGCCACATAAGTATTTCAATAATTTCACTGAAAATACATTTGTGCTCTTTTTCCTGAGTGAAACCTTTTCATGGTTTGGACTATTCCTTCAGAGTACTCATTAAGCCAGAGTTCACATGTCCGGTTTGTTGAGATGCTCTCTTGAACTGAAAGAAAGATTACTGCAGTGATGTGACATTTTAGTGATTTTTTTTTTTTCCTTTTTTTTGGGGGGGGGGAAGGGAGGGAAGATTGGGGGGAAAAAAAAAGAAAAAGAGAAATTTACAGCTTGTGACAGTTTGAGGATTAGGTGTCCTGAAAGGAAAATTGGGCAACAGTATTTTTAATGTTGTTATTGTGCTGTCATCAGCATTTTTTCTATTGGAAGTTTAAGTGTCAACAGTTATGCTTTCTAAAGTTGAAGCCTTTCCAGTTATCTGTCACTGCCTTATTTATTACAGCATATGAATAGTCAACTATAAATTAATCACTTAATGCTAACTTATTTCCATAAATATTTGGCTGATACGTCGTTTGTGGGGTTTTATTTATAGTGTAACTGGCAGAGTTTTCATAGGAAACATCTCAATAGCAATTAATGCCACTTCACTTTTCAGACATTGACCTGAGTAAATCTGCAGTGCTGAGCCTCGTGAGGTTTACCTTCACATTCCAGCCCCAGTCGGTCCTTGGTGTACAGACTCTCCCAAACTGAATAAAAGTAAGTGGGAGTTGTTTCTGTTGGGCATTTACAAAAATCAGACCAGAGATGCTCTGAAGTGAGCACCCCAAAATCAGTGGAAGGCTGAGTACTGAAGTTGCAGGTGTGAAGCTGTGCTTCTAAAGGGAAAAGATTCCTGACAAGCAGAATTGATAGCTGCTTCTGTGTGTTGTCTGTTTGCTTACAAAATCACACTCCTTCCAAAATGGCTTGTGCCACTGGGAGACAAACTAAGCTACAAAAGCAAAAGTGCACAATTTGGTGGCATATAGTAGTCCTACATTGTGGTTTAATGGTGATATTTTCAAATGTAAAGCTAGCCCAACTTCTTTATGACCTAGATAAAACTAATAATCTCCAGATAGAGAGGCAAGATGAAATGCAGAAATACAGCATTCTGTGTATAGAATGTTCACGAAGACTAAAACCTTTAAAGAAGTCTCTCACATGTCTTTCTTGGGTGATACTTGTCTTATTTTCAGTGTTGGGGATCCTTGGCTGTTTTACATGTGGGATTCATGCAAGCTACTCATATTCAGTATTCTCTCATATTCATATTCTCTCAGTTCTTCGTGTACCTACAAATTGGTGTATCTTTAGCTTATGACTGCCTATTTGTCTGGCAGGAGATGCTCAGGGGTCCTTGTCTTGAAAGCAGAAGAGGACCTACGTACAAACACAGAACAAAATATTAGTTCTTGCTTCTAGGTCTTTGTGTCCTGGGTGTGGGTAGCATGTTCTCTGCTGACGTTACAGTGATCAGAGTACAACAGCATCTGTTTATCCATCATTCAGTACTCTATCGGAGATTAATACAGGGCCATTTTTAGAACTGGCAGATAGATGGTATGTGATTCTGGAATGTGTATTTATTTAGTTTAGTATTAGTGTGAGTATTTAAGGTCACTTGAACCAGACAGGGCACTATGAGTCATCTTTATCCCATTGAGTTTACATTGTGGCTTAAAGCATTTCTTTTTACTTTTTTTTTCTGGAATATGACCCTAGAAAAACAACATATTCCTCATGTTGTGCCAAGTGCAGCTCTCCTGAAAATTGGCCTGCCTTGCCTTCCAGGGTTATCTACTGTTATGCAATAGTAGTGGGAGGGAAACAATACAGAAGGCCTGGAGACAAGAAGAAAATATTGCACTGCTGGCAGGCTTCCTGTGTTTGAAATCTTCAAGGAAGTCTTCAGCTGAAGGAAGAAAAACAGAGATGAGCGTTGGAAAGATAATCCTCCTAAACAGAACTTCAGCAGAGCTTTTAGTTTCACTGCTACTTGAATTCAGGTTTGGGAGTTTGCAGTGTGAGGGGCTGGTCAATGAGGAGCTTACTGGTGATCTGAAGATCAGACTTAACCGAGAGTATAAGCACAAGGAGAGACAAGAGAGTACTTGAAAATTTATTAATTTCTGCTCAGAACTTTGTAATTCTACAAACTCAGTGTTAAGTGGTTTGGTTCTTTATATATCCAGAGATTTGGGGATTTTTTATTTTTTATTTATTTTTTTCTTCTTCTATCTGTGTGTCCAGGACAGGATACTTATGTTACATTTGATATAAGAAATTACCCAGAGAAGCTGTGGATATCCCAGCCCTGGAGACGTAAGGCCAGGTTGGATGGGGGCCTGGGCAGCCTGAGCAGCCTGTGGCAGTGAAATTGGACCTAGATGACCTTTAAGTTCCTTTCCAACCCAGACCCTAGTTAACATAAAGTTAACATTAGTTAACATAAAGTTAACTAATTCAAAATGCATTCTTTCTTGTTGAGACAGTAAGAAGAGTACCTGAGAAGAATATGTAAATATTGAAAAGCTTGCAGTTCAGATTTGAATTAGAGAATGACAGTGTTCTAGGGCATAAGAAGAAATCTAATTGCTCTTCCTTTATAGAATGCATACTTCTTCAGTCTTGCTGAGGCTTAGTCGTAGAATCATAGAATTGCTCAGGTTGGAAAAGATCTTTATGGCAGTTTGTAGAAAAGTATTCAGGATTATTTAGGGTTTTTTTAATATCGCTTAGGAGTTGTATGTGTTCTTGCTATGAGTGAATAAAATTCTGTCCGCTTGAGAATTAAAGAAACCTCATCCTTTAAGACGTCCATAAGACATAAGACAAAAATGTGTCAAACAAGGCTCCCTTTAATTGAACCTTCAGAGATGAGGCCTAAGTCTCTAGTAAATTTTAAGGCAGACCTTTGGGCTAGAGCTTTTTTTTCCTTTTAAAATAAAAGCATTCCCCTAACCTGAAGTACTTTAGTGTGTGATATGTTTCATGAGCACTGGGTTGCTGTGGGCTTTTTCTTTTTGATGGTTGGTTGGTTATCTGATTTATTTTGTTTTCTACTAGTTGACTGAACTTGAATCTCAATTTTTGTTAGTCTCCAAAAGCAGAAGATGAATCTACTTCTGTCCTCTTCCAAATTCTGCTTTTGCAATTCAAACGTATAATTTTGGATGTTATAAATAAAAATATCATTAAATGGATAGTCAAGGTTCTGTTTTTATTGACAGGACTGCTTTTAAATCTGTTCTGCGTTTGTAATTAACGCAGTGATTACTGACTGTAGAAAGGACAATGTATTCTCATCACTCTGAAGAGTCTTGACAGAGGTTTGTAGGTAACAGTTTGTTTTATAGCAGAAGAATCCTCTTTTAAATCACTCCTGTGAAGCTGTGTCCAGTAAATTGAGATGCAGTGCATTAAACAGGCTTTCTTTTCCCTAGGTTAAATAAAACAATCTTAAATATCATAGATAAACAAAGTCAAAATTAGATCTCACCTTTCATATCATTTTTTTATTAGTGAACCAGAAAAGGAAAGGAGGTTGTCTTGCCTTTTTGGCTCCCAGCTGATTCCTCAACCCCAAATGACCTTTTCATTCATCTCTGGTAGTTGAGTGGATAGGAGTGAAGAAAATATTCTGTCTGCACCTGAAAAAGAAGTTAGTTACCCAAAGCTGGTTTTGCAGCTCAGCAAACTCTGATTTAAGTACCTAAATGCTGGCAGCAAAAGCAATCGTCAAAGGTGTTTTGTGAGCAGTAAGCCCAGTAATTAGTGCAGGTTAATGTTATTTCTGATTTTATGATACATTTACAAGATACTAAAGTTAAAACTTAATTTAAATGTCAAAAACACCTTTCCTGATGAATCTTTATTCACCTTGTAATAATTAAATTTAAGACTGCACACAGCACTTTTAACTTGAGGCTTTTTTTTTTTAGCTTGTATCTGAACATTTTAAGCCAACAAATTGCAGAAAGGTGCTTTTTTTTTTTTCTTCCTGTCTTTACTTTTGTGTGAACTGAGAGTGGGTGGAACTGACAAACTGGCCCAAATGAACAAAAATTCTTGCTAGCAGGTTCATTTAAAGCTGTGTTGGTTTTTGACTTTGGTTCAGCATGACAACCACTCACCCTCATGTGTCAGAAGAGGAAAAGAATTGGTGGAAAAGCGGGAGAAAATGGGGAAGGTTGGAAATGCTGCTTCAGGTGCTGCTGGCTGATGTATGCACCTTCCTATGTTTTTCTGAACGCACCTGTGGCTCACTGAACCTACTTTCCTCTCAAGTTCTTTCCTGCTAGTAGGCAGAGGCCTCTCCTAGCCTTCCTAAAAAATGCTCTGGTGCTTTTTCAGTCATAATCTTATGGTTTACTAATGCTTATGTAAGTATTTGGGAAGATATATTTACAAGAAAAAAGACCTGAGCTTGCAAACTTGCAGTAATTTTCAAAGTTTCCTGATGATGGAAAAACAAACATGTTCCTTCTCTTTCTGTGTGCACACATCCCCCCTGACTTGGGGGGCCACCACTTACCCTTCATCCATTTTTCTTGTACTTGGAATGGTAGAGATTAATGCTTGTCTTGAAACAAGGGCATCTTTTGGTCTCAGGCTCCCTGAAATAAAGTGTATGATGGCAATGTCTTTTTCAGATTAAATATAAGACTATTGTTTCCTTTTTAACAGATTTTAAAAGAAAAAACAACTTTTTATCTAAGTCTAAAAATGGAAAAATGCGTGTGTGTGCAGTGAGGAATGCGGAGGGCACAGGAGTGCACATTCCAGAACGCTGCTGCTGGCGCAGGGATGCAGAGCAGCTGGGAGCTGTGCTCCCTGCCAGGGTCCTCGGGCTGCGCTGGGGCCTCTGTGCCTGAACACAGCTCAGGTTGGTCTGCCTGCCTTTGAACCTTCAGAAGAGCAGTGCCCACTTTTTGGTGCAGTGTTCAGAACTTGGAGTGGATGTGTTTCTATCATTTATTTTTTAGGTTGTGTTGGAGAATTCTGTGTTAACACATAGATTACATTTATGGTTGAAAATGTGTGTTGGTAGCTCAGGGCTTTAACAAAAAATTATATGTATATTTTCTTGTGTAAAATGCATATATCTGTATGTGACATTTTTTCTCAAGGGATAATTTAAATCTTTTAAACATTTTAGTTTGGATTTTCAAGTATGGAAATAATCAAAAAGCCAATTTCCTTTCTCAAGCGGTTCTTCAGCAATACATAGCCTGAGATGAAAATCAGTGATACGAGAGTGGTTTTGTAGTCTAGTCCTGCCATCCAGGTCTTGGAATTACAATCCTAGAGTTCAGAAGAGGAAACAAGTGGGGGTTGATCAAACTGTGGCACCAACCACGTTCTCAGGAGAAAGTGATTTTGACTGAGTTTGATGCATTCAACACAAACACAGATAGCACAGTAGAAAACATTGAACTGCTTTTGTCACTAGAGCTATGCTCCCTGGGACTTGGCTGGGCCTTGTGCATGCCCATGGGCCAGAGCTTTGAGCATGCTATGGTGTTCAGCTGCAGCCCCCAGCCTGCCCAGCGGCAGCGTGTGTCCTGCCTCAGTCACTGGCACAAGAACATGTTTGAGACTTTTGCCTATGAAGTGCTGTTCATAAAATGTATTACCCTACAGTGTATTTTTGCCTTGATCATTATGGCTAATGTTTTGTGGTTGCTGTGTTTGCTGAGTGGTAAAATTGGTTATTTCTGTCTGATCTCCTTTCAACGAAGTACCGCGACACCAGTGTGTGTTAAGATTAACAACGCTAAAACAACTGGAGTTGCTTTTTATTTATGGACCATGACAGATATAAAGAGGATTTGTGTCTACTTGCCTATTGAACGTGTCCTGTTGTCCTCGTAAGCTTATGAAATCCTTTGATAACAAAAGTCTGACCTGTAAACTGAGGAAGAAGGTCATGCAATTGTATTACTTCTAACAAATTGTGCCTTGTTTCATATCAAGGGGTAGAAATATGTTTGTCTTGAATTGTTTAAGCATTTCAACTTCCAACTCCACCAGAATTGGACCATGATGGGACTTGCGATTGCTAAATCCCACACTGTGCTTCAGCGCCCTCCCTGTGGCCCCTCAACTCCTCCAAACTGCCCCAAAGGTCCTTTGCCCTGAGACTGAGCAGGCTCTGGCGTTATCAATCACTGTACCATGGTCTACATGTTCAGCTGCAAGTGAGCACTGCAGTGGTTATGTCTGGGCAGTTAGTTTCCAATAAGCAATGATCATTATTCCTTGAAATTTTGTATATAGCAGCATTGCCAAATTAAACTGGAATTCAGCATGGAAAAACTATATCCAGGGCAGAAGCAAAACTCAGTTCACTGTGTTCAAGTAAACACAGCAAGGAACTGCTCTCTCCCAAATGCTTAACAACTGGCAGATAAAATCATGGCTTCAGTAGCAAGAAGCTGCAGAGTGTGTATATGAATGCCTATGTATCTTTATGTCCCCACTAGCCTGACCTCAGCTGCCAGCAGGGCGTTGCAGAATTTGGAAGTAAGAGCAGGGTAAATACAAGAAAAATACGGTGCAACCAACATGCCTCAGGGAGATAAGCTAAGGGATTTCTCTTAGCAGGGGGAATGCAGTTCTTCTCATCCATTTGGATTTCTAGTGTGGTATTTTGTCTGGGGCAGAAAATTATTGCTTCAACTGGAGGATGTAGGTCTGTAGTTAAGGAAAAATTATAGCCGTAGGCTGGCGTATGGCATGGAGATTGATGATTCTGCAAGGTCTACGTTACAACTAACAGCATCTGATAAAGCTTTGCAGAGCATTTAAATATCTGTAGAGCAACCCTTATTTGCCTCGGTTGCCTCTGGTGTAACTCCTTTCACGTCGTAAGTTACATTTCTGTAATGCAAATGGTTAATTGCTTCTGGTTTTCTGTAAATTTGCTTTAGCCTTTGACTGATAAATAGTCATAAATGTACAAAAAGAATTGTTTTAATGTCATCTTTTCGCAAGTCAACAATTTCCTATTAGTGAGAGTGGAATGTGTGACCAAAAAGCCTATTCACAAGCCAGTCATCCTCCTCCTTAAAAGAAGAAAAATATAGTAATGTGCGGTGCATTAGCTGTATTATGCCACTGTAAAAATTACCGAAATGTTTCTCTTTCCTCTGTTTGTTATTGCTTCTGGACAATAACAGTGCCTGTCTAATGCATCAGATTGTTGCTTTATGGTCCAGCCAGCCCAGTCTGTCATTTTGCGAGAGGATGCTCTTGAAGCCTTGCTCTTGACTAAGCAGCTGCATTGCAGGTGTTATATGTGAAATGGTTCCTTGGGTTTTATACTTAGCCTTTCTTTGCTGAAAAGATGTTATAGCATTTAGGTGAGAATACTGCATCTGTGTGTTTGTTCAACTGTCTACTAGAGTATTATGTTTAATTGCGTGAACACATTTTTCCTGTTCAGAAAAGTTATCCTTGGCAAATACAGTCTTAAAGGCTGTTATGAGAAGTGATCATTATTTAATAGACTCTTTAATTGTTTATTTTTCAAGTGAGTAACGTGATTCATAGATTATAAGTGCAGTTTCATTTCATTTTCTTCCTTTTCGTTGAACTCGTCTACTAAAATGCGCTCATTCAGGAAATCAGCAGTACATTTATCTAACTTTTGTATTACTTCATTAGAGAATCCAACATGTTTTTATTAAATCTTTTCCTCTGTCATAAATAAATGCTTACTGTCTCCTAGCATCCTCCTATTTTTAGATAGTCTCTTGTGAAGCTTTGAGAACACAGCCAAGAGAACTAAATTTTATCCCTTGCCAAAGGAGTTTTGTTCTTTAATTAGAAAAATAGAGACCAGATTGCTATCAGTCCTTCTGACAAGTATGTCTATTTTAAATGAGGATTTCAAAGAATATCTGAAGATACAAGCTGCAATCAAAGATCATATTAAAGTACAACTTCACAGCACATAAGTTGAGGTTTGAAGAAGATTACTTGAGATGTTTCTGGCAAAAAATACATATGTATGTATATTACTGGATTGTTTTTTTGTTTTTTGTTTTTTTGCAAGCCCACTGACAAGTAACATGCAAATGGTCATCTGAGCTGTGTGCCTTGTCTTGTTTTCTTTTTAAGCATGTTATTAGCAAGCAGGGATGAGCTCATCTGTATTGTGTGCATCACAACTCATCCAGATCTGGTGGACTTTCATTGCATTATGATTTCCTGTTGGACCAAGACTGCATTTTATTTCTGCATGCCATTTGCTACTCAAAACAATTCTTTACAAAAATATTCACTCTAGATCACATTCCTATTACTCTACCTTCATTTTCATCGAGGCATACTAGCATCCTTACACACAATTGCATTTTTCCCAGCTTTTCAGTGGGGGGTTATCATGACAGTCATTATGTCTGAACTGCTTAATTCATTTTAGTTCTTTGATTATTTGGCACATTATGAGGTGTTAATTTTTGCACCCATTGAAAGGTGTAAGCAGATGCGCAGCAAGTTTAACCAGATCTGTAGAAACATGGCTTTCTGCTAGTTGAACAGTGTACAGCAGTACTTGTGGATTCTGTTTGCTATGGAGATGTCCAAGAGACTTGAAAGACTTAAAAATCTTGCATCAAAGATTTGTGAAAGGAATCTGATTTGGGTGCTTTTGTCGTGTGTTCTTTAAACGCTCTCTGATGTGGGTGATAACCAAGCCACGAAGTCCTCTGTTTGAATTTTGAACATTGGTATTCCAAATTTTGAAGTTAAATGCCAAGAAATGAATGCTTTTTAAAACTACTTTTTTCCCTCTGCTTTGGGACTTTCTTTGGTTTATTTCACCATATCTTGTTGGATCTTTCTTAGGTATGTCACGGTCTATTGCTTTCCAGAGGATGCATGACTCTGTACGTCCCTGCCCAAAAAGAGCATCATGCCATTGAGAACTGTGAAAAAAAAGTCCCATTGAAACATCCGTTTTATATTGTGAAACTGTTTTCTGTTTGTTTTAACTCAAAGACAGACCATAAGACTTCAGAAAAGTCTTTCTTGTTAATATATAAAAAAGAAATAATCTTTAATTGATGCACTCATTTCTCAGAATTTCTTAATCCATAAAATGTAATAAATATTTTTGCCAAGAAATTCAAATATTCTGTGTTTTAATACTTAGCAAAAAGTATGCATTAAGGCAATATAAAAATATTTGGCTCAACTAAGGCTGCTTTTCCAGCACTATATTATTCATTTTCATTGAAAGCCAACAATCTAATGACAAGTATCACCTCAACTGTAAAAACATGAAGCTTCTCTATGGTAATTACTGATAGATGTTTTGAGATGTGTAACATGTCAACATGTATTTCTGTGGCAGCTGGGTGGGCTTTTATATTGATTTGGATTTTTTCCTTCATATACCTTAAATAAAAATGATGGTAAAGATTCAGAAAAAAATGACATACTTTACCCTGTTTTTTCCTCTCAGTCATATAATTGGTTTAATTTCAGGAGTTGTTTCTGAATCAGTAACTAGAAATTACTTATATTGGAGAAGTCTCCTATGGCATTTAAACTCCTTGCACATTGTATAGTTAATAAAAAAATGTCTGAGTAGATTTTTTTTACCTTGTACTTTTAGGAGAAAAAAAAGAGAGAGATGAATTTGTGTGATTGAAATGATGAAAACCTCATTTAAAACAAATTAAGGAGTATTTTGCTGAACTGATTTATTCCTCTCCAGCAGAACTTAGCTTAACCTTTTATTTCTCTTGCAAGAACGGCTTTGAGTGTAATTTAAACTGTCAAATGACATTTATCAAATGATGGTTTTGCCCCGTAACAGGCAAATGTCTTCCACAAAATTGATTAGCTGCTGACCTCCTCCACCCTTTCCAGACCCTGCAAGGTAGATTTCAAAGTGCTGTAAAATAATCACTTCATTTTCAGTTTATACTTCAGCAGGAGGCGGTTAGTGCCCCGGTAGCAGTGCTGCAGCGTGCTCCCATATGGCAGCAGGGTGCTGGGAGCCTTCCAGGCCCTGCCCTACCGTGCACCTACAGGGCCTCATGCTGAGCTCCCTGCAGCTCAGCAGCAGTGTCAGGAATGGCTTTTTGCTGATACTGGAGTGAGTTACAGTACAAAACTTCTATCTTCTGGATGAATGTGCTCCAGTAAGCAGGAAAGTGCCATTTCCTAAGGTCTGTAGGTTGTTCAGTTATCAAGGAGGTTCCAGAAGAAAGAAGGATGCATCTCCTAAATATGACATTTTAGGCCCTTAGTAGCTTCCTCCGATGCATTCTTACTTGTCAGCTCTGTGGCTTTGCTTGGTAAGGGCAAGTCCAGAGGGCTTGCTCTTGTAGGCTTTGACCTATAGGTAGATGAACTGACTCGAGCTCTGTGCCTGGATTGCTGCATCAAAATGGTGGCTCTGTAGCTTAACAAAAAGCGCTGCCTAATGTTTTTTTGCTTCAGAGCAATTTGTGAATTTTCTTGCCAACGAAGAAACTGAGACGCAGAAAACAAACGATGAACATAAAAATACCAGAACTGTTGCTGATGTTAAAAGTTCAGTTCTTTTTTTAGAACTCAATAATTTCTTTCTTCCAAACTCTTCCACTCCTACTTCTTCCAAAGTCTGTGTTTAAAAATACAGAAATTAGAGAAAAATGCTCTTGACTTTTCTCAGGCTGAGAAACCAAATGTAGCTCTTTTGTGTCAGCAGATCTGACTGCAGTGATTGGTTTTCAGTTCAGACAGGGCGTTGGGGAATGAACAGAGCTGAAAAGAAAGGAGCACTTCCCCAACTTCATCCACACACATCACCCAAAGGAGCAGGGGTTTTCCTGCATGCGCAACTGCCGAGGGCCAGAACCGTAAAGTCTTTTATCAAGCTGTTGGCTGTGAAAATGCCAGTGCCTCCATACGTTCGGCCTGAGTCTGATTGGCTGATAAACTGAGTTAAAAGAAAGCAGTATCTGTGCTGCATGGTAAAGCTAAGATATTAAAAACAAGAAACTGCATATAGAATAAAGGCTTTACATGGAGTTTCAAAAGCATCCAGTAAATAGTGCTAACTGGCCTGCATGAGATTCATGGTATGTTTGGAATGAAATTTTGCTCATTGGGTCTACCTGGCTTCTTCCAGTATATATATATTTTTTTATCAGTAATACCAGCTGTAGTGCATTCTGCAGGTTTATCACTGCAGCGTCATACTGATTGGCATCAGATTGTATTTGTTGGAGAATGGGATCGTTGTTCTGGCTCTTCCAGCTAAACATGCAATATATGCTGTAAATTGCCTTTATTATATGCTGCTTAAATATCTCATTGTCTGCTTTGCATACAAGCAATTTATTGCTGCTTATGTTCTGACAGAATGAAAACTAATGTTTAATTATGCATTGCCCTAGTAATGTGGTGTTTAGGGTGAATGTATCTGAATTAAATAAAGGCCATTAATAATGCCTAACAATTTATGATATATTCATTGCTAGATTTCAAATCATATAAATTAGAGAAGCTTATTTGAAATGTCACCACTATAAGATGGCTTTGTGGGAACACCTCTCTGTGTGCTAATTTCAGAATCATTACCAGCTGAGTCTTACTATTCATTCAATGTCCAGTAGGCTTTTATTATTCCCTTATTTGCAGTTTAATTACAGCCTCTGTTTTCCTGACAGTGTGAATTCAATCCTGAACCTGCAGGAGCAAAATGAGTTGCAATCAGTAGGTTTTTGCCTGAAAGCCTCCTTCCCCTTCTCCCCCTCCCACCTACCATCCCTGAGCCATAGGACTGAGCAGATCCCTTCAGACAGATTTTTTTCTACCGTATATTTAAAGGAGCAATGCCATCTAAGGCTTTCAAAGCATCATCTTTAAAGCTTTTAATTCACGGAGGATATCTGTATCTCACATAAGCAGTTGGTTTTGTGCCAATATCACAAAGATATTGGAATAAATATCTTGAGAGGTTTTCAGGTGATTTTTAAATATTCTGTGTATATGAATTTGAAAATACTATTGAAAGATATGAGATATTTCCGTATAATGTGCGTGGATACTGTGTAACTAAAATCCTAATCAATTGTCTTTAAAAATAATCCATTCCCCAAGGCTATTGGGTGGATGTAAGTTCTTTAAAGATGTGGTAAGCATTGTCTGCTGGGGAGAAAAAAAAAAAAAAAGAAAAAAAAAACAGCAGCAAAATTTGGAATTGGTGAAAAATAAATGAATCACAGAGCAATTGGTGGTGGTGGAACTAGAACTGTTTGGTTTTTTTTTGTCTGAGACACTCTGAAAGGCTGAAAGTACTCTCTCACTGTTTCGTATTTGGTCACTTTCAGGCATGGCTGTTCCCCGTACAATTCTGTGATTCTGTGATTCTGTGATTCCCATAGTGATAGCAGAGTGGAGAATTGATCCCAGTGACCTTCACCTTTCAGCTTTCTAGTGCACATTTGTGGGGGAGTTCAGGATATTGTTTCTTTACCCAATATGGTTCCAGTTTGCACCACAGTGCAATGTCACAACTATTCCCTTCTGTGTTGTATGCACTTTCAAATTTAGCCTCGTCAAATCCATCCTAAAAATGCATTACTACACAAAGAAACAGACCTTATTATACTTGAAGGGTTTAAATTAATTAATGGCCTGTGCCGCTGGGACATGCCATTACTCAGCTGGTGAGCTATACCAAAGGTCACTTCTACTATATGTTCATTGCTTGCTTTTTCTTCTCTCCTCCTAGAGGGGAATTCCTTAAAATATTAGAGAAATTATATTTCCAGACCTCAGAGGCAGTGAATCTCCATTAAAAAAAATTGTTCTGCAATTTTTTTTTGTTAGAGTGCTTTTTTTTTTGGTTGTTTTTGAGGGTAGGTCTGTGTGTGCATTCACATCTTGTAGGGAGCCTCCTGGGATAAGTGTTTTGAAATTTCTATTTACAACGTAACAAGCTTTAAAGTATTCAAATAGGAGTATATGTGGGTATGTTACTCTTCCACATAAGTAATATTGTACGGCCTAAATGTGCAATTAAAACTGTGCCGCTATAGCACAAAGGTAAATCTTTGCAGTGTAAAAGCATACCTACAAATGTATTTGGAGGCGCTTTACAGTAGTAAATTAAGAAAGTGAACGCATGCAAAAAATTTGATTGATGCAAATTTGATAGTCTAAGCCCCCTAATTTGGCAGTGAACTTGCTTTTATTATCAATAGGTCATTTGGAGATGTGTGAGTTGAGCATAATTAATTGTATTTGACTGAAAATTGTCTTGGTATCACTTTTGACTGGGATGGAAGGGGTGTGGGTCTCTATTATCCCTTTTTCAAGCATGGAATTCATTGCAAAATCTGGCAATCTAGGAAAGTAGCTAATTCTTTATAAGCAAACAAAGTTCTGTATCGCTGCATAATCTGTCTGCTTTTCCTTAGTTTTATTTGTGCAAGAGCTAGGCTAGTGTTCTGCATGCTCATGGAACTGCCCTGTGGTTCCAGGGTGAGATTGATGTGCAGCGATATCAAATGCAGTAAAGAGCATGTATGTTAGATGTTGTGATGTTCGATCTATGTGCTGTTATTTCATGTCATAGTTAATGAGGTGTCAGCATGATTTATTAGGTTCCTACAGCTGTGTTTTCAAAAATTTTCTGGAGTTCCTTCTTTGTCCTGCTTTGGAAGGAGGAAGGAGTGTTCTCCCTGGCACTTCAGGGAGCAGCACACGGTCAGCCCATCCAGGCATCTCTCTAGTTTGTTGCTCTTCTGTACAGCTGTGATGCCTCAATCTGTTACTTCTCAGGGCTTTCCAAAGAAGCATTCTGTAAAGGGAATTCAACTGATATTTATCAGTTTTCATGTGGGCCGCAGAGGTCTGAATAATAAAAATGAGAGATGGCAAGACACATTACTGAGACTTAAAAAGACTGAAGAGTGATGAGGCTTTCTGACCTGCCTGCTTGCTTCGGTTTCTTCTCTCTTTTTAAAAGCAAAAAGGTTCCTCACTGCTTTCAGGTTTTGTTTAACTTCAGTTCTGCAGAAGGTCACGCATTTTTTCCTCTAATACTTACAGCCTACAACTGCTTCAGCAAAGGTGTTTCAGAGAGCCTCTCTTAAACAGGATAGCATCTAAGGACAGGAACAGATTCCCAATTGGGAGACGCTTTTGCATAAGAGCAGTGAATGCTACAGGTCACACTTACTTTGTTACATCCACCTCTGTTGCACACAGAACTCTCACGTAGAGTTCTCCCCCTGCAGCCCGCAGAAGGCTGCTGAAGCAATGTGTGCTGTGTGGGTCTGCAGCACCATAAGAGCATAGGCAAAATGTATGTGAGGAGTCTTTGATGACTGTGCTTTTTATCTCCTTAATGATTTGAAAGAACTGCTACAAGCTAGCAATATTCTGATAAGTTTTTCGTCCTTTACTCAAAATTTCCAAAATTAATAGTTGGTTAATGCACATGATTACCAAAAACATGGATACAAACTAAGTAACTGTGAAGTTGTTTACGTTCTGTCATATAGACGTGGCCAGAATTGGATAGTTCTTAAATCCCAAGTATGAATGAAAATTTCAATACTGAGGATGCAGACAATATTTATTTCAAAACTAGAAAGAGCAAATGGTACCCATAAATATAACAAAATAAGGAAAACCTTCGGACTTCTGCATTTATTTCTAGGTACAAATTTGGCTATTTAAGTAGTTTAGTGAGCCTGAATAATCAAAAAAGTGCCTAAATGCTGTATCTTGCAAAAGCTTGGCTGAGGTCTGTGCTATTGTACAAAACAGGGCTCTTCTTCCTGAGTCCAAAGCTTGTGCCTTCATATGGAAGCAGCGTTATATTTTCTGTAAGTAGTTTAAGACACAAACAGGTAAGACTAGTTTGTAAGCTGCAAAGGTAAATAGTCATTTTAAATACAGGATTTAAATTGTCTTTGGAAAATGTCGCTCAGTTGGCTAAACAAGAACAGTAAGAACAGTGTGTTAGGATTTAAGAACATATTGCTGGTGTCCTCACTGACTTTCCTTAAAGCACATGCTCCAGGTGTGCTTTGAAACACTTTTTTCCAGAGACTAGTATAAATACAGAGTGCTCTTTCTTCTTTCCAAAGAGTCTACCTTGTTAATACATTTAATCTGGAAAGAATAAATCTCTTTTTGCATTTTTCTTCCAATTACATTCACTCCCATACGCATACACAAGCGACTGCAGGCTAAATAACTTTTTTTTCTTTTAATTAGAACACATGCAGAATCTTTGCAAAATTATTACCAACTTAATATATTCTTTTTCCTTTAGATCAATGAACTGAGCCATGTTCAAATCCCTGTTATGTTGATGCCAGATGATTTCAAAGCATACTCAAAGATAAAGGTGGACAATCACCTTTTCAACAAGTAAGTACAAGTAACAATTCTTTGTAGATGGGGATAGTGGCAGTGATATTTTTATGAAGTACTATGAACTCTGTTATTTTTCAGCTGATGGGACTGAAGTTTTGATGATTAAGTTAATCCTGTGATAAACATAACCATCTGTGCTGTTCTGAAAAGCAACAGCAGGGGCTGCTGGGCAGTATTCTTCTTCCATATGGTTTATTATTGCCTTGTGAATATCTTATATACTGAAGGTGATCCTCTCTTGGTGTGTTTATTTGTGGCTGTTCCAAATGTTTATTTGGGTATTTTTTTAAAACATAACTTCGGGTGCATGTACTTGTTAATATTTTAAATGAAATATTTGGACAAGAATGAAAATTTAAAGTGTATATCAAAACTGAATGATGTATAAATTTTACTAATCCATAATATGAAATTATAGCAATCATGTAAGAGTTCCAAAAGTATTAAGATAGCTAAATATCATATCCGCATCTCTTAAAATTGTCTCCCATGATCGGTATGTGCGCACGTGTAAAACTATTAGTGCCACTGTGTGTATAACCTGTTTAATAAGACATTAGGAAAATGAAGAATTCTGTTACTTGGAGTCTTCTTCTCTATGGAAAAGTTCAAAGTTACTTTTCTCAAATCCGAAATGAACAGCGGGATATTAAAGCTGGTCCTGCACTCAGTAAGGCCAATTTTCGTGAAGCTTTGGCACTGTCCGTGCTTTCTGGTGTCACAGATGGTATGGTAATTCTTGTATAATGCAATCTGAGATTTCACCTTTGAAATAATTTAAGGGCAATGGCAAAACACTCTTTCCTGCTTTTCAGTGCAGGTTCAGCTTGTTAGAGACAAACATGTATAAACTTACTGAACATAATAAAGAGTAGAACATGGTGAGCCCAAAAAAGTAGGGCTTTAGAGGAGAGATTGTAAATCTCCTTATTCTCTGCTTTGTATGAACAGAATTGAAATAATACCCTAGAGTTATTAATTGCATATGCAGGTAAATGGTGTTGATTTGGTTTTATATTCTTTCAGAGAAAACATGCCGAGTCATTTCAAATTTAAGGAATATTGTCCAATGGTTTTCCGTAATCTAAGAGAGAGGTTTGGAATTGATGATCAGGACTTCCAGGTAAGTTCACTTTCAAAACATCCAGACCAGTACATATACAGGTTATGCTACAGTTGTGAACAGGCCAACCTGTTGAAACAGTATTTCTTTGTTTAGGTATTAGTTAGAAAAGAACTAAGAGGAAAAAGTAGTCATTCGCCCTACTCTTTCCCCCACCTGAGCCATCAGATTTCAGGTTTGCCTGTCTTACCTGTCTTATGGTCGCCCTTCCTGATCTTTGGTCCTCCTTGTTTCCCACCACAGTACCTCCCGGCCATAAGCTGAGATATTAAAACTGAGAGGTTATATTAAAACTTGCAGAAGGAGGGAAGAAACATGTCTGTGCACTGCTGACAAGAGATGCTGTGTTCAGCTGAGTCACTCTGATAAAGGTTGCTTTAGGAACGCGTCCATGTTAGATGTAGTTTCTGAAACCATTGAAGCCATGTGTTTCCTTTATGTATTTTTTTGTTCAGAAAAGAGTAGTCTGTGGTAACCAACTCCATGCTCCATTGTTGCCCTTTCTTTTCCCTTTTTTAAAAGGATCTGGAAATAAATAGCTTGCAAAGAGCAGATACAGCATAGCAAGAAATTGCTCTACATTTGGCAGTATTGTTTCTTGCAGTCAAAGCTTCTTTCAGTCTTTGCAAAAGAAAGTCCTTGAACTCTGCTTCAGTCTGATTTGCCAGTACTCACTGACATTCCCTTTTCCATTAACTGTTCCTAATGCACATCATCTCCATCACAGGGATAATTCCTTCTGCAGTCACCCTGGTAAACAGCCTGTCCTACATAGCACTTGCTCTGAGTGTCTGCTTCCTGGCATGTTCTTTTACTTTTTTAAGCTGTTTCAGTATAGGTTGCAATTCCTGTTGTAGCCTATCATTAAGATATATCAGAAGATATTTAATAAATAATAATACAATTTTTATTAAACATTTCAAGTAGCTAAAAAATTATACAGAATACTTCTGTGATGCAATACAGACAAACTTGAATGCTGCAGCCCGAATCTAAATTCTTTCAGCTGCCACTTTTACTAATTTTCCCCTTTCTCAATATGCAGCAGCATGTTGAAAATGCATAAAAATTGGTTAAAATGTGCTTGCATGACTGAGATTAAGTTATGGCCACTGTAACTTTAGGAAGGTATTTTGCTAGGAAATGGAGAAGGGAATTTTCTCCCTTCCTCTCCTTTCCCCACAGTTCCCTTCCCTTCTCCACAGTTATAATGTCTGGGGCTAAAATATCAAGTTACATTCCTGGTTCAGTTTTCTTGATGGACCAATGAGAAATGTTAGGAAAGGTACTTAATCCCTTTATAAGAAGGTTTCATTTTTCTTGGTAAAAAAAAAAAAAGAAAAAAAAAATCAGTGTGTAAGAGAGAAAGATGTGATTGCTCCTGAATTTAAAATGATGGTGTCAGTTCATGGTTGGTCTCTTTAGGAAGATAGGGTGATAACAAAGTTACTTTTCAGTAAATATCACAGAATCACAGAATTGTAGGGGTTGGAAGGGACCTCTAGAGATCATTGAGACCAACCCCCTGCCAAAGCAGGTTCCCTACAGCAGGTCCCACAGGTATTAGAAGACTTAAGATGCTGTCATTAGTTAAAGCTGGGAAAGTTGGCATAATCTAAAATGCTGTATTCCACAGCATTATGGAATTCCATCTCCAGTTTTCATCTCCAGTACTGTTCGAACCAAATCAGGAATCCCTTTGTTAATTAACATTTGTTGGATTTATTGACTGTCACTAAATAAAGCTTCCAGATTTCCGGATTTAAAAAAAAAAAAAAAAAACAACCAAAAAACTTTCTTGTAGCTGTCTGTTTTAACAGCTTCTGATAGTGTAACCAAACAATTCAAAAGAGGAAAATGCAACCACATCCTTGTTTTTGCTTCAACGCTTACATATTATTTGCAAAAAAAAAATCTTCAGTGCTATTTAGTATTTCAGGTGTATCTAGCATAAAAAGAAGGTAGATTAATATATTTTTGACCAAGGGAAGGCAGTATCTGTGTTTTCTGTTTTTTTTTTCCTCCATCCAAGCAGTTTATCACCCTGAATTCTTACTGTACAGGACTGTTATAATAAAGGAAAGTAAAAATACTCTGAGTAGCAATATATTCAAACACATTTTTAAACTCAAGTTATTTTTACTAAAATATACATAAATGAAAATCCCAGTCACAGGATCACAGAAAGTCTCCAGGGACGGCATCAGCCACATAACCAGAATTTGTTGTGATCTTATTATAAAATAGGGATTATCCCCTTTAAAAGCAGAAGTTGTTTTCATTTTGATTCAACTTTCCCTTTGATTTAAAAGGGAATTTGACAGAGGTACTGTTTAAAAAAAATAATAATAATAGAAAAAAAAGACAAAGATTCCAGATAATCTTTGTATTCAAGGAGTTATTTCAGTGAACGTTGATTAAAGTGGTTGTCTTATACTCAGAAGTAACCATGATTTGGAAAAAACATGTACAATATTAAATGGAGGGGAAGCTTATGGAACAGACAGCAGTGTTTCTTACAAAATGATATTCAGGAAGGGAGTCCCAATCAATTGTGAGCAATGTCATTCTCAACAGTGAGCAAGACAGGACTGATGTAAATAAGGCAAGTTACCCTCTTCATTAATCAGATATATCAGTATAAATTGTGCAGAACGCTTTTTTAAAATGGTTTTGTTTTCAGAGTGTTCAGCAGATATTCTTGATAAGCTTTTCCAGAAGACAGACAGTGCTTACTCACGAGGAAAGATTAACAAACAAACAAAAACCTGCATCATGAAAACAATTTGTTACTGTATGCTCTAGTTTCTGAGCTATACTCATTTTAATTCTTGGCATTATGTTATTTACTTCGTACAATCATAGAATCATAGAATAGCTTGGCTTGGAAGAAACCTTCAAGATCATCAAGTCCAGCCGTAACCTAACCATACCACCCTAACCCTAACAACCCTCTGCTAAATCATCCCAGGATAGTGACTCAGCCACCTCCCTGGGGAACTTATTGCAGTGCTTAACAACCCTTTCTATAATGAAGATTTTCCTGATATCCAACCTAAACCTCCCCTGGTGCAGCCTGAGGCCGTAAAGTTTTGTGGGCTTCTAAAACAGAAATATTCAGTTCGTCTTTAGAATGATTAACATAGAGATCTCCTCATAGAGACCTTCTCTTAACTGTGAAGAAAGATTCTGTCTTAAAAAATATTTCCCTACATTCAGTGCAGCTTCAGAACCTGGAGAACTCAAATTATGTCACTGCTGCCCTGCAAGAAGCTATTTCTAGCAATGGCTGCTGCAGTTCTTGTAATGGGCTCCCACCTTCCACACGAGGAAAACCAAAATGTCTCTGTTAACCTACCATGCATCTGTCTCCCTTTCATAGCTAGTTGGGCATCTCTGAAAGATGTCTGGATTAGTGCTGATCTAAGATTATCTTCCTAGAGGTACATGCATTGGCCAATTGGCTTTTTTTGGTGATTCGCCCTTTATTATGGGTGGCAGTGCAGAGAGTATTGTGTGGATTTAGTTAAACCTTGAATTTTATCCTTAGTTTGCCTATATAAACTTGTCATGATAAATTACATCTTCAACCTATGTTAAGAAACTTTGTTTCTGTGTGAAAAGTTCCTTTTTTGGACCCTGAGCATCCTCCTTCTTGATTGCCTATTACTAAGGTATTTATGACATCAGATAAAAATAGTACGTTTTTCTTGCAAAAGAAAACTCAGGTGATGTTCAGTTAGTGTGAATCAGAATTGCATTTGAATACTGTAAAACCTATAAAACCATTTTAACCACTTACACAGACTATGAATTATCAAAACAAAGGAGATTTTTGTTTTATTCTATGCTGTGATATGTTACAAGTAGGTGCATACAGATCTCATTGAAGGTAGTTTCTAAAAGTGTCAAAGAAATTCTACAATTTCTAAAAGCACTAAATAGTGCCAAATTTTGCCTTGATAGGGCACATTATCTTGAACTAGTGTTTTTGTTAGTCTTTTTCACTGAGAAACTTTGTAGCTCTAAAGATCGTCTTAACATTAGCAGGAAAATACATGAGAGCATTATCTGTTCCTAACTGGGAAAAAAAAAAAAGAGAAATGGATGCAGTAAAGGAAACCTCTAGAATCCTAACTCACTGGAGTCCTAAATTAATTTTTCATTTCTGCACCCCCTCAGCTTCAGACACTGATTTTGCAGAAGTTACTTTACAGAAATGCCTCTTATTTCCCAAAATATATTTACTCAGTGGGGTAACTTCAAAGGTTTTTTTTTAGTTTAGTTGTCACCATTTCTTACCTAATAAAATATGTGAGTATAATTTTGGCAGAAGAATTATAGGACTGGCTTCTAGCAAATGTAAAATTAGGAGAGGTTGGCAAGATAGCAGCTAACTGATGCCCCCCCAACCAACTCCAGAAAAATAGGATCTACTGCTGTTACAAATGCTTCTGCTCCTGTTGCTCTGGAAAATAAACTTAATTTACTGTCCTCCCACACATCTGTTCTTGCTTAAAGCTCTTGCTGAATCCTTCATCTGGATTCTACGAGGCAAAAGAGGGAGACCGGGTTCTTGCCCTATAAATAGAATTGCTCATTCCAGAAGGCATCAGTGTCCCACTGTACCTAATGATCCTTCTGCAGGAAATTGGGGAGAGAGCAATGGATTTTCATTAAAGTTTTAGTACATGGTGTAATAGGAGACATGCTCGCTTCTGACTTTGCCTGTCTGTAGAAGCAATTTGTAGTAGTTGTCTGTGTAACATAAACAATTCTTAAAGGGCTTGTAGCAGATAGTCATTTTAATTTAAATAATCATTTTAATTTAGAGCTCCCTGTTATTTATGTGTGCATTTCTTTCCATATAAAAGTTTGACATCTTGAAATGAAAATTGAGATTTTCTGTTTCTAATCAATTTCTTTTATAGCAAACCATATGAACTCAGTATCTTTCACTTCTTCTGATGTGTGACTCTCCTTAAGTTTCAATATCTCTTGCAGATTTCTGTATAGAAGAATTTCTTAAAGTAGTTTGTAGTCCAGATTCTAGTGTAGCTGCAGATAGATACTGCAAATTTTGGATTAATTCTTCAGAAGTTAGCCTTTAGTATAACTGTTTTCATAAGTATCTTTTTCCTACTACCAGCTTTCTCGTAATGAATATTTTTACTCTTTTTGTGTGACCTTTTCAATTCCAAGAAATCATATTTGGAGTTTGCAAACAATTTTACAACCTTAGATGCTTGTTTAAACAAAAAATATCAGTTGATAGTGATGCATCTTTTTGAAACAGGCTTGTGACTTGTTGTACTGAAACTGTCTGGGATGAAGTTAACTTGTTTCATAGCAGCTTGTATGGTACTGTGTTTTGGATTTGTTTGGGACAGTGCTGATAACAAACTAATATTTCATCTAGCACTGAGCAGTACTCACAGAGTGTCAGGACCTTCTGTTTTTGCCCCTCTGTGACTAAGCTGGAAGTGGGCAAGAAGCTGAGAGGAGACCTGGCTGGAACAGCTAACCTAAACTGGCTAAAGGGATATTCCATACCAGTGTTTTAAAAAATGCATAAATACTCCTGGAAGCAAGAACTACCTGAAAGAAAAATTCTGTGCTGGTCATTTCAGCATGGCAAATCTGTCAAATGAGAGACCGGTAGCGTATAGTCTCTGGATCGCAAATGAACGTTGGCACTAGGATCCTCAGAACTGCTGACATCTTTGACGTGGGCGTATGTGGTCGTGGTAGTAAGGTGTGGAACCAGCTAAGCTGACAACTGTGGCATTTCTGCTCTTTCCAGTAGATTATGTACTTTTCAGTACATTAAAAACAAGGTATACAATCTGAATGTTACGTTCTAGGATTTGATGCCATAAATGTGAGCTGAAATAGGAATTTAGGGACTGTGGGACTGGACCTTAGTAGGTATGGCAACACTACAGCAATTTTAACTCCAGTTTCTCCTAGTCTTCACTGGAGAAAGCAAATATTTTACCTTGCTTTCAGTAGTGTCTTGTCTAAACTAAATATCATTCACAGCTGGGTAGTCAAACTAGAAAAGAGTGATTTAGCATGTGTTGGCAATATCAAAAAACGAGCTGATAGGAGTTCCCTGAGCTGCTATGGGGCCATCCTTGAAAATGAGGCAGCAAGCCAAGCTTTGCAGGGCTGAAGGGGAAAGGCTCCCAGATAAAGAGCCCTAGTGTTTTCCAATGCAAGTGCATGCCTTAAACTGACAACTCCAAATCTAGACTGTCTGAATAGGGTGACTTGATTTAGGGAAGAATCTTGTATTTTATTGACTCTAGTGTCATTAGACCAAGTCAAGGACCCCATAGTCTTGATCACAAGAACAGAGCTCATAAATGTTCAGAGTTACGTCTACATCTGAACAAGACGATAGAAAGCAGTTGATATTTCTGACATCTGACATCATATCATAGTATCACAGAACTAGAGTGATTTGTTTTTCTCTCCTGGAGCCCCTGTGACATTCAACATGGCTCTCTTGAAACCTGCTTCTGAGCTGACTGAAAACAGAGCACAGTGTTGACCATACAGCTGCCAAAGGCAGGGAGAGGTCATGCCACTGAGTATGTTTGTATGGTGTTGGTGGTCAGTCATACATTGCTACATGCTAGATTTCTTAAATATAAGTTGGTGTTTCAGTAGAGTTTCTTGATAGACTGATTCTGCGTGCAGATGTAACTGAGTGTGCTTTCCAGAAAATTTGTCAGTGCAAGCTTTAGCAAAAGCAGTGTTCCCACTGAAGTTTCCCACCTCTTAAGATGACAGCTTGTGTTATGAGAGAAATGTCTTCCTGTAAGTCTGTTCTTCTGAAGAAAAATATGAAGACTATTTAATATGAAGCATTTTCCATTGTGCCATCCTGCTCAACAGCTGTGGTAGAATGCACATTGCCAATGCTCAAATAAAACCCAAAAGTTCTCCCTACCCATTGTTGTATGACAAAACCAGATACTTCTGGATTTGATGCTTCTGCTGTTTATAGTATACACTGGTGCTTTGTATAATATATATATAATAACACTGGTGCTTTGCCTTTCTTCTGTAGAACAGCAGGTAAAGCATCATCCTGAACACATTCCAAGAAGTGGGCTGCTTGTTTAAAAAGCAGTAGAAAGCCTTGAAAGCTCCATATCCAGTAGTATGACACCATTTCTATCTGGTATGTTTCTTTATCAGTAATCAGTTAATCCATATTCGTAATTCCCAATGTCTTTGAAAAAGTAAAACTGTGAAAGCTGCAAGTCTTCATAAGAACCTGTGCATGAGCCAGGCAGTGTCACAGAAGAATAGCCAGATCCTGTGTATGTAATTTCCCTAGCAGCAATGAACTACTGCCAGGCTCTCCCTCTGACCTATTATTTCAGTCATCACAGAGCATCATCTGTGCACTTGTTTTTGCCTGTTCGTTCATGCAAAGCTTGCCCAGAGGCGCTCATAAATAGCTTGGGATTTGATCTGATTAGTCTTTGGGGTATGTGGTTCGAACAGTAGGGGAATGTCTTGTGACACTCATTTTAGCATCCCACGACTTTTGAATGAGATCACAGTACCAGAAACTGTTGTTTTGTTTTTGTCCAGGCGTTGCAGAATGGAAAAGATTTAAATCAATGAGAAGCTGTTAAGCCAGTCAATTTGAGAGATTACTGTTCTTGTACATCTCTCTGTGCTTTATCACCAGAATTTTCCTGCTGCCCTTTTTTTCTTAAGAAGCTCTGTGTCTCGATGGTGATTTTTATTGGACTCCCTTTTAAGATTGGTTACATGAAGAATTTGTATTACATCCAACATAGTTCGCAAATCCAAGGTTTCTAAAATATAATCTCATCTGTTAAAGCAGCAGTTAGAAAACAATGACATTTACATTAGTTGTGTAGAAGATTAGAATGAGCTAATTAAATTGACCTTTAAATCTCTCCACCCTCTCGGAGGCTGTGGCTAATCCTTGACCTCCCACTGTGGAGATAAATATCCTTGCTGTGAGCATTTCAGGCAAAGTGGACAGAGGAAGAAGAGACTTGCCAGCAGTTTGTCTTTGAAGATGAGGGCACTACTTTGCCAGTTATAAATGCAGATGGCAATTGAGGAAGAGGGACAAACCTTTCCTGTACTTCGAGCAGGGCTGAAGGTTCTGCTGCGTGTGTCTTCTGACTTCAAAAAAAAAAAAAAAAAAAAAAAGTGTTTCATTCAGATGATGTAGCTCCAAATAGCTTAACTTATTGCTCTCAGAAACAGCCAGCATCTCTCTGGAAATTGTTCTCAAAACTGGTCTCCCTTTTTTTGCTGTCTTGTGTTGGTAGAACTAGAGTTATCAATTATACGATAATTTCTTTGTTACAGTAGGCTGCTATTTTTATTGACCGATGCACAAGGTAAAGTATGTTTAAAAAAGATAACATGCTAAGTGTAAGTGATGCTTCAGCTGGTACCTGGTGACTCCTCTGTCAGTGTTTGACTTGGTATTTTGTGACTTTGTTGTTTTCTAAAACACTAAGTTTTAGGGGACTTTATAAACATAAATTAAAACTGTGTGAATAAGAGAGTATTAAATGACAAGAATCAAAATTTAATTGTCAATGAGCAATTGACATTTCATGTAGTGGAAACCTGCAGAAGAGGCAAAATCTGTCCAAATAGCAAAGAGTGATAAAGACAAAAATTTCATGCAGTACCACTTGGACCGCCACCTGGCATCCTGAGCCTATCCAAACAGGATGCCTTTTAATGTCATCAGATAAATAATTATATGGAAAAAAGGGAGTGCATACTTAGGGAGCAAAAGTCTGCCTCTGAGGAGGTAGCAGCTCTGAAAAGGAGCAAAAGGCCAAAGAGAACGAGAATGTAGCACTAGTGTGAGCTTTCAGTGAGTCAATTTCAACTGCTCTTTTGGGTGGTTAAGTTGGACGGTGTGAGATAAAGCCAGGAAGAACTAACTTTTTTGAATGTCTGTTTATTTTGTACTTAAAGCTAATATATTGTATTTAGTATTGCTTCTGGTCATCTTAAAAAAACAGACAGCAATTTGGATGCAGAAGAGATATGGGAAACTGGCATCAAAGCGATTTAAGAACATAGAGAATGCCTTGTGATGGGACTTTCAGCAGTACAAGTGAATAACTGCCAGAATAACTGCAGTGATGAGTCTTTGGCTTGTGAAGGTGGAAAATCCAGACTGTCTTATTGGAAGCTGTTCCTAGACCAAAAGCAAAGATTGGAATTCAGTTTTGGAGAAGCTGGGTGAAATGGAATGGCGTGTGATATGTGGTGGTTGTGTTGGCTTCTAGTTTATGAAATTCTGTTGAAGGCTCCAGGAAAGCTCTTGTGATTTGGTGGGAGCTGTTTTGTTTCTAGGATCTTCACAGAATTTTGGATCAGGACCTCTGGTAAGAACATTCTCCTTATCCACTGTATTTTTACTGTAGGAATTTTAATAAAACTCTGCACAGAAAAACATGCTGATGAAAGAGAGGGGGTCTACAGTAAAACTGAATGAGCTTGTAATTAACTTGCTAAAGAATGTGCTGTTCCTAGATGAAATTATGATCTAACATAGGTGGGCTGATTAACATTTTGTATCAAGAATTTTTCAGAAAGTGAAGTTCTAGCAAGCGGTGTAGCTTTTACCCATTTATATGGAAAGCTGTATCTAGATTATTTCTTCAGAAATTAATTCTTTGATGTGGGACAAGTTCTTTGTGATTTGTACAGAGGACCGGATGAGTATTTCTGGTTGCCCGCAGATTTGCCTGCAGTGCAGTGTAGGTGATACTTTTAATATTGATTTATGTTAGGGCTGTGAGACTTTCAGCCGGTGATTTCTCATTGAGAAACCATTTGGGAGAGAGAGGGAGGTGCACAAAAGGGAAATTTATCTATTAGTGGTATCTCTGAACTTGGCGTGCTAAGCGTGTCTTCGAGTTGTATAAGTAATTACATATGTAATTTAGCATAGTCTTTAAATGACCTCATAAAAATATTCACATTTCAAAAGTACAAAACCTTCATTCTCCTGAGACCAAAACCAGCAGGCACAAGATTAAAACTTCACAAATTAGAGGTGAACAGGGAATTGGCAGAACACAGACGCTCAGAGCAGGAGGCTTCAGGAGAGCTGCTAAGTGAAGCTGTTAAGTGGAACAAAGTGCGTGTGGCTGGCACATGTGTTTGTTAGTTGTAAGGGTGAAGACTGAGGAGAGGCTGGAACCGCTGAGAAAATGTGAACAAGGTACTGTGACCCTGTTTTCTCAGAGTTTTGCTCTCACTAAAGATAGTGCTCTGACATGGTATAGCTAGATAAATTCCCCACTGTCTGTTTGCACAGAGCGCAAGTGAGCAGCAGTGAGTGATAGTAAAAAGGTTGTTAGGATGGTGAACCTGTGTCTTTCAAAGGGTATTTTCCTATATCTGAGGGATATACTCCCTGTTCTGTCTTTATGATTCGTAAGTCTGTTCTCAGTGAGGAGTGGCTCCTTGCTATCTGCTCATATTCCACTTGATTTTCCCCTAATTAAGAAAGAGAGCCCAAGGGAACCCAATCAGGTTTTAGCCATCATCTATCTCTTCCTGCATCTCCTTCACCCTCCCTCAGCCTTTCTTGTATTTTCCTTTCGGAAAAGGGAGATACTTAATTTTCATTCTTTGTTTCCTTCTCGATCCCACATGGAAGTCTCACCTAAGAAGGAGGTTTTCCAGCTGGGCACCATGCTGGTCCTGCCTAATGAGTTCACTGCTGAACAGGAAAGCAGAGGAAGCGCCCTGTGCTACTTTTTTTTTAGGCACATTGAGTCAGCTTTTCTTCCGACCTGTTTGCACATGGATGTCAACAGTGCAATTTATTATTATCCTGTTCTGCTCACTTTTTGCACATAGCATCACTGAAGTTTATCAGTGCTGTTGTGTCCAATATTGCCTCCCAAGACTGTACTGCATTTGACGGGAGAAGTCTATGCAGTGCATCTGATAACAGTCTCAACTACAGAGCAGTACAGTTCAAATAAATGCATATTTTCAGTGTAATCACCACTACAGGATGACTTTCTTACTATTGTCTGCATTAAGATAAAGGCGATTCTCTTAAAAACCGAGCTTAGACAAACCCAAAATAAGTTTCACTCTTGTCCTTATCTAGATATATACTACAGGGCTAATATGTAATTCCAAAAGAGAAAGTTCCACAATTTGTCCACGCGTTGTGGTAGACAGTGCATACCAGAGGTCACATGTGGTGCTACTGATAGTTCTGTCTGAGATTTCTTACCAGTTATGAGTTTAACTAGTGGCTGTGCATCAGAGGGGCTTACGCGAGACCTTGTTGGCCAGCTTCTGTGCTAACTTATAAGAGATGCAATTTCCAGCACAGAGTTTCTTCCGCTTCTAATAGACGTGCTATTCATTTGTTAGCATTTGGCAGGGTTGAATGGGATTCAAAATGGTTTGATATATACAGAACAGTGTTGAGTCAATCAGGTAAGTTAGATTCACCTACATAAAATGGGTGGATGATAGTGTTTTAGAAGTATTTTTAAGTAGCCACATCGTTTCCGCTTTGAATCCCATGAGCTCTTCTGGTTTTATCTTATCAGGTGCAGACCAATTGCTGTCATCTTTTCAAAGATTCTTTGTTGTGATGATCATGCGACTGTATTTTTATTTTATTGAAGACTGATTTCTCATTATAAAGCAGTAGAATTAGTATAGTTGGAAGGTAGGACATTTTGTGTGATACATGGAGGCTTTGCTTTTGAAAGAATTTGAACTTTCCTCTATTCACAGAAGTGAATGTGAAACATGACAAATAAAGTTGTCCACAGACAAAACTGAACCATATATTATCAGCACAAGAAAGTAATAATACAATTATTATTATTCAGCCCAATATAATGGCATTGGTTTTAATTTTTCAGCTTTTAAAAATGTACTTATTAATTAAATTTATGCATGAATCAAAAGAACGCACAGCAGTTATCATTAATCTTAAACACTGTGTTCCACCTTCTTTCAGTGTTCAGATGAACTATATTCTGTATCTGAAAAGAGCATTGTATTGAGAGTTTCTACAGGAATGGAGTTAGTAAAAACAGTGTCAATGATTTTAATTAAATGGGTTTTCTTATCTTAAACATGTTTAATGTTTAAACATCTGATCTTTAATTCATTAATAGATTTGGAGTACTGCAGGGAAGGCATCTGAGTTACCTGTACATGTATAGAATTGTGCTGCTTAGTACAGTGTTGTTTGGTTTGTTCTAACAAATTAATTATGTACATGGTAAAATGATAGTTACATGCATTCTTAATTAAACTTGATATAGATAACTAGAAAGAGAATAGCCATCTACTCAAAAATATATGCATACCATTTCTGATGTATCAAAGCATTGAGAAGCTGTAGATTGTGTACTAAATAATTGTCTATGTATACGTTCTATTGTTCGCAACATATTCGATATGATAGCTGTATTTGCAAATTAACTTGTCATTATAATTGGCAATCAAGCGGATTTCATTTCCATTAGAAAAACAACTATTGCAGGAAAGGACATGGATCAGTTAAAACTAAGTGACTTAATGAGGTTTCATCCAGTTGATTTAAAATATGACTAAATTTATTAATTTGTTTGAATTGGACTAGCTTCTGTTTTTTTGTGAAGATGGATTGTAATGAAAGAAGCATGATAAGGAATACTGGTTAATTCATTCTCTTATTTTTTCATATGTCATTTCTTTTAAGGCAAAATTTCTTACTGCTTATGTTGTCTGTTTTTAAATGCATCAGGTACCACACCAACAGGAAATATTTTTAAAAATAAAAAGAAGAACCAAAATAAGTACCTTGGTTTTGGGGGGTTGCTCCATTAATATATTCTAGAAATTCCTGGTTAAGAATGGGATGAATGGAGGTTATGTTTTCAGGAATACTGTACCTAAAAAGTAGGAAGATCTTTATCTTAAGCCCTAACACTTGAGTGAGTGCAAGTAGTACTTGTGAAGACCAAAGAGGACACGTTCTAAGTGAGAGGACTGTAAGAATAGCAGTGATGATGTCTGAAGTAAAAATGCGTTATTGGGCACAGAATTGTTGACCGAGCTTCAGCATATGGGAAGTCCAGAGCAGCTTCATTTCCTGCGTGCTGCGTCTCAGTCATGACATTGCCATCAGTACTGAGTTTCAGAGACACTTTGGGAAGTCAGCTGCTTCTATTTGTACCAAAACCACTCAGGTTTTTCATTCTAAGTGAGCACTCGCAGATAGGAATTTCACTCAAATCTGACACGTCTTCTGGTGAAGTGTTAAAATGTGCCTCAGAAGCCCTTGACATTTTGGACAATGATGCTGGTCCAGGTCCTCCTTATTATCTTCCCTCTTTCCATCCTCCATCTGAGATTCCTTGGCAGACTGACAAGTGTACTTTTGAGCAATTTTTTATAGCACAACAACTTAAGGTTCCCCTCAGGTTAATTGCTTTCAAGATTTATACCACATGGGCTTACAGTTTAAAGACTAGGGTTCTCTGGGAGCAATACGTTCAGAAATGTGTGGTTACTGATGAACACTTTAGCTTTATTGGAACAGTTAACCTCAGAATAATGCACCTTTTTCTGCTGGGAACAATAACAAATAATTACCCAGTAGCCTTTATTATTGCTAACTGAATTATAGCCTAATAATTTAGCGGTAGTTCAATTCACTGGATACACTGATGATTACCCATGCTTCAGCTTTTCTCAAAGTTGTGAATAGTTATTATGTTTCATCATATTTTCTAGAGTTTGTGGTGATGGTAACTGAATTTCCATTGCATTTGAAAACTTTCTGTGATCAGTTTGTCATTTAAAAACATTAAATATAAACCCTGGAAAAAAAGTCAAGTTCTGACTCTAGAACATAGAATGTTTGAATGGAGGATGATTTCTAAGACTAAGTCAATATATGATTCAGTTTTAAAATTAATGGACTTCTGATATGAAGTGTATTATTAAGAAAATTCAGTCCATTTATAGTACGTGTTCCCTTGGGTAGGCATTGTCAGTACATAAAAAATACTTCAGTGACGGAGTGGTGGGAAATGAATTAGAGTAGGGAACATCTGGAAACAGGTATGGAAAACTTAAATTCCCTTAGTAGTTCAGTGTATGCAGCACTTGCATCTGTTAAAGTTGGCTGACAAAAGCCAACACAGATCAGGAACTGAGTCTTCAGTGGTTGTCCTAGAATCTCTGATCTGATCAGTCTAGGAAAACTGTTCATTTATAAGCATTAGGGAGGCATCCACATCCTTTGTTTCTTTAGTGAACAGAGAGAATAGCAGAGAATCACATTTTGTCACAGATGTTGGTAATGCCTGTAATTCACTGAGTGAGTCTAGAAGTGTACAGGGAGAAGTCTGCAAAGATTTATTTCTTCTACATGACATGACAAAGCTTTTCATTGTAATAAGACCTTATGGGGCTGTGTGCTTTTAGGTAATTTACTGTTATTCCTGATACTCCTGAGTACTTCAGTTGAACGAAGTAAGCTTGTGGGAAAACGTTCTTACCTCACACTAAATTGATTTAAGAAAGCATCTCACATTTGGGTCAGGATTTAAACATTCTGAATGCTTGTTGAAGTCAGTGGGATTCCTTTATGCAATCAGAAATACGAAGGTGTGTGTATGTGTTCAAGCTCCTTCTTAAATGGAGGATACAGTTGCCCTCATCTCTAGGTTGCAGTTGTTACTTAATAATAATTGACAACAGCGCTGACTCCTTGGCACTGAATTTGAACACTTTCCTCAAGTTAGTGTGTGCAGTTCCTGCTGGAATTCCAGAGCTTGTGATCCCAGATCCCTTTGTTGCTAGAGTTAAAGCATAAGCACACCTTCAAATAAGGTAAGCAGTATTCTGATCTGAATACTGCTTAACTTTCTGGGGAAAAATTCTTTTGCTAGTGTGGGAGCACAAGTTGTATCAAGCCCTAGTCTAGATATGGTCACTCATCTCTAGCAACTTTTTCTTCTGATCATTATATAGTTATTAACTGTTCTTCCCCTCCTGAGCTTGTAGAAAGGCAGATGTGTCTGTTTTGCCAAAGAAGGAACTGTACAGTAATATCACTTGCTTAACACTAGATATGAAATCACTGGAATAGCTCTGGTACCACATCTTGGAAATCTCCCTTGGTTATGTTATTCAGCCAGTCCTTCTGGCTTAAGAACAACTCCTACTGCACTGTAAAATGATACTTGTTAGTAGCGTTGAATCCTCTGGTTATTATGGTGTAGAACAGTGGTTCTTTTGGGTTTTCATGACTGTGTATTTTTTTCCCCAAAGCTGATAGCATATATGTAACAAAGTACAGTAAATCTACACTGACTTTTAAATCATTGATGGTCAGTACATTCACCCAAACGCTCTCTGGTTCTCAAAATATTTAAAGGGATTAGATGCTTGGCAGAGTTCCACTCAGTGACTATTCAAAATACTTTAAAATAAATGCAAATGTTTTATGTATGTTTTAGTTAGAAAATGTGTATATTTTTGTCTGACAACACTTGTTTTTTATTCAATTGACAGAACTCATTGACAAGAAGTGCACCTCTTGCCAATGATTCCCAAGCACGCAGCGGTGCCCGGTTTCATACATCTTATGACAAAAGATATATCATCAAAACGATAACAAGTGAAGATGTAGCAGAAATGCACAACATACTGAAGAAATACCATCAGGTAATATGCTGTTTCTTACCAAAATGCGGAGTATCTTCTCATGTATTGCAATGCCAATCTTTTTTAAAGTGTTAAAAGTTTAAAGGAATAATCATGGGAAAAGAATAACTGATATTTTTTTTTTCCTTTTGCATGTCTGCTTTATGGTATACTTAAAATAATAAGGCTACACTCTTCTGAATATCCAAGCTAGCTTTTAAGTAAGATGGTATGTCTGCATGGTACAGATGATAACTCGGAGTCCATAGGATCCTATTCCTTACTACAAAGATTCTCATGCTTTCACCTCCAGGCTTGAAGCTACTTTATTCTAGGCTGGTTTGGGGATCACCGTGCACAAGTGTATGAATGCTGCAGGTGATCTTTTTCTTCTCAGTCTAAGCATGGAATGTGTTTCACTACTTACAGGTTTAAAATAATAAATGTTGAATAGCATGAGAACTTAAAGATTTGATAGAAAGTTGATATAAAATTCCAGCTATTGGAAAAAAAAAGATTTTGCCAATGTACTTTTATATAAATTACTTTGAAGTCAGAAGGGAGCAGGGGAAATCCCTGAAATCAACCTTAACAGTTTTCATGCTGTGTCAGTGTGTGATTTGTATGAATGGTACAGAGGGAAGCAGAACTTGGGAAATACAAGAAGGCTTAATAAAAGTCAGTGCTAACTTCCTTAGCTCCAGATCTGTTTGAATAAGCTCTAAGGCTGCATAAACCAGGGAAGTTTTTAAAAATGGTCTAAAATATGATGCCCAAAGGGAGGTGGGTTTTTTCCTTCTTTCCGTCTTCCTGCTCACATCTGTGAGTTGGAATTGCAGGTAAAGACTTCAGAATGTTCAGATGTTTGGGTTTTTTTGTTTCTGTTGTTTTGCCTTGTGATGTTTCATAATGTTCTGATACTGTATGCCACTTCAGTAGAAATCACAAACTATATAGGTTGCTCCAAAAATAATGCCTCTTCTTTGTTTCCAGAGAAACTACAACAGATAGAAAGAGCACAATAACACTGTTCAATAGAGCAAATTCTCGGCTGTAAAGCACTGCTTTTCAACACAGTCACCACCATTAGCTATGTATTTTTGCAAGTAGTGAACAAGAGCCTGCATGCTGTGCTCATAAGAATCTGCTCTAGTGGAGGTGACCCACTGTTTCACAGTTGTTATGATGGCACTGCTACTAGGAAAATGTTGCACACACATTTTTATCAGTTCATCTTTTATCAGCCCTAATGGTTGGAATTCAGAAGGCTCCCAATCGACACTGTACAAGTGTGGTAGAACAGTGCAGCTGAGATTGGCAGTGTACTCCATGGTCTTCAGACTGGCATGGGGTCCTGCATTATTGTGTTGCCAGAGAAAGGTTGTCTTTTTCTCTTGCCTGACTGAAAGTTCAAGCCTTAGCTTAGTCAGCGGCCAGATGTGTCTGTAGAGTTGATGGCTTGTCTGGATTCGAGGAAATCCAGTAGGATCACCCCTTTCTTATCCCAAAAGAAAGTGCATGTCACTTCACCTGCTGAAGGCTGTGTCTTGAACTTTTTCTTCTTCACATGCTCCCACTTTGTGGTCTGCTGTTCTGACTTGTAGTGTTGACACGACGTCTCATCGCTGGTGGAGACGCGATTCAGGAAGCTGCCACCTTCAGCCTCGTGTTAGTTCAGTAGTCCTGACAAACTGGCACATGTTCTTTCTGTTCCTGTGTTAACATTTGTGGGACCCACCTGGCACAAACTTTGTGATATTCCAGCATTGCCAATTGTTGTTTCCAATGCATTAAAGCCGGTATTTGGCTCTGTACACAGTTCCTAAGTCATAAACCACCAATTCTCACAGATAAGCTTCACAATTACTCCTACATCAGATGCCATTTTATGAGACTGCCCCTCTGCTGCCATCTGTCATGCAACAACAAAACGTAATGGAATATTGGTGGGACTACTGCCACAGCACCAGCGTCTGCCTCTGACATTGAGGGCCAACATAGTAAAATAGGAGGCATTACTTTCAGAGCAGCCCTTGCACATTTAGAAAGCAACACCAATGAATATAAAGTACCAAGGCCTGATTATATTTTTTGTACTTCTGCAACTTTTAAAAGTGAAGAGAGACAGAGGCATGATTTTGGGATGTTAGGAATTGTACGTATTGCCAGCCATCCTCACAGCGCTTCTTCCAGCTCCATTTCTCTCTCCTGCTGTATATTTGAGATCTGTGAGTTCCATTCAAGCCCCAAGTTGTTGTGAAGTCTTCAGTGAGATAGATGTTTCCTTCTTCTCTGCAAGCTGTACATCTATTTAAATAAAATGTGAGACAAGCATGTGCTTATTTTAATAGCAAAATATTGTCACTGTCAGAAATCTTTGTAAGACCATCTTTTAATTTCAATTTTGTTAATGAGAAAATTTAAACTATTATCTGTAATTTGGGAGTGTTAGAATTTTCAAAGTTACAGTTTTAGCTTTGATCTAAAACAGTTTTCATTTGCGAAGTAGTGCAGGAAAATTAATGCTCTGGTCCATTTCTTATTTGGCATTAGCAATTAATAATCCAGATTTCTTTGAGACTGTTAATCCAGCTGACAAGTCATACTGCTTTCCAAAACAGTCATCTCATTTCAAGAGTGGCCATGAAGACAGTGCTAGCATGGATGAACTTAACCATTACTGTAATCTGTTATTGTTCATGCTTTCAAAACATCAGAGTCCACAGTAGGTAGCTTACTAGTGACAATGATTTGCATGGTATCTGTGGCAGTCATCTTATTTGCCTATGTGCTGCTATCTGTGTAAGAATAAAAGCATGTGCTTAGGTAGTGTTAGAAACATCTTACACTTTATTATGTTAGTAACTTAAATAGATTTAAGTCTGATATCTTTCAGTAGTGTCTCCGAAAGATTCATAGAGAATGGTATTTCTCTTCATCTCTGAACTTGAGAGTGCTTTACAAATGCCAAGAACTCAAGTACAGAGGCAGTTTAATAATTGGACTTTTAATAAAATAAATTAATTCCATTGTCTTCAGTAAAGTGCTGTTAAAAGAATAAAATTGTTATAGTTAAAGAAAATCTAAATTAAATCTTACTAAGTGTGGTGACACAGCTGATAACATGCCCTGTGTTTTGCTGCTGGTAATTGAATGCGTGGTCTATTAGGTACAGTTGGTCCTCTCATTTCTCTAGATATTTTTTGGACAAGGAAAGCATATCTTATTATGCTGGACAAAGTCTAGGGAACCTACTGTCCTGGTGAGCAGGTCTTTAAATAATTCTCATTACCAAGTCATCGCACAAAGTTGCCCTCAGGTTACGCTTGTGCTAACAAACCATTCAATCCAGGTATCGTCCATTGGTACTTACTTGATCTTAACAGTTTAATGCTCCCTACTGTGGTTTTGCTTTGAGCCTACTAGCATCCTTCCAAATAATTCTGGGCAATTAACTTAGACATTAACCTAGGCCAGTTGCTATTCCTACTTTGCAGTTGGAACATGGGCATCCTGACTTAGAGAAGGGTTTAGTAATTTGGATGTGTGTTCTTTTGTTCCGGTTAGAACTTTTTCCAGAACACAGTCCAACTCAAACGTACCTCCATGGTCCCATCAGATGGCAAGACTTTTCAGATATTGCACTGGATGTTCTTGTGGAAATCTTTGTCAAAACAAGTTCTCTTGGTTTTAGCTTTATTCTGGCATATTCTCTCTGAGTAATAAAGATGCATAAATCCTGATTTACATACATAGCTTATTGCCCACTATCTTCCTGAATTGTAATTGTTACTGCAGCTGATGAGGCTGTTTGCAATCACATATAAAAGTGACACATTTTTAGGAAAAGGTCTGTTCATTAATTCTCCCCCAGTTTCAGTGCACTGATTGCCAGCAGCATTCTTCACGTGTGAAAATTTGTGACCCAGTTAAATTAGCTCCACAGCTGAAATGTGAGTGCAAATGTGACTAGTTTGGGACTTCAGTGGCATGCCCTTTTTCCATGTCCTGTGTCAGGCTGCTCTTACAGTAAACCCATGCTTGGAGGGCTCGGCTTTCCAAGGACAGGAGCATATAGACATGCTCAGACCCAGTTATGTAGTGCAGGGATCCTGGCTGGAATAACCTTTCTCAGGCACGTGAAGACCAGGGAGATGATTCATGTGAATTTGTAAAGAATGCTTCTTTTATTTCCAAGTCTCCCTTTCTTTTTTTTTTTTTTTTTTTTTTTTTTACCTTCCTTCTCTACAGACTCATCTCACATTTATTCTGCAGGCTGAAACTCTGAGTGAGTTTCATTTAAACCATATTTACTCACCAGTGTTCTTACTCATGCTTGCAGCTCCAAACTGATGGAATCATTTTAGACCTTGACAGTGTCTCTCTCCTCCTCCTTGCTTAGGACAAAACAAGCCTTATCAAATGTTTTCCCAGTCTGCCTGAGTTTCTCAGCAGTACATACAAGAGGGGTAGCTATCTTTAAGCAAAGAAGACAAAGCATCTGGGAGCTGGTGGGTTCGGCAGAGAAATGTGGCAGAGCAGTTTTCCCATGAACATTTATGAAATCCAACTCCAAGTAATGATGATTTTTTGTGAGTCACCAAAAGGTTAGACACGTAGACTGCTACTAGAAAATAGAAATAAAGGTTTGGGTGTTTTTTTTTCATCAGAAACTGGATATTTATCGTCCACAAACCTATCTTTTTTTGTCCTTTCTCTCTTTGTTTGTCTGAAGTTGTAATGCTCTGTTCTTTGCAGTTGTGAAGAACTGTGGTTATAGTTATGCAACCTGTATACTTAGGTACTTCTAAAAGGAGTGGGAATTGTGCACAGCATGTTAACACTTGTAAGACTAAAAATATCAAGTGTAGAATGCCTTGTTTTTAATTAACGAAAATTATGTAGGTTGCTTTGAAGGTAAAGTCTCCTATTTATTTCTACAGAAACTACAATAATACTATTCGATAAATTCTCTACTACAAAATGCTATTTTTCAGCACAGTCACCACCATTAGCTATGCATTTTCTCCAGTGAGCAAGAGCCTGCGTGCCACACTCATGAAAATCTGTACCAGTGGAGGTGACTCACTGTCACCACTGCTGAAAGCACCACCTATTGCCTCACTGTGCTCACATCCACTGTTTGGTTTCAGCAGGTGTTGATTAATGTCAGTGGGTTCAATTTTTTCCGCGTGGAGGGATTCAATTCCACACCTTTGCTTCATATGCACTCCCATGTCAGACACTGTTCTGTCAGACTGCCCCTCTGCTGCTGTCTGTCACATGGCAACAAAATGTAATGGGATATTGGTAGGAAGGTTTCACCTCTACTGCCAATGCAACCAATATCCGCCTATTTTATGATGTTGTGGGTCAACATCATAAAACAGGAGGCATTACTTTCACAGCAACCCTCATATAATGGTCATGACTGCACAGCTTAGGGAAACTGGGCTTTTTTCAGGAGGCAGGTGGCTGGTAACTTAAGAGGGAAAACAAAATAAGTCAGTTTGACTGAGTTTTCTGTTTTCCAGGTAGAGCTGCTCTTGTAATGTTGGGTGGGATGTTTCGAAATGACAAGTTACATGCCTCCTAGGTTATTGTGTTGTTAGTACTTTATAGTTTTTGGGGTTTTTTTAGTGATCAACAGTAAAAATGAAATTATCAAATTCCAAGTCTATGGCTACATACTGGAGATGTATAAATAACTAAAACTGAATCAAGTTTGAAGGAATACCAGGAGAAGTTACTATAGAAACAGCGTACAAGTATATATAGCAATTCAAGCTTCAAACTGTTGAACTGTAAGTAGCAGTTTTGACAGTTGTAAATTGTAGTTACTATCTGAAACTGTGAGTTAAGTCTGTTTATCCCATCCAGTGTGATGCTTGGTTTTTTGGTAGTGGCATTCAGGCCTACAGACTCAGACAGATGGTGAATACTCAAGTCTCAACATTGATGCTTTCTGTCAACTCATCACACGGGTCTGATGTTTGCAGTACTGAGTAAGAATACTAGAGCTTGTTTCTTTTCTATTTTTTTCTTGCAAATCTGAAAAAAAAAAGTCCTGGGGAAAGGTAAGCAACTGAGCATACCACTTCTGGCCTAAACAAATAGGAGGAATAAAGCCTTCCTCCATACTTAAAGTTGCAAAACTTATTGTCATTTATGAAGAATATAAACTCCAGATCCAGCTTTCTATCTACATTTAAAAACTAATTAGCCTAGACAAAACCACCTACATTTCTAAGTGCTGTGGTAAACGCAGGCATGTGTGACACATGGAGTTCTGCTGTAAGTTTCTATGCTAGGCAGTTTCTACTACTATGGTATTTTTGGTACATAGTATGAAATACTGCTTTCAGTCACATTTTGTTTGAGATGCTTATAGTAGTGATATATTAGCAGTTATTAGCAGGGCTCTTGTAGCTGTTCTTCAGGAACCATTCAGCTGAACATCATTTACTTCTCAAATACGCTAGAAGCATTGTAATATGCTCAAAAGGACAACACTGAAATACTTTAAAAATCATTGTTGTATTGTCCCTACCTACTTTCAGAAGTAGCACAACAGCTTAAAATTGTGTGAGTTAATCAAGCATATTAATGTTAAACACTTAAATAGTACTTAATAGGGAGCAAAAAGGAATACTCACTTGAAACGCCTTCAAACCTACTGCCGTTTTGGTTAAAATATGTACTCAGACCCCGAAAGCATAGATCAGAAAACTGGAGTTAAGACTCTTGACACTGTTAAAGGGGATCTTAGTGAAGTCTTTTGAGATACATGCATTGCCAGGGTTTCACTCTATTTATAAGGAGCAGGTACACCCTGTACCTCCCTTAAGTATGTTAATTTCAGTATATGTTCAAGCTGTGTTTATGTGTCCTTTGGATACATTGCCCCATGCAAAAGTGCTGTGGAATAATTCTCATAAAACACAGAATATAAATGTTTATAAATTACAAATATTTCCAAGGACAGAAATTGGTGCCAGTTGAACAGAATTCTGTAAGATGTTCTAGTTTCTGAACTGAACGAGATATGTTGTCCTTCTCAGAGAGCTAAACTTGCAAAACAGTGCAATCCTGTGCCCTCTGAGAATAGATGAAAGACAGGTGGATATTTTTTAAAATGAAATGAAAGTAACTTGAGTTTCTTGTTTAAAAAAAAAAAAAAAAAAAAAAGCCAGCACCTTTTGCACACCTATCTTTATTAAAATGGACTTCAAAAGGAGTGTTTTTTTTCCTTGGTGCTAACATCCAGGTGTTTTAAGTGCTTTTGTAAGGAAAAAGAAGTTGGGAAGACATCCCAAGGCAAGTGAACAAGAGGGATCTGTAAGTATACAAGCTTTCAAGTATAAATCTTATCACAAGTGTGGGTATACTGCAGGTTTCTATAGGGGGCTGCCAACTGCACGTCCTCTTTCTTACACAGGTAATAAATGCAGAACTGCTACCCATTGCACTGCCTGCCTGTCTCTATGGCAACTGACAGAAGTGGTGAATAGCAGATGCAGCATGTTGGTTAAGGGGAGAAACTGCCCATTTTCCACAGACTGGAAACAGAGCGGTGATCTGAACTGGATGAGAAAGAAGGATGAAAGGAGCTAAAAAGGAAAAAGAGAATCATAAAGGAGAAAACAAAAGTAGCACAAATATGACCTTAGCTTTTGCAGAGGAAAAAAATGTGAAAGAAACAGGAAGAAAAGCGAAAGGAAAAATCACAGACAATCAAGTGTAAGAAGTGGAAATAGTACCAAGAGAGCATGATTCAGAAGCTGAAGAATAGCACAAGGTATTCAGTGGGAGGTTGGAGAAAAGGTGATAATTGTAAATAGATGGAAAATCATTACTGCAAGCTAAATGCAGTTTTGTCCTAAATACGATGACAGCCATATAGGCTGAAGTCTATCCCAGAAAAGCAGGTAAGGACTAAGTGTCCAGGAATGTGCACTGAAGTAGGCTAATATTAAGCCAATGCCATCCTAAAGCAGAGCTTTAAGGTTGTGTCATCCTCCATGCATGTTTTTGGGTTATCTGTGGCGAGGCTTTTCATTTTCCTCCCTGTTTCTTCCTGAGTCCCTCTGTGTGTACCACAAAAAGAAGGGGAAGGATAGGTGAAAAGGCAGAGCAAGGCAGTATCATATTCTGTTATTTAAATGAAAACACTCAAGAAAGGATACATTGCATGTAACTGTGACCCTGACTCTCTAGGTGTGCCAGTGTGATAAGATTTATGGGAGATTTGCTAAGAAACAGAGCTGGGAAAGGCCTTCTGCTGGCTCCTTGTGTGAATCAAGATAAAAAATTAGTTAACATGGGCATTAGATGGAATTCAACCTGTGCAAGTGGGACAGACCACCATGGACTGGAATCGTTACTGGAAAAGTGTTGACGAAGTTCATTGAATGATGAGAAGATTCATTAGGCAGATATTTAGCTACACCAAATGGCAGGATGAATTTGGCTACAGGGAATTCACCAGTAGCTGTTTCTTACGTATTTAGTGTATTTAAAATTCCGTCACTGATGATGTTCAGGGCACTTCCAGAAGACACAGCAAGCCCAGTGACTCATCTTATTGTAGCATTATCAAGAATATTGTTCCTGGTAGCAGATAAGCTGCCTAGATAATCACATCCAGTGATCATGTTCAGATTACGTTGCACTTGGAGGAACTAGTCTTCATTCATGTCAAACTCATTCCACAGATGATCTTCCAGAAGAGAAAAATGCAAAAACGAGAATTTTACCCTGTATTTTTTCAAAACTAGCCAGAAATGGCAGAGAGTATTCAGCAGTACAGCTGTATGCACTTTGTTATCTTTTGGTCATCCTGATGGCTTACTAACATTACCAAGAAGAGGAAGCTAAGAGTCATATTTTTTATGTAAAATGAGGTTGCGTAAGTTCTGTTCTTATTAAGGAATTTTGAAGCCATATTTATACAAAGAATAATGAGAATGTCAGGTCATAAAGAATTTCATATTTTCAGCTTTAAGCATGGGATTCAGGAGAGCTCAGAAAATTACATATTTGAAAACTGTGCTGCACAGCTGATAGAATGTGTCAACATGCTGACGATACTTTATTTTGTTAATGGTAATATTGTCCTCATGCTGTGCAGAAAAATGAAAATTGTCTGAATTAATAAGAAAATATGATAGGGTGTTTATTTTAGCACTCTTTAAAAATGGATTTTGTTACTGCATATAAGGACTTGTAAATGTACCGGCTAAGTGTTACAGATTTATTTAGCAAGGCTGCTTGATGGAAATATTTTAATGCTCTTTTTAGAAAGAATTAACATAAAGTCTGAAATCTTTTCTTCCCTTGAAATTCAGCAGTTCTGTTAAGCTGATGTTCCGGCTTATTTTCTAGGCTCACTTTTATTCCAGCTGTGAGCAGGAAACTTCAGGAAATCATTCCTAAAAAGCACCTTGAGGTGACTAAATTGCTACTTCATTTATATCAAGATGGGCAAATTGAAAATCTGCCAGCCACAGTCACTCGTGCAAGTCCTGCTGGGCTCCCACCCAAACAGAGGACACATTTTGCCTCCTCTATGATGCAGATATGGGGGATTGATAGTTTGAAAGGTAGGAAGTTCTAGACCAACCTTATAGATTCTGAAAGCAAACAGCACAAAGTCTACACAGTTGTCAGTGAGTGGGAGTAAATGGCTGCAGTATATGATCTTCTTTGGGAAGGTCTCTTAGCAATCTGCAGTAATATACCCAAGTCCTTTTTTGCCAGATGAGGTGCAAATACTAGCAGAGTGTTTCATGTCCTGTGATCCATTCTAGTCACATGGACTTTTCAGAAGACTTGTTAGCAAAATATTAAAATGAAACAGCAGTGTTGGCAGGTGGCTAATGACAATTTACAAATAGGATTTAAGCTACTCTCATTAGTTGCCTTTCCCCATGGCTCATATTAAAGAAAAGTTTGGGAGTTGGCTGTATACTGCTAACCAAAGGATTTGTTTTATGCTGTTACAGGAGTGTGTTGTCCATATTCTTTGTTAAGGGCCTTGCTGTTTTACAGGTGGGGATACTCAGCACCAGCAAGGTTAATATGAGAAGAGTTAGCAATATCTAGCATTGAAGAGACAATTTAAGTGTCAAGCTGGTGGAAAGGCAACTGGACGGGCAGGGATTAGCCTGGTCCTTGAGATGCCCAGGTCTGTTCCTTCATGTGGCACACACTCCATAACTCTTCTGCATCTCAATTCCCCTATCTGGAAAACTTGAATAACAGTTTCCCTTGTACTGCACAGGAATTCAGATTCCATAGGCAAGAGCTGTAATATTAGAAATGGATGGGATTTTTTAAAAAATTGAGTGGCCTGAAATTCTGTGACAGTAAGCTCTTCTTGGAAGGTAGATTTGTTTTATCATCATTGTAGAAACTAATCATTGTATAGAGGAAGTCATTTAAGGAGTGCTGTTCTGAGAACAACCTTTAACACCTTCTAAAGCATTAGGAAGACATCAGCCTTTAGGATATATGCCAAATGGTTGATATTTATAACCATGTAAGCAGTGCAGCCTGAATAACAGAGATTACTGTTTTAAATATGTTTTCTGTAACCTTCACATTAAGGGTTGTAATTTGTCTTTATGATCAGATCTTTTGGAAAAATTACTGGTGGTCAAAATGAGCTGTGTATCTGGTGCACAGTCCTGTGGCCAGAAATCCTTTAATGCAACAACTCTGCTTCAGTATCTGTTAAGAACTAAAGTGTTTCTCAGATGCAGGATGATAATCTTTGTGCACTCTTAGAACTGAAATTGCCTTTGGGGCCATCAGGCTGCTTTGCATTTGGGGATTTGAGCTTACAATGCTAGACTGCAGCATCCGTGGCTTGTATATGGGTTGTAACCTCCAATAAAGCTGTGGGGCAGACAGAAAATGTTGTTATAACCTGAACTTTTAAAGCCTGAAGCTGGTGTGTCTGAGTTGTTAGTCTAAATTTTATTCTATTCACAGCCAGTGGTTTTAAGCTTTGTTGATCGCTCACTTTGGTTCTTGTCACAAAGGGTTGTTTTCAGGGTGCTTAAATCTTCCTTAAAATCTATTTTAGATTTTTGCCATTTAAAAAAGGGAAGTCTGTATTGGTCTGTGCAGGTTCCAATGTAAAATTATTGAAAGAAATTCCTTAAAGCTAACAGAGCCAAAAATTGCTAAATCTTCAGAGTTCTAAGAGCTTTGGTTGTGTTATTTGTCAGCAAACACTAATTACCTTTGTCAAACAGTTCTAATGGCTTATTCTTTCACCTTGTTCTAAAGTCTCCTGTATTTTGGTGTGATGTATTCTACTAACAGGTCACTTTGTCACAAAAGAAACAGAGGTTTCAGTATTCAAAATAATTTAAAAGTTGTTCTCCATTAAGGGCTTGAATTTTTAAATTTTCTCTGAGTTTGTCTGTTTGGTACTTGGTAATAACAGAAAAAGGAAAGCTGTTGATGGCTTTTCTACTTCATTGTGGCTGAACTTTTCCTTGATTCCACAAAATTGCTGTGAATATGTTCAAGTTGGCTTTAGTATTAATACAGTATGGACAGTTTTATTGTAAGAATAAATATTCATTCAATACTTCTCATCTTCAATGTAGTCTGTACTTAGATTGCTGTTTCTTCTGATGGTCACTCAGTAGTACTTTGAACTTGTTGTTTAAAAGGCAGATGATTTAAATTTAAGAAAATAAATAAAGTCAGGCTTCAGGTGCACATGGTGAAACTTTCCAAGCTTGATAGCATGTTTGTAATGTAACATGGCATCCTTAAGGAAATGAAATAATTCCTAAATTAAAAAAGGTCCTTATACGTCACTGCTCAGCTCTGAGCAGCAAGGTGCCGGGAGACAGTTGGTGGTGGTACATAATGCCTGTTGCTGGTGACAGCACCATAAATGGTCCTCACGTTGAGAATGGAGGAACAGATTAAATAAGGGATAACTGAAGTACTGTAAAGTATTGTGACGTTTGAAAAACTATTTCTGGTTTTTTTTTTTTACACCAATACCAAATACACATGAGGTGCACTTTTGGCCCACAGAAAGGGACTGATCTGTCCCACACAGCCTGCTCTTCCAGTGACATCGTCTGGAGAAGTTACAAGTTAAGCAGTTCACGGTTTTATTTTTTAAACGCTGAGCCTAAACGCAGGGCTTTGTTTTGGTGTGATTTTTCAAAGGCTTGTCTCCACCCAAATATACGTTTGAGAAGTAGATGTGTTGTTTCTGGTTGTTTTCCCTTAGAAAATGCACGAGTGCAAATTTATATCCTGTCTGTCCCTCCTCATTCTTGTTTTTTCTTTTTGCTTCTGCAGTTTATCGTGGAATGTCATGGGAACACACTTCTTCCCCAGTTTTTGGGCATGTACCGGCTCACTGTGGACGGAGTTGAAATATATATGATTGTTACAAGGAATGTCTTCAGCCATCGTTTGTCTGTTTATAGAAAATATGATTTAAAGGTGAGAAATAACTGCAGATAAAATAACTGACAAAGTACCTGAAAATCTTTAATGTAAATGCTAGATTCTGCTGTTGATTGAAGATTGCTCAAAATTTTAATGAATTTAAACCTGTGTTACATAACAATCATGATGAGCTGGTGTAATTCTGCATCTAAGCTTAGAAAAGCTGAAAACTGATTTTATAGAAAATAAAAATTTTTCTGTGTTGTGCATATTTTAAATGGAGTGCTTTTACCAGAAATATTGTTATATATAACTAATGGCTAAGGGTGAAGCACTTCACACAAGAAAAATAAGAATTCTGCTTACTGTGGGCTTTTCTCAACGTTATGGAAGGCCACAGCTGACTGTGTGGAGGACTTACATAAAATGACTACATGATGTCATTATTTAAACCAACAAAATGCTACTACAAAGTACATCACTTCTACAGAAGGTTCATATTTCCTTCTACAATTTAAAAATAGTTCTGAGAAAAAGAGAATTGCTCTTAAAATACAGAATTTCTTCTGTTGTTATCATAAGGTGTGTTTTAGTTTTGTTCTAAAATGTAATTTCGCTGATATTTAATATACAGCACTTAGAATAAAGGCCTGAAATACATTCATGGTCTTTCTGCATAAGGGATTGTTTTTATTTCCTCCATAAAGTCTCCCTTAGAAACCTACTTCTTTCTAATGCATTTAATTTCTGTGTTGAATCACTACGTGCATCTGCATACTTATTTTAAGATATTTATTCAGCTCTGTATTAAGAGGTTTGTAATGCTGCATGTTGCAGCAACCATTCCTAGGAATTTACCTAGGAACTGGTTGTATAGTTGACTGAACCTCATCTATGAGAACTGATTTCCTGACTGTTGACTTCATGGTTTTTAGTATTTGGCAGAGCTTACAGAAGAAAGATGTTTTTAATTTTGTTTTTGCTCTTCTTTGAATTTACCCTCTCAGATTTTAGCTGTTTTTCATTTGAAATATCCTAGTTGATGCATGAGGTGACTAGTGCAGAAAGCAAACATTCAATCATAAGCTGCCTCTTTTTGGAGGATTTTCTCCAAAAGTGCCACTAAGAATGAGTGACTGATCTCAGTCCTGAATGGGAAACAAGTAACTTCCAAAAATTTGAGAGAACTACATATATTTTAGAGCATCATAATGACCATATGCATTAAAAAATGGGGCAAAAGCACAATACCAAAAACCAAATAGCATGTAATACATTCTCACCATTGGTCTAGGCAGCACTGCATTTGCTGCTGCTTACCTCTGTGAATGCTTCTGTACACTGTTCAGTTTGTCCAGCTAGGCAAAATTGCCTTAAAGATAAACTTCCCTTGCAGTTTAAATTCAGCATCAGTGTCATATTGTTCTTGAAAATTACTGCCCCCCAGCATATGCATAATGACACTGCTAAGATTATAAAGAGTTTTTTTCTTAATTTCATTGATACAGCTTTTGCAGTTACAGGTTCAGACTCCATTTTTTGTAGGTATTTCTGACACCAGCTTAGCCAAAAGTCTCCACTACGGATCAGCATAGGATTTCAAAGGTATTTTCCTGTCCACTGAGACTTTTTCTTAAGATTACTTCAGTGTTAAACTTCACAACCTCCAAAATTTTTACTATTGCAAATCTTTTTTTCCTTATTTGGTTTTCTGCTGATCGTTGTCCAGACCCAATAGTTCTGGAGGCAGGTAGAGCACAGAAAACGCTATAAGTAAATCAGTAAACTAAAATATCATAGACTTTTGTTGGAGTTCTTTATCAGCTAAAGATATAATGAAATGCAGTCTCTGCTTTCTGGACTGTACATAATACTGAAGGTCTGCTGTCCATTTATCTTTTCTCTCTGTTCTTTCTAAGTTTTCTCTGCAGACAACAAAATATGATATAAAAATGTGTAGTTCTGAATTCTTACATTCTTTGAAGTAGTGTAAACCCACTCGAGCACTTCTTTACCCTTCCAACAAGACAGAGTTGATATACCAATCTTTCAATATCCAATGCTTACCATGTTACTGTAATGAAGGCATAATTATGGCTACTGTTTATTGCAGTGCTGTTACCTGATAAACTCTGGGTACCGAAAGGTGTGGTCCTTCAAGAAGTTTGTAAAGAAATATATACAGCCATTTTTTTGGTCACCTCCAGCTTATTCAGAAAGCACCACATTACATACACATCTCAGTCATTAAATAAAAAGTATCTTAAAATACCCATTATGCCATTGGTAAACTGTAAATCTTTTGAATCCACTGTTGATCTCATCTCTTCTTTTGACTTCATGTTGCTGCGAGGTACACTGTTCTTGTTTGTACTTTGTGATCTTTTTTTTTTAAATATTTGTATGTACCTATATTGTGTGACATCCTTTTTAAATGTGTATTATGTTTGCCCAAGATATATATAGAGTAGGGTATCCCACAGCTGTACATCTAAATTGGCAGAGAAATTTCAGAAGTCTGCCAAGCCAACTGAACTTACAAGGTTGTCTCAGAATTAGGATGAGACATGAGGAAGAAACCCCATCAGTCACAGAGACAATAGGTACAGAGCATTTGAGGATTTAATCCATCCTTCTTCTCACGTGATAGATCTTCTTCAAGAGATGGCAGAAGTTGAAGACATTCTACCTCCCGTGTCACCTTCTTAATTTCAAAGGATGCAGTTCATCCACTTTTTGACCTGTTATCGTAAAGTTTTCAAATTAGTTTCTGACATATGCACATTTTTAGATCCATTTTTTCTGTTTCAGGGCTCTACTGTGGCTCGAGAAGCCAGTGACAAAGAAAAGGTATGGTGCATTTCTGTTTACTTTTCAGTTATCTAAACTGCTAGCTAGTGTCAGGACAAGCATAATCAGTGCTGTTCTGCCCCTTTTCTTTGTTTTCTGTCATATTCTCCCGCTTGAGTTCTACCTTATTCCATCCTTTATCTTTCCTGTATTTACTGCAGACCTTTGACTGTTGGTTTGCAATGGTGTTGAAATTCCAGAGGTAAGTGAGCCACTCGTCTGCCTCCTCCTTTTCCTTTTTTCTCTTCTCTTCTTAGTTTCTTCAGGGCCTGCCCTGTGGTAGGAAAACATCAGGAACTTCATTCTCTTCCTGCTTCTTCATCTTCTTTTTCTTGCTCTTTAATACAAAGATTTATGGACACAGATTTATGGAACTATGTGACGGGGCACTACTATTGTGAATGTAAAAATGAACCAAACCTCGAATTGTGATAACCACTGGTTATGTAAAGTTTGTTCAAACAAGCCAGCAGCTGACAGGCATGGACATATAGAGGTGTAATGAGAGGGAGTAGTCTCCTTCAAATTCTATAGCTGGAACTTTGCTCTAAAAGGAAGTTGGTCACTTTGTTTTTCTCCATCTGCAACTTGAGTTCATTTGGAAAATTGAACATTCACAAAATGTTCTTTGAGATTCCAGTGAAATACAGTGGCACTTGAGGCTTGTCTGAAGGTTCTGCAGGTAATCAAAAGTGGAACATAGTCTCCGTTCTGTATGACTTCCTAGATTTCCAAACTTTTGAGCGGTCTACGAACTTGTGACACTAGTTTTCCTAAGTTTTCCATAATTCTTCTGAATTATGCTGTTGCATAAGATCATTCAGCAATTTGCTTTAAAGACTTCATTTTGTTTTGCCCCAAAATTCCATTCCAATCACTTGTTTTTATCCTAAGCATTAGTCATACCATACCAGCCTCTTTAACTCTTCTGTTGTGAATCACACAACTGCAGTAAGGAGTGAGGGGCATTCAGTAGCTGTCAATGATGCATTTCTAGCTGTAAGAAACACTCTGTGTGCTGAGTTTTTCCACTTCCTCTTAAGGTGTGGCTGAACACTTAAAATTCTTCCAGCGGTGTGCAACTAAGATGTCACAAATGTCAGTTACCATTGCAGTAATCTGCATTAGCTCTCCTTTTCTGTTTTGGACCCTTAAGATCATTTCTTGAGTGGTCTTCATTCCTTTCTTGTGGTCTGTTTTTGGTCTCATTTAGTAGCACAACTGTAGTGTCTTTAGAACAAAGATACTAACTCTTCAGGTTTCTTGCAAGTGATACCAGTGTCATTGAAAGCCTCTGCTGGTAGTGCTGAAATTAGCTGACAGAAATGAGGAGGGCAAATTACTTGGATGTGACTGCTTCAGATTATAATATTAATGCTTGGAATAATAATGTAAATATTACTAATATTACACATTTAGCTCTACAAGAGATGATACTGTGCAGATATTTGGTGCTTATGTTTTTGAGGAGTTTTAGGAATATCAAAATTAGATAAGTCATGATACACTGATGATATAGAGTTAGTAACTATGTATCTAATTACTATGTAACTAGTGAGAACCAGAAAGAATCACTAAATTCTGTTCTCATGCAAGTCCATGGCAAAATTGTTATTGAAACTGATTATAGCTGACCTGTAACAAAGCTGTTTAACTATATAAAAAAAATTATTCTCCATGTATAAAACATCAAATTTTAACTTCAGCAAGACCAATGACAAAATTCCTTTCAACTTCTGAATGTCTGGAGCCTCCCCTTTCATTTTGCACATTCATATGAAAGCTATATAAAAATTGCTCCCCCAGATTCTCCTTCTGATCTTCTAAGTTTCACACATATTCTTTTCAAATGCATTTGATTTCTTGGAGACAGAACTACACGAAGCCTATGGAGCTGTATTGCAGTCTCTGGCTGTTAGAACAGACTCCTACTACTCATAATTCAGCAAAGAGGTGATAAGTTACCGCTCTGAACAAACATTTCTAAGCAGGAGAATGAATTGGGTAGAGGGAACAACATTGTACAAGCTCTTTGAGAATCTGGCAAGGAAAAAATAATGTTTTGCTATTACGTGCTTTCTGTGCACATTTTGAAATCTGTCTTTTGGTCTGGAAGGGGTCAGAAGAATACATAAGTATCTTCATTGTAGGTATTTGGAACTCTAGGTTCAGATCACTGTGATCTTAACCTGTCCTGCAATAGGAGCTATGAGATAAGGAATTTCCTTATATAAACTACTCAACATATTTTTAAAGATCTGTTCTTAAGCTTGAATGTGTTTGTGTACGAATAGACAAAGATGGTTTGGTTTTTGAAGCGATGTAAGCAGTGCTACATGCCTGCTATCGTGAGATGTATTTCTGTATGTGTGTCACTGCACTGGGGACCTTGAGAATTGTGTTGAAATCTATGAAGTTCGAAAAAATAGTTCTGAGTGACTGAACAGAAGAAAAAAATACCTGTCTGGTACCTCAGATACCTGCCTGGTGTTGTAACTTAATAGCTAACATTTAGCCAGGGGCAAATTAAAGCATCAATTTATTAATATCACCCTGCAATGACACTATTAATAACAGAATCCCAATTAACGGCAATGTTAATTAATTACTTATTGTAGGGATACCCACTGCTATTCATATATGAAAAACAGAAAAGTAATAAAAGGCAATAATCTTTTGGTGCTAAAATATGAGGTTAAAAATGTCTGGCCATGCTGTAGGTTTTAATAAGCTTTTAAGTAATTCATGTTTAATTTGAAATGCCAGTATTCAAAGTGATCAAATGGTTTTCAGAATGTCAGGCACAGTATGTTGGCTTCCTTTACAACTGCAGAATCCAGAAAACAGTGAAGTGGATCTTTCAGTCGCTTTCTAATGAAGGTTGCAAATTTTAAATAAATTACTCTGGAATGACTTGGATGAAATGGTGATCTTCTTGACATATTTTCCTATCAAAATACTCTGTGTTACTTAGTTAATAAATGAGAACCAATCAATTATGCAAAAAAGATTTATTGGACCATAAAGTAAGAAATCAGGGGAAAGAAAAGGTATTTTTCTATTTTAGTTTGGTAGTGTAGAAAAGATATGAAAATTCAAGGTTAAGATTTTAGGAAGAAAAGCTGGCTGAATGACTCTTAAAAATGTCTGAATGTTAACTTTCTGTCTTATTCTCAGTTTATCTTCCGTTTGACTGTTTTCAACTGTTTAATATCCTAACATATTGATGATAAGCTCTGAAACTGTCATTTCAGTGTTTTATGGTAATCAGCGTGGAGACAAGCTCCATCCCTTAGATTTCACCTTAGCACACAATTCTTCTCATTTGCATTGTAAGTGATATTTTTAATAATAAAGTCATCACTTTCTTGGCAACAAATATCATAACATGCACTTACAGATGTCTTGAATTTAAAAAGAACAGTATGTTTCAACAGTTGTCAAGTTCTGACAGCTGCTCCTTTATTTTTTTTAGTCTTTAGTTCCGCCTTAAAAAAAAAAGAAACATTAATAGTGGGCATTTTCTATTCATTCCTTGGACAATTTTGCCCTCTTAAGTGAAACAAGGATAATGCAGAACTCCCCTGGTGGTCTGTCTGCTCATAATTATGCTGTACTTTCAGTATGACATCAAATTAGCAGTTCCAGCTGGGAGTACTTGTAGTTATAAAGAACTTTAGGATGTTGCTGGTGAGTGAACAATTCAGAAACTTCAAGAAGCAAATAAAACTAGGTGATGTGAAAACTATCATATTTCATCTTCCTTGTAGAATTTCATAGAATGATAATTATGTCTTTCTGTTAATGCTAACTGGGTTCTGTTACTCTCTGTGATATGTGATTTTTCGTAAATAAGCCCAAATACATAAAAAGACAGTAAATACAAGACCTTAGCACCAAGTTTACGCAGTCTTGAAGTAGGTAAAATTTGATTCAAGGCAGATCAGCCCCAAAGCTTAGAATTTTTTCCTGCTGTTTTAAAAATGCATTTTTGACTTATTTCTTTTAATGATTTCGATTTGCTTGTTTGCCAGTCGCACGCAACAGAAATGAAGCATGACTGCTGTTTCTCTGTGAAATACATCTCAAGTTGACGTATGCAGAGATCATAACTTTCAAATCATCACACTGCCATGCATTGCAAAGATAACAATAAATATTCAGAGTTCAGATTCCTGTTTCAACACTTTGCCTTCATATGATGCTAACCCATGACTGTTATTTAAGCAAATCACTATTTTCCTGTTGACTGGTGGGTAGGTTTTTGGTTTGGTTTTGTTTAAAGGTCTGTATTCTCTGTGTTAAAGCAGTTGTTTTTTTCTTAAAGAGAATCTTGGTCTTGCATTTTATGTTTCATGTTCATTTTGTAGCTGGAGAATATTCACTATAGGTATAATTCTGGATGCATTTTCCTGATCACAAGTTTTTAGCTACTACTTTTGTACATGCTTGAATTCTTAATCCATCTACACTTTCTTGCACAATCTTTTGTCCTACAGAAATCCGTCTCGTACCTTCTAAAACCTTTTCAGCATTCTCTCAAACCCCAGTTTTGAGGTTGCACCTTTATTTTCATTGCCATTTACAGTCCCCTTCTGCCAAACACTGCAGTAGGACCTCGTTTGGTCAGAAATGCCTGCCCAGGACAAGGCAGTTTGTGCAAGAGAGGCTTGGAATCCATAACCAGTGGAGGAGAGCAGCTCCCATCTCCAGACTTCCAAAGGAGATTATAGTTATTCTTTCTTCCTGTGGATCTGGTGCCTTCAAACCTTTGACTCAGTTCAAAACCACCTGTGCCAAACTATTGCAAATAAATTCATAATATCCTTCTTTTAAAAATGCTGCCTTCCTTGTATGAGTTTAAAGTTAACATCACTTTTTTAATTTAAAAAAAAAAAAAAGTAAAAAGTGAATGCACTAAGAAAAGAAGCCTAGGATGCAGAACTTAATTCTTGGCAGATGTTGTACACCATTTCCAAAATGTATAAACTGACAGCCCAGTTCTGCCAGCAATTAGCTGTGGGAATAAGGTGGCTGGTGACTAGTTCCAAGCAAACATTTCCATGCACTGTTTCTCCCACAGCCTACTCTTTGCCTTTGCTAGGTGAGGTCAGGTGGTGAAGTTAGGGGTTTTTCTGTTCTTGTTTGTTTGTTTGTTTTCCCTTCTTCAGTCCAACAATTATTCTCAAACTTCACTGTCCTACAACTGTTTTATCAAGCTTCTTCCAAAATGTCAGCATTAATACCAGCCCATGATTGTTATATTAGGTCATAATGCAAAAAAACCCTTTGGAAAAAAAGAAAATATGTACTAGTTTTTCATTTTAACAAATCAGGATAGGATGCTGAATTGAGATGCGTAAGACATCTGCAAAAACTACATCCATGTCCATATAGAAGTGAAATTTCGCCTCTGATTCTTCGCAGTAATTTTAGTTTTTGAATCTGGCTTTGTGTGTTCTGTCATCATAGTCCAAAAAGAAACTGACTTCATTGCTTTTCAGCCCTCTCAAAGACAGTAAAACCTTCTTATCATTAAAGTTGTCTGTAACCATGGCAAACTTCAGAATGTGAACCTGAAGTGTGTAAATAGCGTGCTTTTCTAATAAATAGATCCTCCATATTTGTAAAACTACTGTGCCTTTCTTGCATCTTTAAGTAGGGGATTAAAAATGATGGAAGTGGTTCAGAAAGAAAATCTATTATTAATTTAGTGGAAGTAGTTAGATGTTCATCTCCTGTGCAGCTCTTAAAATATTTAGTTCTTTAATGATAGTAATATGTTCATTATAATGAATTACATTCTGGGAGAATCTTTTTCCAACAAGGATTTTGCTTCATTGGAAATATTTGAGACTTCATTAAAATTTAATCATATCAATTATTTCATTAAAGTGAAGTCCCAATTTTTTCATTCAGATAGTGTTTCAGACTGCCACAATGTGGTTTGCTTTGTATTTATTTCAGTGCATCAGTATAAAATGTTCGTATTTGAATTTTGCAAAATGAACACATACATTATGAATGTTAAGTAACTCCTGGAGCCACTTCTGGTTGTATATGTCATGGGTTTTCATTCCTAAATCCTCAAATAAATTCTAAGCCATTAATTTGAGTAAAATTGCCACTAGAATTTCTGCTAGTGCTGACTGTGATTAATAATATTTGGGATTACAGCAGTATCCTAGGGCTGTTCAGCTTCAAGTAGATGTGGGGTGTGATACTGTCTAGCACATAAGAAAAAAAGAAAGACACAGAAAGCTTTGTCTGGAAAGAGGTAGAAGAAAGAATGTATTCTGGGGGCATCATTCACATAACATGGTGAGAGCAACCACCAGCATGTAGCTCTTTAGCTCCGGTTTCTTATATTGCAGCTTTTATTTCTTGCTCTTTTTGTTTCCATGCATCAGTGCTGGCTTTCAGTTCATGCTTGCATTTGCGAAGCCTTCACTGCTGTGGGATCTAGGTGAGGAAACGTGCCCTCAGACAAAACCTGCAGGGTGTTCAGGCCTGAGAGTCTCAGCATTGCTAGCGCAGTTCTATTGAAAGTAGCTCCTGCCCGGTCCAGCAGAGCCTGCCCATGGATCCGCATGTCATGTCTGAGCCACGGGCATTCCTTGCCTCCCCCAGTCTCATACAGCATCAGTGGGGTTTTTTTCAGTGTCGATGGGCTTGTTTTGCTTTAACCACTGCCTAGGGTCATCTGCTGCTGGGACAGCTGGGCGCAGACATAACTCAAGATGAGGACTTTTTAGTGACTTTGGTGCTAGCCGTGAAGGAGCACGGTTTCTGCATTCTTTTCATTAGTGTTTCAGCCTTACTGAATTCATCCAAATCCTTCCATTCTTGAACCTCCCACACATCAGATTCCATCGCTGGCCTTGGCAGCATCCCTACATCCCCAGCCCGCCCCTGCAGAACCAGACCTCCTCTGTGGGGCTGTTTGCGTGTGACAGGAATGCTTATCTGAAATTCCCCCTGCTCCCTTCTCATCCCGAACCTCTCGTTCAGTAGGTCAGAAAGAAAATCGATGCTGTCGTACAGCAGTAACCAAATCACTGCTGGCTTTAGGAAGCATCTGTGGCACCTGTAAGGGAAGCACTTCAGGACAGCTCACCCGAGGAAGCAGTGCCCTGAGGCAGGGCTTTTCTTTCATGTGAACTTATGGATAGAAAGCCTCTGGAGCAACACTAGAGGGTATCTTAATACATCACAGTGTTCTAGGTGCAACGTGGCAGTGGTTCAGAGCAAAAAGGCTTGGACTTTAGTTTTTTCCAAGGTTCATAAGTATTGGGATGCAATGAATTTAGCATGGATTCATAACGAAATGTTGGAGGCAATAACTTAGGTGATAACAGTTACTTCTTCACAAACGGAGCATTGTGGGATCTGAAGCAATTCCTAATTTCCAAGTCCAAGAAAATAAATTTGAAGAATTGGGAAGCTGAGCATTTTGGCCACTTCTGTGCACAGCCCAACAGCAGGAAAAGCTTCTGGGAAGATGCATGAAGGCACTGCAGGGTCTGCTGTGTCATTTGTATTTTAATCTTGTGCTTTCCAGTATGCGTGTTTCAGAGAAGCAGCAGAAGATACAGACGTCTTCTCCTTACTGTGTTGTAGAAAGAAAATAAACTTACAAAAAGTACTGTTTGGTAGAGCTACGTACTTACTGCTTGTGCTGGTGGAGGATATTCCAGTGGGCTGGTGTTAGCTGCTTTTCATTCCTAGTGGGAGGACTTGCAAATGAGGATTAACACTCAGGTGTTCTGCCACATTTCTTTGTAAACAAAGCCTTTTCTTCCCTAATGTTGATGAGAGATGAGGGCAGGGAGAAAGACTGAATGGGCAGAATTTTTCAAGGCTCTGATTGTAGAAGCTATGATTACTTCTGGGTCACTTGGCCAAATACCCTGGAGGAACTATTTTGTCATCTGTTTTCTTGGTTGGGTGTTTCTTTAGAGCAAGTTTTCAGTCATTGCCCTCTGAAAACAGCCCGTTTGAGGGTCTCAGTACTTAAACTAGTGGTTACTGCAGCGGTCATGTGAGAGTTTCTGGCTTTCCTTAATGCTGTTGCAAATCACTTCATGGCAGAGTTAAAGGTGAAGATAATCAACTAATGCTCCAATATCAAGAATATTTAATTATGTATTTAAAAGGCAGCAGTCTTCTCTGGCATTCACCACTTCTAAGCAGCATTGCATAATTCATGTTCACTTGATATTTTATAAACAGTTATTTGGTATTAGGCACTTACTAACATTTACAGTAGCTATGTAAAGTGTAATCCAGTCTGGCTTGATCTGTAAGCTCTGATGCAGTAGCACTTCATTATGAGGTATAGATTGTGTCTCAGCTTCACTTACTGTCACTTTGACAAATGATATCTTGGAAGAAGTATGGACTTGAAGGTTAGATGCAAATGAAGTATTGAGTTTGATATTTTGTCTTAGTTAAATTTACTGCAGTCCCAGAGAATGTATACCTTGTAGGCTCTCAAACATGGTAAGCAAGGGAGGACAATTTCTGCAAGTGTAGTTGCTCACACTGCAGAAGTGGTGGGGCTTTCAGCTGTGACAGCTCACTAATGCCCTCTTTTGGGCCTTTGAGAGCCTTCCACGTTTTGGGAGGTTTGAGGGTTCAGCTCCTGGTGGGACTGGAGAAGCTTTTGCTCTGGACCCATTCTGAACCATCAGCTGCACTGCACTTCTGTTTGTGTTCTGACTCTGACAGCAATTTTTGTTTATTTTAGGCCAAAGAGCTGCCAACATTCAAAGACAACGATTTTATTAACGATGGCCAAAAGATTCATATTGATGAAAATAACAAAAAGATGTTCCTTGAGAAACTCAAGAAGGACGTTGAGGTAAGAGTGCCCCTGTTCGGTTCTTTGTTGTTAAAATGTGTGGCAAATTGGAAATGGCTCAGGAAAGCATACCTGTAATTCATAAATGAAAACTTTATCTGTAAGCACTGACTGTTTTAAATGAAACATAATTTAAACTTTCAGGAGTTGCTCACTGCTTTTGCTGCTGTGATAAATGGCTTGATGCCATAGCTGGTTGCCATGCTTTATCCCTGCCTTGATGATGTGATGTAAAAATGATGGTACTACTTAGTGCATAAGGCTTTACAAGCATAGTCCTTCCAAATGCCCCCAAGAGAGGTGAGTATTGCTGGTTGTTTTACAGGTGGAGGTACACCAGGACTGCCTGATGTTAGCTGGAGCCATGTGTGTGGACTGCAGCCTGTAACAGATAATGTAGCTTCCCTTACTCACGGCTGTGCATGCTCTATTTGTTTCATCTTAGTAATCCAGTTTTAGATTATGCTTAGTATCACAGCAGTGATACATAGAGAAATCGGTATGTACCAGGTGGACTTATTAGCATAGGTCTTACAGATTTCTAATTGGCTGAGTGTAGTCTATTCCTGCTAGAAAAATGTTAATATACAAATATAATGTCATACTTACTATGATTGATTTAGCCAGTCAGCAAATAAAGAAAACTAAATTTGGGGCTAATTCGTATAACTTGACTTCAGTTTCTGTAATTCAGAATATTATCAATAAACACAATATTTTGCAATCCCTGTACTTAAAAGCTAAAATCTGTTTCTGCTTGTTGGAAGAGACCTGATAGCAGATTGCCCCTGGGACTTAACGAGACTTTCAGCTACTTCTGTCAGCATGGCCATGTGAACTGACTTGTCTAGTTTTTCAGATCTGTATCTGAGTGTTGTTCAGAAGCTCAGTAGTTGTACAAAATACTGAAGACTTAGAATTTGCAATCATTTGCTTTTGAAGAAATGTAATTTCCCATTGTCATAATGATGAGAAATTTATGATGATGGTAATTATGAAAACAAAAGTACTTTGTGAAATATCAGTATATGCTTCTCCTATATTTGGAACATTGTGGTAAAAAATTGCTCTGTCAATGTCACAGCTCTAGAGATAGGTTTATTTGAACTAAATTTTTGTGCTCTTTAATATAGTGCAGTTGCTGACTAAAGCTTTTAGTTTAAGTAGGTTGCAGACAAGATCTTAAACATGTGCAGTGAATATAGAAGATATTTTATGGCTGCAGAAGGTGGATTGTGTGCTATCTTTTACATCATCTACTGGATTGTAAATACAAGGGCAGAATCTAGATAATATCTTGAGAGGCTGTGTTTTATGATTTTGGAATTTATACAGAGTATTGTTAAATATACAAAGACCACGAGTGTGAAGTGGTCTGACACCTGATTTTAATGAAGTCAAGCTGTTCTTCAGCCTGTTTTGCTTTTACTGGTTCTTCTGCCCTTGCTAGCTAACTAATAGTTTACATTTTTTACCTGGACTTGGATGCAGCTTTTACTACAGTGAAGAGAACTTTGCATAAAATTATCTCATGAAAAGTATTTATAGTCAGACTGTGAAATAGAATTCTGAAGAATGTGTCTCTGTATCCATTCTTTTTTGTCATTAAATGTTTTTTTTGTTGCACTGTGTTTCTCTTATAATTGTCTCGCATCCTTTCCTTTATTCAGACTAGCACATTATAAGATCTACTGCTATTGTAGTAATAACTGTTGCTGCTGTTCTGATGGCCTCTCATCCATGACTTTTCTCAGTTCATTCCTGCCTCATTTCCTGCTCCCTCATTCCACTGAAACTGTCCTGAGCACAATCACATAAGGGTGTTTTTTTCCGCTGTAAGTCAGATGATCTTTACTCTGCTTTCACAAAACCCTTGTTCCTCTAATTAGCAGTTCACTCTTCTTCCCAAGGGTCTGTTCTCTTTCTTGTAATTTTTTACCGTTATTGGTAGATTTTTCTCCTCTCTCTTGATATTTATCAAATACCTTACTGGCTTCCAATTCTCCAATTTCCACTCCATTTCCTTTGGCCAATTTCATCTGTTTTTCTTGTATATTACTGTATATCTTCTCTTCCAGTCTTGTGAACAGTCTTTTGCTTTATTGTACTTGAAATGGTTAGAAACCAACTTCTTTCTTCATAAGCCTGTTCTCAATCTCTTTTCATAATATACTTCTAGCACTTTAATTCAGAGTCATGTTAGCTATGACTATCTCAGAATCTCAGAATCAGGATTTTGACAAACTTGTTTTTTTATTTCTTGATGTTTTCATACTTATCTCATTGTTCCCTCCCACTATTCCAAAGTCTGACCAACATCCCTTCTCTGGTCTGCTCTAATTTGAATTTTATAGCCTGTTAGTTCTTCTAAAAGCTAAAATGATTTGTACTTTCAGGTTCTCTCTGTGTGTATCATAAGCAGGGGTCCCTCCTATGGCAGCTTCACTCCTTGAGCTGTCAATCCCTTCTTCTTGCTTGGTAACATTTCTTATTTTCATCTTCCTCTTTTCTCCCTTCCTTACACTGTTCCCATCAACTGAAAGAACGGTTTGTCTACACAGTAAGTACATTCATTTCCCAGTTTCTTCAAACTCCCATCTTTAGCCTTGATTCAAAGGTGTGCTTTCGTTCATGTTTATGTTTTGCTTATGTGACTTGAATTCTGAAGAGAGTATGGCATCATTTCATTTCTTCGTGATGTAAAACTTCACAGTTGCAATTTCCATTGCAAGGATATTTAAGCACTTTTGCGTGATTCTGTAATAAGGCTGAGAAGGAAGTGAAGGGACAGACGTGGCTGCAGACCATGGCTTCCCATGTGCTGCTGTGGTTGTCAGAACAACTCTAGCTGGAACACTGCTACAGTATCCTAGGGCTTTTTAGTGTAAGTTGTAAGTGGCCTGCAGCTATCACTACATCTTAACAATTAAAGGTCTCTCTTTGCTAGCTTTATCACTTAGTTCTCCACTTGGCTTTTTCTTAAAAGTGCCCGTTTTTCTCAACCGATGGCATCTTTGTAACTTCTCTTATTTGAAAGTGGAGCTCACATTTGTCTGTGATACTGATAAATTGCTTATTATCACTTTCTAGTTCCTTGCTCAGCTAAAACTCATGGACTACAGCTTGCTAGTTGGAATTCATGATGTTGAAAGAGCTGAACAGGAAGAAGTAGAGTGTGAAGAGAATGATGGAGAAGATGAAGGTGAAAGTGATGGGACACACCCTATTGGAACTCCTCCAGACAGTCCAGGAAATACACTGAACAGCTTGCTGCCTTTGGCTCCTGGGGAATTTGATCCAGCTATTGATGTTTATGGAATAAAATCTCATGAAAGTAAGTAGTAATAAACATTTGCATGCTAAGATTCTTACACTGGAACCCAAACATCTTCACAACAATATTAAGGGAAAGTTACGTAGAACAATATAAATTTGCTTTGTAGAGGAGGAAATCAGTTGTTCTTTGGGTGAAGCAAACAGCAAAAGACATCTGTGATGCACAGCTTTGTTACTGAACATATTTCTCAGATGTAGTGATGTGTGGGGATGCATGCAGTCAGCTAGCATACCTGCTGCACAGTCAGCTCAGGTTCTGAACTAGCTGTTCAGACATCACAGTTCTCAGTGGCTGTTCAAGACAGCAGTGTCTGCTGTTTTTTTCACCAGCATTTACATTAATAAATATGTAGTTTCATTCATAAATAAAATATGCTTTTGCTGACTCAGAAGCACTGCCTCTCATATAAAATTTAGTTTTTCCTTGTTTGTTTGTATAACTATAAAGGAACTTGAAAGCCACGTTAAGTGAGCAATAATTCCTATTTCTGTATGCTGGTGTTTTATTTTACACTTATTCAGGGGTTTCACAATACATATAAGTGCATTTAAACTTTCACTTAGGAATATCTTGAGCCTGTGGTCTCTACAGAACTTAATTTTGACTGACATTACCCTTCCCCAGCTGCTGAGTGATCCTAAAGAAGTCTCCTTTGCTGGAAGGAGAAGGCATGATTGAAATGTCATTCTCACTTTCATGTACTTGTCCTTTGCAGGTGCACCTAGGAAGGAAGTATATTTTATGGCCATTATTGACATTCTTACTCATTATGATGCAAAAAAGAAAGCTGCCCATGCTGCAAAAACAGTAAAGCATGGGGTAAGTGTCTGTTTTCTTCCTCTGATACAGTTTATACTTCTGCGTTTTTCTTGTTTAGTGCACTGATAGAATACATTTCAAGAGACCTGTGCAAAGGAGAGAGATTGTTTTTTCCTAGTTTCATACGGGGTAGAACAGCACAGAGTAACTTCTATACATTGCATACTAAAGCTCTCTCTTCAGCTACACACATTTTTGTTACCTATAAAGAAGACCAGTGAGGCACTGCCCTTTTAGGGCTTTGTCCCGCATTAGTGGGATGTATTTTATACTTGCAGACAAAGCTGTTCACCAGGTACTTGTATTAGCTTGCAGCTCAGTGGAAGCTGTTGTGAATCTTACTTCTGACACGGGCCCCTGGTGGTTTCATTGTTGGGTACAACCTGCTGAAAGTCAATTCCTCAGCATATAACGTGTCTGACTTTCAAAGATTTCTTTCAAAAAAAAAAAAAAATTCAATTTGCAAGATTAAGTATAAAAAGTACATGTTAGATACTTGGATACCATTCAGTGAAGGCTTGTATTTGACTGCCATGAATTTCTTTATTTTTGACTGAAACTGCTGCTGAGCAGCAGACACCAAAGAGTTATGGCAAAGCAGCCCAGTCTTCCAAAGTGAAGATTTGTATTTTCCATTATCACTTGATGGTGTTTGGAGGTCAGAATTTCCTAAGCTCATTAAAAAGATCATAATCATTTCTGAAGCTGGGGTCTCTCCTCTAAGAATCAGGGCACTGTGGATGGTTTTAATCAGAGTTTGGGTTTTTTGAGTTTCCAATAGAAGGTGACTTAGAATGCCTAGCAGTGAGAGCCCTGGACAGGCTTGCAGTACATTTTGCTCATTACTTTCTCCATTCTAGAAGCACTTGAACGGCGATGCAGGCCTTGTGCAGCCATTAGCTGGCAATTATTAATGAACTTTAAAAAAAAAAAAACAAAAAACCCATGATCTCGCTGAACTAGTAGTTGTGAAGCTCATTTGGGGAGTCCAGGTTTAAAAGTTGGAAAAAGTGTGTCTCACTGTTCCCACATATTCCAAAGCAGATGAGTTAGCAGTCAGATAGCCATGTGCATCAGCCAAGTGGGGACACATGGGATCCAACTGCAGTGGTTCAGTCTCCTCTACAGGAAGATGCTGCTGTTCAAGAGATGGGAATCTGTGAGTAGCGTGCTTAGGTGTGAGCAGTGGGAATTGTATAGGGGAATGAAACACAATGAAAGTAAAGAGGAATAAAGAAAGTGAAGAGTGCCATTCAGAACTGGGAGGCGGATGCTGTGGTGCCCAGTGTACCTGCACTGGTGTGAAGCCTAAACAGGTGCCTTTCATATTCTGCTGGAGGGTTGGTGGAAGTGTGTGTGTCTGGTTCTGAGACCGCAAGTTAATCCATCACAGGGCTGCTGGTGACAAAGCATCCACTAAACACTGCTTCTTCCTTCTTTCCTCTTCCCTCTCCATCCTGTATTTAGGCCGGTGCAGAAATTTCAACTGTTAATCCTGAACAGTATTCAAAGCGCTTCTTGGACTTTATTGCCAACATCTTGACGTAACCCCTCATGTCACAGCGGACAGACACGAGACCTGGGGACAGCAGCAGAGACTACGAGGGTAGGGAAAAAGGAACTCAGAGAAGCGCTCATCTTGCAGAAAGCAACCCCTTTGTTTACATCTGCTGGCAAAGATGACTGAAGTGGGGTGGAGTACTCGCTTTAACAGCTGCCTGATATTCCCAGCATAGTTCTAGCTATTTCTGACTCTTTCGTGTGTGCAAAACAAACAAACAAACATTAAATTAAATAAATAGAACAGCTTACTCAGAGTGCACTGTGACAGTCCCACTCTGACGCTACCAGCTGAAACGGAGCAACTGAGCAAAGAGGCGTGGGGTGGGGGTGGGGAAAGTAAATGCATGTTAAGTCTACAATATTGATAGCAAATTGTAAACTGTGGATCAGTTTATTTTTTGAACTAAAAGATACGTGACAGTATTCATGACGGTGATGATAATAATAAAAACCTTACTGCGAATGTTACACTCACACCGTGCACACTGGCACTCCTTACAAACAGCACTGCAGCAGTGGGCCCGTGGTGCTGGAGCTCTTCCCATCAGGTTCCTGCAGTTGGGGGGTTTTTGTTGGTTTTTTTTTTCCCCTTTCTCCCATTTCTTCCTTTTCCTCCACACGTTGCATTGGGCAGCCCGTGCTCTCAGGCACCAGGAGCTGGTGTCTCCTACCTTACAAAGAGCTAACGTGTAATTCATGCTGTGCGTACATTTTTGCTGCCGTGAACTTACATTAAGGGAAAACCTTGCTTATTTCACTTTGTTACCCGAAGTTTTCATTTGTTTTATATTCTTGCCATATAGGAACTAATGTTACAAGTGGAAAAAAGCTTGTCTGAAGAAGTGCATAGTTCTGGGCACCAGTAGCAGAGTCTCTCACCCTCAAGATGTGCGCGCAGATAGAAACTCCATTCTCTTGTAATTTAATGGGAATTTGCAGTTCGGATGCTTACGTTGTACTGCTTAAACGGCGGGATTTTATTGTAGATTATCCCTCTAAAAATTAACCCCGGATTTTACTGTTTACATGATTAGGAAAGCAGGGATATTTCTGAATTTTAGAGCTGTGTACAGTATGTGACTTTTAAGTTTACATGTGAAGTTGTTTTGCAGTACAGATGAAGTATGCTCGTCACCCTCCAAGCGCAATGTGCAGCCATGTACTACGGTGAATGTCTCACTCGCGCCCCCGGCAGACTCTTACAATACAATGAGGAAGGATACTGCAGAGGGATTTTTCCCAAGGACGTCTTTTATCACCAAAACGACCTGTCCTGCCGTGTACTCAAATCTGATTGTACAGTGCATTGCCTAAAGCTGTGCTGATCATGTTTAACTTGTTTAAAATTTTTAAACAACCACATTGTATTTCTGCTCTTCTTGTATTTTTCCCTGGAAGATTCCATGCTTGAAAGACAAATTTACATATGCTTAAAGTTTATCTACTTATACACTGTGCTAAAGCTGTGCCTTTGAAATTTCTTTATTGAAATTGTTAGATTTTGTAGGCAATCTAAAGGAAGTCAGGCCCTCCCCATCATCATTTCTAACAGAGATCAGGAGTGCCAGCATGCCTTCTCCATTACTAACATCAGTTCTACTCAGCCTGCACCTGTGCATAACGTACGTTTTACTTCCAAGGAGCCTATAGATAGCAGCCCATCTCACTCTTGGTGGCCAAAGGCATGCTATCCCTTTTGCTGTGTACTAATTCTTTTCTCCTTTGCCCTACCTTCCCTACAGGATTTTTTGTTACATTTGACTTAGTGATGTCTGCAGCACTGTAATGTATGTGTATACTTTTGTATTGTATGTATTTAAATAAGTTGGTACTGTGGCTTGATATTTTGTTGTCCTTTCCTGTATGCCCCCCCATCGTCTGCATTTATCACCAGAGTTTCATTTCCTGTGGCTTCCTGAAGTGTGAGGCCGCAGCGAGACCCTGAAGTCAAAATGAGGTACACGTACTTGGAGTAAATGTTCCATTGCGGCCAATCAGTGTACATTTTTAGACCATTTTAGAAATGTACCCTTTTTGTCTGTGTAGCAGTTTTGTCACTCATTATTGTTGATAAACTGTTTATTTGGACAGGGCAAGGAAGTCTCATTATTGTATATGTTAGCGCTTAGATTACACTCCAACCATGAGCAAGGCTTTATAAAATAAAGCACTTTGATGACTCACTAGGTAATTCCTTTGGTCTCGTGTTTCAGCCGCTTCTGCTCGCTTACAGAACTAATTTTGGATGTTAAAATGAATGTGTAGCCAATACCAGAAAGCACAGTCAGAAACTTGGAACCTTTTCATTAGATTTTACCCTGCTTCTTCCACATGCACGTAAATGGCTTGCAACCTTTGCGTTCTGTGTTTGGGCTGTGCTCCAGAACAGAGGTTTGGGAGCGATGGCTCAATGGGTGAAGTCCTGGTCTTACCCCAAAAAAAGGAATATGTCCTACAGTTATGAAAGCATGGAAAGACTGGCAGAATTTGCCAGCACATGTAAGGGCTTGAGCTCAGAGTCACATAAAAATACTTGGGAATAAGCCCAGATAATTTCTAGGAGAGGGGGCTTTCTGGCCTGGAATTCCAAGGCTTTGCTCATCAGGCCTCCCAGCACATGAAGCAGCCTGCTCAGCCCAAGTGGCAGAAAAGGAAGTTTTGTTCTTTATTCTGACTGACTTAATTCTCTTAATGCGTTTGTCACTTTTCACTTCCTTTTGTTTTACTGCACAGACGTAGCAAGGCAATGTTTTCAGAAATATTTTTACCTCTAAAATACACCCGACAGACTTAATGATAATATAGACATTCCCCACAGGGAAGGCTGTTGAGGAGCTGTTCTATTAAGAGCAGGTGAAGTGATGGGGAGGGGAGAGAATCCGCTTCTTAATTACTCATGTAATGATATCTCCAGCGTTAACCCAAGCCTGCATGTCACACGGCTGCTCCAGCTGCTCATGCTGTAGCACAGCCATGCTGCTCCTGGACTGCTGCCTCTTCAGTTCACCATTTGAGCTGCTTCTGCCCTGTCTGGCAGCAGCCCCCAGCTGGCACCCACTGCCCCCACTGCAGCCTCTCTCTGCCCATCCTGGTGCTGTCCCCTGCCTGTCCACACAGGTGGGGGTGATGGATGCTGAGTCTCCCTGTGGCTGCTGCTGGGCACACTGTATGATTCAGCACTGGCTCCAGCAGGCAGTCGAAGCACGTTGGCTTGAGGAGGTGCACGTGTATGCTCCAGCACAGGAAGAGAGTATCTTTTCTGATGACATGTTTTCTCCCCCTGTGACCCGAAGAAAGCAATGATGGTCATCAGGATATAGAAGCCAATGGGTTCATTAATGCTGGGACTGCAGAAAAAGAAATGAAAACTTCTTGAGAACTATATTTTTCTACATAAACTGTACTGTAAATGTCCAATCTGAATTTCCAGCTTATCCCCTTGTGCTCAGCCCTCCTTTCCCACTGTGGTAGCGGCAAGTCCCCACATCACAGGCTCATTACATTCTGATGTTCTCACCCCAGTGTTGTGCAGTGTCTGTCCTCTCTCTGCTATCCCTGCTTCTTGGTGTCTTTCAAACTTTCGTATTTCTCATGTAATGGGAAAAGAAATAAAGTGGCTAACATAGAGGAGAATTCAGCCTCACCTCTTCCTTCCCATCTCGATTCCTCTGTAGCAGCTGCTGTTGCTGAAACTCAGCGTGCTCCATCTCCTCACCATGCAGAGCAGGGAGCAGCAGCTGTGCCATGCCAGCAGTGCTGTCTTCACCCCACAGCAACATGAGCTGCTGCACAGCTACATGCACAAGTGAGTGGCAGAGCCAGGGAGCAGCATCTTCAAATGGCCAAGACGATGTGCGAGAGATGAAACTCACAGTCAAACAACAGCCTTATTAAAAGCATTAGAAAATGGGAGTGGAAAGGACTTGAAGAGGGAGTTACATCTGTCCCAGAGCAGTTCTGCTGCAGATGAACTCTGCCAAGAAGTGGGGCAATGCTTACCAGCGAGAGCAGTTCCGAGGGATCCCTCTGCTAACCCTCCCATGCCTCACTTGTCTATCACTGACAGATTTTTTTTTTCCTGGTATCTTTCCTGACTGCATTAGAATGATTTAAATCCATTAATATTTGTTCTATCTACAGTGGACTCTGAGAAGAGTTTGTTCTCTTCCGCTCTCAGTTTCACTCAGTGCAATTCTGCCTTTATGTGCTATACAGGGTAAATATTAGCTTTGGCACATATTATAATGTGAATATCCCCTTTCTTTATCTAACAAAATAATCAGAACAGTTGAGCCAGGCAGAATGACCTGTATTCTATTTTTAATGCCAAAATCTAAAAAAAATACTAAAATCACCCATTAAAGTGGTGCTTCTCAATTGCCAGCTACATTTTGTAAAGGGATTACACATTTTTATTTTGAGAATTTCCCAGTAATCCATTTAGCACCTAATCCCAGAAACGCACAATGATCGCTGTTTGAACAGAGCGCGGTGTGGAAGCGGGCACTCAGCTGCTGGCTGCAGTTGTTGCTGTAACTGCAGTACAATGCCAACCTCTTACGGACTTTTTTCCCAAAGCAAATATCATCTTTGCTTTGCTGAGAATATTCTCATTCCCCAGGCTTCTAATCTCATCCCCCCCCCCAGTGATATGACATAACGTAATCATCTGCTCCTCGATAATTAAGATACAAAATTTACTTCTTTGTGAGTTGGCATAAGTTCACACCTATTAGTGCTGTGACGATTTTCAGCCATTTCAGTTATTACCCAATGTGCTTACGTTCACAAAGATCTGCTCTGCTCCCTGCCCGCCTGATGAGCTCATACCAACTCACTTAGCTGTGTGTGTCTATTGGAGTCAACAGAGTTGTGAGAGCTGGGTGTTTCGCAGCAGCTTCACACTTCCACACAAGGCTAGAATGTGATTTAACTTGTTGCCATTCTCCATTACCAATATTTCCACTATTTCTTCTTGACTCTGCATCAGAAGCCCAAGACTGGAGCGCTTCACTTCCTTTCTATGTACTTTTCCTTTGCCCCATAAAAAGCTTTTCATTGTAAGAAAATCTCAGCCACGCTTCTGCCTGCATCCTGCGTGGCACACAGAACTCCACACAGGTGCTGGCTGACAGCACCAAAGCCCACATGCCCTCCTCCAGTACGCAGCTTCCATTCGGCTGCAACACGATGCACCCACTTGGCCCATCCATAGAAGACAGATGTGAAAGCACTGTCATTCCCCTAATGCCCACATCGATGTGGTCCGATCTCCCCCAGGTGATGGAGCTCCAGTTAGGACTCACAGCCCTCGTGGGGAAGGGCATCAGATCCACTTATCCACCCCTCCACAAGAGACAACGGCCGTGCCATGGCAGAGCAGGGGGAGGCTGATGGCCCTGAGTCACCCATCTGCCATATCCAGCTGCAGGGTAAGGCCTTGGGCATGTGGAGACACAGGAAGATCAGAATACAAACATGTTAAACACAAACTGCTCTCCTACATGGGATTTTCTCTACTTACAGACTTCCAGAGAGGAGATGCTCTTCCTGATGTTGCTGTGCAGCAAGCAGGGCTCGTTGCCCAAAGCCCCTCCAAAGGAGCAGCACCATCACTGAGCGACTGCAAACTTATTAACAAGAATACTGACAGCATTTGGCCCATTCCTGTCAGATGGCTTGAAAAAAGGAGAGAAAAAAGCTATCAAGCTGTTAGTAATCAAGTCCCATCACACACTAAAAATACCAAGAAGCTGTTTCAGCAGGGTGAGGGACAGAGCAAGCTGCACCTCGAGACAGGTGCATAACTCCAAATTTAGAGCAGGCCAGCAAGAAACAGTAAGCAATGAACCAACCATGGATGCCCAGATAGCGAAGGTTGAAGATGATCTTCAAATATAGCCGAGCTTTAAAAATCAGAACTACTGGTTTAAATTAGTCCATGCTATGTAGGCAGCCAATGTAAGGAATGCAGATGGAGCAGGACAGCAGAGCACCAAGGCATGTGCAGCTCCTGCAGGGCCACTGCAGTGCAAATAAAAACAGGAGCTGTGCTCTGGAAGAAAGCACCTGAGCTGAGCTGTCTGGGGAAAGGACAGGCCACAGGGGAAGCCAATGGACGTAACCCAATATTGTGTTTCTAGAAATGCTTCTAGAATTCTCTCAATACATGAAGCAACTAAAGAAGAGTGCTGCACCATTATATAGGGCTTCCCAGCTATTAGGAAATGTAGTTCCACAGCCAGGCATAACCAGGCACATGTCACAGCCCACCCTGACAACGGGAAAAGTTCAGCGAGCTCACAGACCCCAGCCAGAGATCACATACAGAGACACTTCTGCTACTTTCTAGATACTCTGCAGATGTTTGACCAAAGTTTGGCTTTAATTCTTCCACAGTGCAGATGCCAACATGAAGTCAGAGCCAGGAAATTAATCCTAGATGTTAACAGACAAACTGCTTTTAATCCTAATTGTTGCTTTTCTGCTAAACAAAGTGGTTTTAAACAGACCTCCCATGCAGCTTGATGTGCCTGAGCCAGCTGCTCACGCGGAGCGCTTCGGCCCCTCCTTGCTCCTTGCACAACACGTGCCCTTACCTTCCCAAACCAATTCCCCGCCCGGAACGCCCTGCTCTGCTGTTCCAATCTCTGCAGCAGTTCCACCTCATGTTGGCCACAGACAGATCTTGCCTTAACTGTGACTTTTCTATAGCTAAGATTTACAGTGCTGAGACATAAGTGATACTGTTTCTAAAGCAGGAAGCCCATTCTGCCAAGCCCGAGCCCTTCCTTCCCCCCATTACTTATTTTATAACACACTCCAGATATCAAAGAAGTCCACAGGCACTTGAACCGGCTTCTAGCTACAGCTACCTTCGGTTAGAAATTAAAGTTTGATGCAACGCACAGGAAAGGCTCTCTCTGAACACAATAGGCATTGAACCCAACTCTCCAAGCATAACATTCACATCAGCAGTAACGCACACCGGCTCGTGCTGCTGAAACTACAAGGTGCTGCTGTTGTAACAATGCCAGCATAGACTCATATTTCCAGTTTCTCTGATTATGGATCTGGACATACTGTGGTGGAAGTCCTTACATAAATACACATATACTCACATACACATGCATTTATATATGCATATTATGTATTTCAGCAATTAGGATGCTTCCAGAAGGATATCCTGATTTGCACTGTATGTACATCTGTACTAAAAGCTCTACAGCACAACAGCAGCCACAAGAGGTGAGTCAGATCTCTCACCAAAGTTTCACTTGATGAGAAGTAATACATTCTGACTATACAGTACCATCAGTGATGAGACAGCCCTTCAGACAGCCCTTCTCCTGAGCAGAATCTCCAGCCCATTTGCCTGATGCTCCTGCAGCTCAAACATCCCTTCGACTGTCACATACATTCCCACAGACCAGATGAGGGTAGGACAAATGGGGCTCCAGCACACACATACAATACGTGCCAGTGTTTCTAGAGCATAATTAATACCATTCTGCTCCTCCACGCAGTGGGGAAACTCTATCCTAATCGAGGGCAAGAAAAGAGGGCTCAGCTCGTGCTGACCTTCTTCTCAATTCTAGAAGAAAGAGTTTTAAATACATAACTTAAAACACAAGCATGAGCATTTCAACTTTGCATTGGCTGAAGCAATGCAGTACAGTGATGCACTTTGGCATGGATTGCTTCAGCCCCTTCAGTAAAAGGTAAGGTATGGCAGGAGCTTGGTTTAGAGCCAGGCACAAAAGCCTTAATTAAATCAAAATACGGGAAGTCTACTACTTTCACAAACACATAACATAAAGCCAATTATGCTCAAAGCCTTTGCAGTATCATTCATTTTTAATCGAAAAAGAAATCCACAAAATCAGCTCGAATGAATCCATCCCCACAGCAATGGCAGTTTGCACCTGTCCCGCATGTTACACACACTGCCTGCACCGATCCCTCTGATGAGTATCTGAGCTGCAATGCAGACCCACATCCACATGTTCCTCCTGCAGATTACAGCACAGCAATGCACGTAAGGACCTGCCCCAGCACTCTGCCTGCCCTGTCTTGGACAATTGCACGGATGGACTGAAAGTCCCAGCAATGCTGAGCACCAAACTGTGAGACGCACCGAGCTGCATCATGCAAACAAACCAGGTATGTGGGAGGTGACTGAAGAGGAGCAAAGGGTAACAGCTGTGAGCTTACCTGGACAACACAGAGCAAAGCTGTTAAGAGTAGGATGGCGTCAGTTCACATTTGTGCAGCTATGGCACACCCCTTTATTCACGCAACACACGGTACACAATTATGCTATGGAGGTCACAGGAGTCAGTTTTCCCTTTCATCTTATTCACATCAATTAGGAAAATATGCTAAAGTTTCAAAGTTCACCTAGGCTGGGGTGCTGCTTTCTATGGTGGTAAAGAGTCAGATTCTCAGCTCCAGAAGCTGACAGCCTGTGAGCGTGGCTTCAGGGCAGGGGCTGCAAACAGACAAACACAATTCATCTTGAAACAAAACAAAACAAAACAAAAACAAAAAATCAGAGCTACCTTTGGTGTGTGCACCAAAGAAACACTCCTATAGGCGTCCCTGGAAGTCACAGTCATTCTGCAGGGAAACACTAATGGGAAAGGAGTGGAGTGGCAGCAGACAGACGTGGCTGTAGGGCAGCAGTCCCACTGCCCACCTGGCAGCACCCAGCTCTGGTGCTGCTGCAGCTACTGGCAATGAAGCAGGCTGATTCCAAACACTGGGACATTCCTTCCACCCTCCTGCTAAGGTTTGTGCTTCAGCCTCGTAATTCATGCTAACCTTCTTCAGCAGTTCGCTAGGAATCCACCCTGAGCCCCTGCTGTCATCTGCCAGGCAGCTGTTCCTAGAGTTCTCTCCGAGATGTCCTTCAGGCAAGATGTGTATTTCTCCACATATAATAAGATTCTGAAACCCCATATAATCCACTGATAAATCACTCTGGTGTGGAGGACAGTGTGAGATGAAAGCATTTCTTCTGCATACAATTTGTAGGGTAGTGTTCAAAACTGCAAAAAGAAAAAAAAAAAAAAAAAAAGACCAAACCAAAAACAAAAACACAAGAACCACCTGCAGAGAAGTGAACACACCTTCAACTCCATAAAGGGAACTTCCGCGTTTCTTTTCAAGCTTCCTTTCTCCATCAGTATGCTTGACTGTAAAGCAGAGACCGAATGGAAACACGCTGCACCCAATCCTTCTGTGTGCTGAACTGGCTGCACATTTACAGTAACACCAGCACTTCCCAGCAGCCTCAGGCCCGTCACACACACCCTGTACAGCACTGCTGTGGAGGTTGGTGCCTGGGAAACCCCCCACACACAAAAGGCGCAGTGGTAGCCTGGGGTCAGCAGCTGAAATGAAACACGTGATGGCAGCTGCCTTGCTGACAGCATCGGGCTGGGAGATACAGGGAGGATCATACATACTTCCTGGCACTCCCTTTTGTGGTGGTTGTGCAGGAAGGGACGTTAATGCAAATCACTTCTCAATGGTACTTGCAGCTTGATGTCAAGAACGACCCTTGGGTTGGAGTCTACAAGCTGTCTCCCTAGAGGAAAGGACTGGCATCGATTGGCATAAGACTACTGACAGCAAATACGGTTCTTTAACAGCCATTTGGCTATCAAAAATGATAGTCAAATATAAACCTTCATTTAAAGACTTTTATAATGTTAATATACTCATTTGGACTGTTAGTGTAAGTGTACTGCGTCATTAATCACAGTAATGGTACATCAGCAGACAAGTGAGGTTTTGCTCAGATCTATGATTGTCCACATCAGTTACTGGCTGCCTTTAATTAACAAGGACTGACCTCTCCGCTTCTCTTTCTATTTCTGCAGTTATGAAAAATCTATTTCTGAAGGTGGACTCCTATGATAAATGGAGCACGTCAGTGAAGCGGCTTCTGATTCCAGTTTAAAAGACATATATATAATTAAAGCAGAAAGTTTTTCTGCACAACAGAGACCAAAATTCCTCCCATCTGGAAAATGTAAATACTTCCAATCATTAAGCTACAAAGTCTCAGCATTTGCTAAAAATGATATAGATACTCAATACTGTGCCATGTTTCTGAAGCTTCAGAGGTGATCTATGAAACGTGCTCTTCCCCCGCTCTTTACACAAAGCACATCATTGCAGGTAGTATATCCACTGATTGCACCTCAATTATTCTCAAAAGGGTACGTTCCAGCCCAGCTTAGCACGTGCAATAGGAAGTAGACTCTCAAACCATCTGGCAATTAAATTTCTTACGTCTTAGTTTGTGAAAATAGATCAAAACTGGCTTAAAAGCTGAACTCTGATCTGGGATTATACCGTTGGTCCTGTAAGGAAATAATTTCCAATCTACATCATCTAAAGAAATGCCTTAAGGACTACCACGGTGTTTCATTTTTCCCCTCAAAATTTCTATTACTGGGGAAAAATAGAACAGAGACAAAAACATTTTCATCGACTCCCACAGGTCTTTTATTAGACTCCAGAGGCAAAGAAAATACGTAACACCTGGCTTTTGGATGGGAAGAGGAAACTAGAATTATTTTTATCTGTTTCCCCTCTACACCTCCACTCCATTTCTCCCGCCCCTCATTAAGCCATACGTCAACTCGGGACAATCCTCCTTTTCTCCAAACTCCCTCTGACAATGCATTAATTCTCCGGTTCATTTCTGCAGCACAGCCCCTTTCTCTCACGTTTAACCTGCTCTGAGCAGGAGCTCACCCACTGCCCAAAGCGATACCTCACACACACACACACACACACACTTTTTAATTCACCATTAAAATGGTATTCTGTGCTCCAACCAGGTTAATCTGGTGTGCACCACAGACATTACCTCATCTGCGCAGCACATGCAGCTTAGCGCACGCAGTCTCCTTTATGTGACAATCTCTTCAAGATTGCAAATTATCATCTCCCTATCAGAAACATGAAAGCATTTTTCACATTATGAAGAGAACGATGGCACAAAGGCACCATCAAAACTTGCAGTGTATTTAAAAGACAATGAATATGGGTTAAAATAAAGAAACACATGTTCACGTAGAGTCAGTGGTGTCATTGGGTTTTATAAGGGAATTCAATCTTTGTATATGAGTGCAGTTTCTTCATTCATTTGTAAAATGTTAAAGGCTGATCAGACTTGTGTCTGTAGCTGAGTTGACAGATATTCTATCAGACCTCAGAGAACAGTGCAGTTAATTGTTACAGGTTACATATAAATAAGTTGTAAGTGTATATATATACATACACATATATATACATATTGTATATATGCATATACACATTGTATACGTATGTATATGTATATACATAACCTGTGCACTCAGCAGTTGTTCAAACTTAGCAGCCTGGTCCAATAATGGAAAAGTCAAACCTGTATTGAAGAAATACTTTTAGTTCTTCATGTTTTGGCACAAATTATTTATGACCCAGGATAGCAGGAAAATGATTTCCATAAGCAGCTTGCTTTTCTTCTTTCTTCTCATCATTCTTCCTCTAAACACTGGAGCTCACATAACCCATATGTACACTCCTTTACTTGTTCTGCCAGAAATACTCAGTTCAGCGGTGTTACTGCACAAAAGTTGTGCCCATCTAAATTTCACCTATTGTGCATTAGAGGCTTGGTCTACTCATCACAATAGAACTGTACTGGACTTCCAGAAGGAACAGAAGCAGTCACTCACGAAGAGCATTGTCTAGAAGGCTAAAAGCGGAGCTCTCATACTCCACTACATATAATTCAGACCAAGCTTCATACAGGGAGGAACAGCTGGGCACGCTTTCCTTTCTTTTCTGTCTTTTGAGAACGGAGAACAACCGATACATTTGCAGTATTTATATATGAGTTGTATTTAGAAACCAGCCATACACTAAATAAAAGCATCTTCAAACACAAATAGGCAACACTTCAAAATCTCCTGCTTCCACCAAGCAGTCTGCATTTAGAGCCCACGTCTCCACTAACACAATTGCATCTGGACCATTATGTTTAACGGCCCTCAGTGGACCTACCCCTCCCTCAACCTCCAATACCTTTGGCCTCCACAAGTGTTGCATGTATTCCAATACCTTCCTCTCCCTGCACTCCTGGAAGCCTGAATGAGCTGTATTGGCAGAAACCTCCAGGAGGTTTGAACAGCATGTTTTGAGGATTAGAACGGTCAATACCCCAGAGCAGAATAAAATGTCCTTCTAATGGAGAAAAAAAGAGGAAATTGCTACATCCCAAAAATAAAAAATAATTAAAAGATAAAAGGGGGGAGGGGGGACGACTTCTGTCTCTACAGTTAACATTCCTGAAGCATTTTATCATTTTGAATATACACTGGAAAAAAAAAGTCTGAAGAAAATAATCCAAGTCCCTTCCCATCTCTCTGGTTCTACCCTTTCCATGGAACTATTCACATCAAGCTCCAAAGACAACAAAGAACTGACCTTCAGGCTGATCCCATCAAATGCCTTTTAGGCTGCTTTTAAGTTTGCCTAGATCTAGACAGCATGCAATATACAGCATCAAGACTCAAGGAAGGGCAGGCGTTTCTACATTAAACACAGATAATGCCTATATTACTTATTAGGAGACACGAACTACGTCCCTGACAGCAAAAGACAACTCACTTCGTATTTCCAGGGCACACTGATAAATCAATGGAAGGCTGCAAAATAAAGAACTGTTTCTTTAAATAATAAAACAGAGATCCAAAGGGAGACTTGGCACATATGTAACACCGAATCTGTTTCACCAAGGACACCGAGACGCCGAGGGCCGCGCATACAGCAGTACTGGGGTGCTGAGCAAATGCACCCACAGGAAATAGCGAGAGGAGCTGAATAAAGGCAGGAATGCTCTGGCAGGTCTGTTCAGATGTGCAGATACAGCAGACGTGCACGAGCTAAACAGAAACACACAGGTTACTGTAACCAAGAGCTTTGTTAAGACAAATTCACTTCTGCAGAGCGTAAAATATTTATTATCACCACAGGTGGTGTAACAGTTTGTTTTACAGACACTCACAAACCTTTCCATTAAATCTATAAAAGGAGCAGATTTACCACCTTTACCCGAGCTCAGAAAAGTGATTGAACCACAAAAGCCTTGGGGAGGCAGGAGTCCCTAGCCTCCCTCCCTCTGGGTGACAGCCCTTTGCTAAATTTGGGTAAATGCACACAGCTGCTCTGGGCATCACCATTGCCAAAAGGTTGGGAAGAACTGAAAGGGATGTAAAAGTCATGGCTATGGCTGCTGCAATTGGAGTTGACATCAAAGAAATGCAGCTGTCCTTTCCCCAGACCCTCAAAAATCAGAATTTGCACAGCACTGTGCCCAGAGCAGAGCACACTCAGCTATGCTGGGGAATACTTGGGGCACCTACTCAAAAGCACAGAGTCCAGACCTGACTGCAATGGCCCAGCAGTACTAAATCAACTGCAAACAGAGCTCCAGCCCAGACTCAAGGCTCCAGATGCTCTTCCTCTTTTCATTTCCTCTCTGAATTGTTCAATAACATCTGTGTTTCCTTTCAAATACCATGCTACAATCCAAAAGCACTTGCACAGTATGTTACTTTGTACCAGAATAGGCTGCTGTCAGATAAAGGTGGCAGAATGCAAGGACTACATGGAAGTATATGCAGAAGGAATGGCAAAGCAAGCCTTCAGCAGGCACCATCTCCTCTTCATGTTCCTTTACACAGCACCTCCCAGCTCATACACGTTTACCTCTGGTGAAAGTTTGCTTCAGTTGTTGCTGCTCTATTTTCCCTCTTTCAGCTGCAGGACAACAGAACTGCTTGAAGAAACGAGACCTCTAAAAGCTTGCTGTTTTCTTACATGTTTTTTCAGATCAAGCCTCCCCACCTTTAAGCTCATTTTTAGAGCCAATGAGCTTTCAATTGCATGTTTACACAGCACTGAGCCCTTGGAAGGCAGAATCAACCAGGCAGACAACCAGGGGCTGTCTCAGCAACGTGGCAGCTTTAAAAACCAAGCGGATACAGAGAAAGTCATAGAGGGCACAAAAGCCTGCTGTTCCTGCCCACAGCAGTATCTGCTCCTACTCCCAGCTCATTAATTGCTAGTTTTCCTGATTATAGAAACAGCTTTTTCTGCAGCTGAAATGTATGGCACCGTGTCATTTGCATATGCAAACTGACACACGAACAATGAACCAGTTGCACAGTTCCTTAGAGAGCAACAATGTAGAGGATTTACGATATGGATGTGGCAACAGGCAGGGAGGGCAGCACGTGGAAATGGACACACAACAGCACACGATGCTCTTCATAATGTTTTCCTGATAAATAATCCTTTATGCAATTTCCTGAAACAAAATATTTCACACTAGTGGATTAACAACATTTAATTTGGGAAAAGAATAGAACTAAGTAACTGTGCAACTTTTATTTGCCTCTAAAAGCATAAATATTCATTAGATTTCTATATATGATCTCTCATTACACAGTCACACACCATTCTTCCACAAGATCTCTACATTATTCAGTGCAGAGAAAACAGTGCTAATTTAATGAGCAGCTTAGCATTTTGTTTTCTTCCTTCTCAAGGTATAATCCAAGACATTCTTTTTATGTGCTGTTTCAGTTCTGCTATCAAAAAAGGAATCCCTCTTTTCTTTATGAGCATTTACTGCTATATCACACTTCACTAATTTGTCGCTGTTGTTCTTCTAGGATGGAAGATGGGAAATGGGCATTATTACTCCCATTTTACAGAGCACAGACTGAACACAGACAGATTAGGGGAAAAGTAAGTAACACTTAGAGATGCCAGCAGCCTGCTTTCCAAAGGATTTTATGGTATACAGGACTTCACAGATTGAAAGCACAGTTCCCATTAGGTCATCCCCACCTTTGAACACCTAGCATTCCCACAAGACTTATTTTACAAATATGAAAACAGTGATAACCTACAGAAGATCTTTTTTATTAAATAATCTGACCAGAAAAATAGAGAGACCTCTAGCAACGCCCAGGATAGAGTCCAGTTCTATAGAACATCATTCAACTACTGTAAACATTACACAATGCTTTCAACATCTGTAATGCTATGGAAAGTACAGCAGCAATAGTGGAATAGCACAATCCTAGGCTACAGCAAATGAGAACAAACCCAAATTCAGTAGCCATAGACACAGGAACAAAGGAAGAAAAACTTCTTACCTTCAGAAGGCCTTCAGGCGGTGATCTTCAGCAAGATAGCCTTGCCTCCACTGCCAACCCTTAAATGAGGTTGCATGCACCTGAGCTCCCTTGGGTTGGCCCTGCTTTTCCACCAGGTGCTCAGTCACTGGTTCAAGCCACGACTCGGCATTTCCACTACAACAAATGATGAAATCAGACTGCAGTCCTGCTCCTCTTTCACCACGTGTCATTGTTTATTCCCTAGAATAGGCACCTTGCTGTACCATACTTGTGGAAAACATGTATGGACATGGAATCAAATCCATGCTCACAGTATGACCTACCGGTGCTCAGTTAAAGTCCTGCAACAGTTACACTCATTTCTGAGGTACCAACTTTCTCCACTGCTTGACCTTGCACTTTTAGAAATACTTTTTTTTCATACATTTTTTATGCTTGAAGTTTCTTACACTAGAAAAAAAAATACTATCACTGTTAACAAAGCATACATTAAACAGATCAAACCTACCTTACTGAAAAACACCAAAATGTAAGATGTAGTAGTAGTACGAGCAAGGATCTGAAAGAGACTTTCCTGGGTGAAACCTCTGGGACTATTTCTCATTTAACACACTTGGCAACGATCTGCACAAGGATTTTGATCAGCATAGCTTGCACGTGGTAGTAAGAGCTGCAGAAAGTGATAAAGGTGGGGTTATTCCTACAAGCTGTGCTAAGTGATCACAGTCCTACAGGATGTTTTGGAATGCTCACACAGTAATCAGAAATACAGATAATGCTGGAAGGAGAGAAGACCACTTTGAAAATCATTTTCTCAGGAAATCATTCTTTCAGAACAGAAGGGTCAGTTCAAATGAGCTCCAGAAAGCAAGCTTGTGGCACAGGGTGCGAATGGAAATGTTGAGTGAAAGGAATTCATTTTGCTGCAGTACAATACATTCCTGAGAACACTACTATGTTCAGTCTTGATGTCCACTTCTCAAAAACCTCTCATCTTCCTTACAGACAGCTCCACAAAAGTGATAAAGATTTGGGAAACAAGTTGTGAAAGTCTGAGCCAAGGAACCATCACACAGCCAGGCTGGGCTGCAGAGCCTCTGCCCTGGCTGACCCGGAACATGCTCCCAACACTGCTCCTCCACAGTTACTGGCCAGGCTCATCAGTTTTGCAGCCTTCCATTAATACAGCAATTGTTTTTCCAAGTGTTGTTTTTAAGCTTTCTCCCGCTGAATACAGGAATCATAAAGGAAGGATTTCCCCCCGCATGCAGATGTAGTAGTTTGGCTTCTAATCTTAGGAGAAGATATGGATGTCATTTGCAAATTTGCTTCCTAAGGAAGCAGAGATACACAGTCACCGTGTGCCCGCAGACGTGTCCAGCCCAGTGACCTTCCTGCCAGCTTTAACCTAACTTGACTGAGGAGCACTGATTACTTTCAGCTGCGGAGTTCCTACACACTTTCCTTAAAACAGGTGTTCAGGTAGAAAAGGGGAGTTTGTAAGCAACCCAGCAAAGAAGAAGGTTGTACCATCCTTTGAGGTAACAGCACTGACTGAGACACAATGAGAATACAGCAATCGCAGAAGAGCTTCATGTTGAGCTCATAATCGATGACAAAACACAAATCTGTAGAAAGTGCTGGAGCTGGAAAAGCCAGATTAACAGAATTGTTTGCTTTGGTTTTCCTCAGAAATACCAGAGATTGGCCACAGCTGCAGAAAGGTGCTGACAGAACAGAGCGGAGGTGGAACAAAGAATCCCCTCAGGTCTCTGCCTGGCACAGCTGCCCCAACTCTTAGGGCTACGCTGCTGCCAGAGCAGGTAAGGCACTTCTCCATGTCATAGGGCACAGAGCTTGGTGAGGGCTGACCTCCCTCCGAGCCCTAGGCCACAGCTCACCTGCACAAGTCGGCGCTGTGTACTTTCTCTAACCACTCCCCAGGCACACGGGAGCCTTTCGAGTTTAAATCCAGACTCAATTAACTCCACCTCTGGAAAGCAGTTGGTGGGTTCTTCTCCATTGGAAGGGCTAAGATAAATGGAAGAATCTCATTTATTGTACTAGGGGGATATGTGATCAAAATGACTGTACTGACACAACTGGTATCTTCCAGGTATCATTTGATAAATTTCCTCAATGAACCAGCTTTGTAGGAAGGTGCCTGAATAAAGCAGGGCACACTGAGACATTCGTTTGACTGATAAGCTGCAAACAACACTCGTACCAAGGCGAAACATTAACCCCACACAACAAGTAAGTGATCCCTGTAGTGTCACTAACAATTTGGAGTGACCCTTCTCTCATTAACTTCCCTTTTCATATACATCATTTTTATTAAAAAATCTGCATCTTCAGTCCTTCAGACAATTATTAGTTGAAAGTGAAAGGTTTACATAACCCAACACTACCACAGGTGCACAGCAAAGCAAGCTCTCAAGCAGTGTCAAACTTGCTATTCAGCCAGATGCACTTCACAGAGATGCCAAGAAACCAGTGTTTCTAGAGTTAATTCATCAGTTTGAAGACAAAACATTCCCTTAACTCCTACGTATTGAATATCAGATGATGCCTTCCATAAATAAATATTTTTGCTTGGACAATTCTAACATTTTCAACTGACAGTGTTCTTTATCGATAAGCAAAACATTTTTGGTTTTAACTGTGGGAAACTCATTTTTGAAGCTATGAACTTGATAATTAGTATGATCTTCAAGTATTTCTGAAGTACACCCATGTCACAGCAAGGACATATTCCTTTAAATATTGTAAGCAGAAAAATCCTCCAGGGGAATAAGTAGGACAAACATGTTTACGATTATTCAGCACTGTAAGATTGCTGAGCTGGTGATGTCAGCTGTATGAGGCATTTCTACAGGGAAAATAACAAACAAGAGGATACCATTGCAATGACTGTACCTATATTCACGCACTGAAAGCATGCTCGAATTCCTCATATTGCTGCACCAAAACAGGTGAGAAGGAAATGCTTCTCACAGATGCACATAAGAGTAGACACCGAAAGTAACATGGAATATATTCACCTTCCAAAATAACACATTTCAAAGTATTGTTTATTAGCAGAATGTATTCCAATAAACTTTTTCTTTTTTTTTTTTTTTTTTAATTTGTAGTCAATGCGAAGTGCTTTTGAGCATTTTGAAAAGGTGAACCTCTCCCCTCAAATCCTTCATGCTGGAATTCAGCAAATCCCCCTGCATCGCATTTTCCTTTTGATGAGCACAGAACAAATATTGTGTTACAGGGTGACAGCAGCCCTTTCTGTGATGTGACATGGGGCTTCTTGACAGGCCTCACTGTCAGCTCACACTGTTGCCCATGGAGCTGCCTCTTGGCTCAGCACCAGGTTCAGCAGCTGAAGGAAATGCACAGTGCTGATTTAGTAACACTGTCGGTCTGCACTGGCCACCCCCGCTTCATGGTCTGCTACGATGCTGTAGCTGCACACACACCTGCAGCTGCACTGCCCTGTGCTACACAAGGTGAGGCCAAAGGAATCCCTGGGCAGCAGAGCTCCTTCAATGACCAACTGCCCCCAAAAGTGAAAAAAGTACTCCAGCAGGTATTGCTTTTTCAAAGCTTGGGCAAAAGCACCAAGCCAGCCCAGCACTGGTGTGAGTTATCAAATCCAGAACTTCATTTTCCAGCATTCAGCACCCCAAGTCGGATTCTCATTAGGGAAGCTAAGTTAGCAGTATCTCATTATCCAGGCCCTGCATACCTCCAGCAATGACACTGTGCCCCCTGCAGTTTCCAGGGGATACCTTCCCTCTCGCCTTCCTGTTCAGAGCATTTTTTTTCCAGCCCAAAGAAAGTCTGGGTTGAGACATGACAATGCTCATCAGCACAACTAGCAAGGCCTTGGCTCTGGCAACAAGCACAACATGAGCACTTGGGCAAAAAGCATCTCAGCATCATCTCAGTAACTGTTTCTCATCTCTTGTGGAGGTACTCGGGGGAAAGCCATTATAAGCACAAAAATATATTTTCAGGGAAAGGGTCCTCATTTTTCTCAAAGCTCACCCTCACTCCCTCCTCCGCTACCAGGCAGGCCAGAGACACCTGCATGCCATTTACATGTCCTTAGAGCAGCTCCAGGCACCGCAGACCAGCCGTGCACCTCGGGATGCCTCCTGCTGCACTGCTGCTGGGCCGGCGCCCCTCTTGTGGGCATGGCAGCAGGACCTGCCTGGCCGGGCTCCCTCACCACACTCCACATGCCAGTAAATGGGCTGCACTGTGAAAGATCATTCAGAGGTGGAATGCTACTGGCTGTGAGAGGACCATTCCACATATTTTCCCACACACAGTTAAGCCCACATTTACAGCAATCCTAAATTATTAATCTTGCAAACAGTGCTATTAACACTACTGTGAATAACATACTAGGCAAGTAAAATACAAAGCAACTGGTATCACTGCAAAAGGACAGAGCCAGTAACTGTGAATATACTTGCTGCTTGTAGGCTGAGATTTAATCTACTGCAGCAATTTACAGAACAGCCAACAGTCACAGTGGCTTTTAAAGGACCTCTTTTTGAACAGTTTATCTGGTCACAGCAACGAAACATGCAGCTCTTCATTCCCACATGGCTGCCCTGAGATGAGTTCTGTTGGGGCTCTCCAGTGCCAGCTGTACAGTTGCTGCTCTGGGGGTTTATCTCTGCCACCCCTACCTCACCAGCTCATTTTGTTAGAAATACTGAACTATTTGCACTGCACCATGGCAAGGAGAGATGGCATTATTCTCATAGTTGCATGTGTCATATAATCATAGAATGGCATGGATTGAAAAGGACCACAGTGACCATCTAGTTGCAACCCCCCTGCTACGTGCAGGGTCACCAACCACCAGACCAGGCTGCCCAGAGCCACATCCAACCTGGTCTTGAATGCCTCCAGGGATGGGCATGCACAACCTCCTTGGGCAACCTGTTCCAGTGCGTCACCACCCTCTGTGTGAAAAACTTCCTCCTAATATCCAACCCAAGCCTCCCGTCTCAGTTTAAAACAATTTCCTCTTGTCCTATCACTAAACACTCTCAAAACAGCCATTCCCCTCTCCTGTCCATATGCTCCCTTCAAGTACTGGAAGGCCACAATGAGGTATCCCCAGAGCCTTCTCTTCTCCAAGCTAAACATGCCCAGTTTCCTCAACCTTTCTCCCTTTCCTACTTTTTTTGAGCAGATCTCAAAACACACTGTTTGCAGCTGAGCTATGAGACTGTGGCCAGTTACGCCAGGAGGACGGCTGGGACTAACGTCCCACCGGCAGAATACACAACACAGCAGACGCCTGAGGGAGCAGGAAGGGCTGCACAGGTCCATGCAGGCCTCTGCCCAGGAGCTTGCTGAGCTAAGCACAGCCTCCTCCACATGAAGGACATGCTCTGTCTCCTGCATTAAAGAGTTTTCCAGCAACAGTGATCTAAAATCTCAGAATGTACCAAAAGCCTTCTAGGAAAAAAAAAAGAAACAAAATAGCCATATCAAGGTTTCTATGTGCAGCACAGCACAGCCGGCAGCGTGATAGCAGCAACACACAGGCGGGAGATGCGAGGCCCTGCACAGCCCGCCGCCAGCACAGCGGGCTGCACAGCTAGCAGCACCGCCCTCGCAGGGCTCCGACGAGTGGGCACTGCGGCACGGTTCCTTCTGCTGCCAGCCCGAGTTCAGACCTCGCAGGTTGCAGCATCGGCAAGCACGGGGACAGCTGGGCGAGCTCTGGCACCCGGCACGGAGACTGCTAGCGGGTTCGGTGCGACAACCCTCCGCCGTAATTCAATACCTAAGGCGCAAACCGGCGCCTCTCCCAGCTGTCCCACCCTGCCCACCCCCACGCTGAAGCAGGAGCGCATTTTCACACCTCACCCCCGAGGCGGCCCCTGGGCTCCGCACGACCCGCCCCGCGCCGCCAGCGGCCGCCCCTGCGGCACCCCGCCGCTTCAGACAAAGGGCGCGAGGGCGGGATGCGGATCCACCGCCCCGCTCACGCCGCCGGGGCTCCGGCCGCACGCGGTGCTCCCCTCCCACCCCCGAGGGGCTGCGCGCTTCCGGCCGCCGCTGGGCGCGGCCTCCCGCGGAGCTCCGAGAGGAGCGGGCGGAGCTTCGCCTCGCTGCCGCTTCCCGGCCGCCCGGTGCCCGCCATGTCGCGGCGCGGGGAGCGGCTTGCCACGGGAGCCGCGACCGGCTCTGAGGTTCGGCGGCAGCGCGGCTCGGTGCTGCGCCGCCGGGTGCGCGGAGTCGGCCCAGGCATTCGCTCAGCGTTAAAAACAGAAAAACGCAATGACGGGAACGCAGAGGTGCCCGCGTGGCACGGCACTCGGCAGCGGGCTCCATTTCGGGTTGCGCTGGCAATTCAGGGAGGATAACGCTGCCCAGGTGGATGGCGCGACCGTGCCGCACTGCACAGCGGTGCGCGGGGCGGAACGCCGTGGCCGCTGATGGGAAACACAGCCCGGGAGCAGGAGAGGATTCTTACGGATCCTTGTATGCTTACGTCGTCCGAAATGCGGATATTCCTCTGTAAACCTTTTACCATTCAGCAGGCACCTCCTTCACCTGCTTCGTTTTCACCTGCGACTATCGATCCCCGGGGTTTCCGCGCCTCATTAACAGATTGGTGGCTAAATGAGGAGAATTAATTTTTAAATCCCTTTAATTCACTTTATTACTCACACCGGCGCGCCCCGTGCCCGGCTCTGGGGCGGACGCGTCCCCTCGGGGTGGGCCGCGGCCGGGGAGGGGACGGTGCGGGCGGGGCAGCGCCTGCCCGCCGCTCCCGGGGCCGCCGTGCTCCCACTGAGCGACGCCTTCGCCGCCGCAGGGCCGCGCAAACAAAGGCGAGACGAGCGGCGCAGCGGCACCGCCGTTACTGAGGGAAAAAACTCGCCCGCACCCCGCGGACGCCGCTGCTCCGCGGTGGGGCGGCAGCGGAGCTCCTCCCGCGCCGCCCTTCAGCGCCCGCTCCGTAGCGCTGCGCTTTGTAGCACGGCGGCTGAGCGGGGCGCAGTGCGGGTGCGGAACTGCTCCGTTTGCGCGCACTGCCACCGTGCTGCTCCCGTCTCTCTCAGGCAACCGCCGCCAACTGCAGCGGAATATCGGCAGTCAGCACCGCGATTTCTTCGCTGTCTCAGACTCCCGTTTACCCGCAGTATGGGCTTCAAACAGAGACGGATTAATTCTCACCCCGGGATTCACGTGCCACAAATTAAAAGAAAAAAAATTACGTTTATCCTTTAAAGAATTCTCTTAAAACCTTGGCTGGTGTTTTAAATCGTGTTGGAGCCCCACCTGTGTTTTATTTCCATGATCTAGAAATGAGGAAGCGCAGAGAGAAGGCGGCAGTGAGCGCTCGCGGCTCCGCCACTCGCACAGCGAGGCAGAGGTAGCGCTCAGCAGCCGGCAGCGGCTCTGTGCGGCGCGGGTAAGCTGCTCCTTTCAGTGAAGGGAAAAAAAGAAAAAGAAAAAAAAGGTATGCGGATCGGTCGGTTTGGAAGATGATTCTGTGTATTTGTATAGATTTTGCCCACCCGTTCTCGCACACAATCCCCGTGAAAATATACCGCCTTGCGAGAAGAGCTGGCTGTGCCGTTCCGGTAGTTCATGCCTGTAGAATGATTTATTAATGGAGTTTGCGTGACATTTCCCTGCGCTGCCTGCAAAAAGGCATCGAGACTTGATCGTAAACTCATCAGCACCGCGTGGAGAAGCCAACGGGATCCGGAACGCACAGCTCGGAGCAGGAGAGGAACGCAGGACGCGTCCCTGCGTGTGTCAGAGGACAGATCCTGCCTCCGGATCTGCAGGAATAACAAGAGACTTCTGCAGCTTTTAAGCCTAATGTTGAGAATCTGTGGGATTTAAATGATTCGCTGACTTTGTACCTGTCTTTCCGCACAGAATTTAGGCTGAATTTTATCCATGGCTAATCCCATTGACTTCAAAGGGAATCCCGTATGAGTAAAGCAGTTGATGTTTATTTAAGTGAGATCTTAAATATGTGGGGTTTTTTTGTTTGTTTGTTTGTTTTCTCTATGGAACAGCTTGGCTATTTAGGTTCTGAGGTTAATGCTGCTGTGATTCTGTTCCTCAGAAAGTTCCATTTTTAATTTCTCTGTAATCTGAGCAATTATCTCTCTACAAGTCCTCTGTTTTTGGACAACAGTTAAGCAGAAAACCTTCATACTGCACAGAATCCATTTGAAAGTTAAATGAGGTACCATCTAGTCTGGATTCAGCCAGATAGACCCATGGACAAAACGTGTGTTGGCTGGCTGTTTTTTAAATACATCTTACATGTGGAAAAAAAAGCGCAGTGGGATTTTAATCAGTGCAGTGGAGTTTGAAATTGCATAGAGAGATGTTCAGAGCTGTTCTTTTCTGATTTTCCTTTTCAGTGTTAATTTCAAGGAAATCTCTAATTGTAACTTCACCTTTTACTTCTCCAGCTGCGTCTCTTGGCATTTTCCTGTGCAGGAATGGAGATCCCCATTCCTGGTAGATGGGTGAAGTCTTTGATGTCTCTTCTCTTCTGATAAGTTCAATGCTTCCTGGTTTTCAAGGTCATCACCTGTTAGTTGGTTCATTTATTGTTGCTGTTTGATTGCAGGGTCATTCTCACCATCCCCATCAAGCACCTTTTTTTTCCAAAATAACAATGTGTTCCAAACAACTGAGAACTGACCAGCTCTGTGATTGAGAGGGGTGGTCACTGGTAAAACACTCTGCATGTTTTTCCCATAGATAAATAGACTACATGAAGATAAATTTTCAAGTAATACCCTGGAAACATTCGCCATTCCTGAGTACAAGAGATGCAAACATGTGCCGTGACTTTAAAATGCAGGTGAAGTGCACAGAACGACTGCTTAAAAATCCCTAGCCTTTCAGAGCGAAACATCTTGCAGTATCTGTGGATTAGCATTTTTTAAGACAAGTGGGCAAGAAGATAAATCAAGCTGCAGAGTTTATCTGATGAATGCTGTCTTCATATGAGGTCCTGTTTGGTCTTTATCTCTTAAGCAGAGAGTGACTTCAATTGCAGTTAATATAAAGATTTATTAACCTGAGAAGTAAATATTGACCAAGGTGAAGCCAAGGTCAATGTTTACCTAGAGGACTAATAAATCTTTGCATTTAACCTAAATATGGAAGCTAGTAGGCTATATTTTGCTCTCAAATCACTACCTACTCTGGTTTTGTCCCAGTAAGAGCGAGGCGTTTGCACAAAACATGTCCAGTATACAGATGGCTGTAAAATATGTCCTGTATGCACTCATCAGAAATAGAAGAATTAGGCTTTTTTTAAAATATAGCTGATTATTTCATCATATATATAACTGTAAAGAATAAATGAGAGCGGATGGTTAGAATTGTTTTTGCTTTAGGGTGAACAACGATTGAAGTGAATATAGAGGTAGGCAGGGGTTTTGCTTTATTTTACAATCTGATTGATAAATATTACAAGTTGTTGTGGAGGCAAAAGGGTACTGATGTGACTGATCTGCAGAGATCTCCGATTTTTACCCTCTTATTTACAGCTCTGCCAGTGCTGGCCCCTTTGTTGCAGTTTGAGAGCCGGCTGTTCTAGGTGAACTGGATCAGATGTTCATCAGATCTGCCGCCCTGTCTATCTCCAGTGCCCCTTGAAAAAACTCAGTGTTTCTGGAGGTGGAATGCTTTTGTCTTTGTAACATTTAATTTCAGACCCACGCAGCTGTGCTATTTGATTGGTTCTCATAGATTTAGTTGTTTGGCTTATTTCAGAGGCTTTACTGGGCCTTGAACTTTTAAAATGCTGAGAAATCTCCAATCCTTTGGACCTACCTGAAATACACTGCTGTGGTGTAGTCTGTATGTGTCTGAGACAAACACCGCCTTTATAAACCCCTCAGGATGCTTTATGAATTTTACAGAATTAGTCTAAGTGTTTTTCTCTTTTGTCATCTCTTTAATAGATTTTTTTTTCCTGGGTTCCCTGTCTCGGCTGTCTGGTTGAAATGCTGCTTTCTCTCTTCTCGGGAACAAAGAAATGGCTCCTGTTTAACTTAATCAAATACTCTGGTCTCTTTCTGATAGAAAGAATAGTGGCCAATTTACCTCTAGCACTATTAAGTCCCCAACAGTTTTCCTGTGTTTGATTTCTGCATGTGCTTTCAGCACAGCCTTTTTTCCCCTGCCCTGTTTCCTTTGTCTCGCTCTCAGGAAGATGACAGATACCAAAGAATATCTTATGCATAACAAATTTTTGTTGCAAAATTTAGTACTGTTCCATTAATTTATTTCTTGACTTTTATTTGCAATCAAATTAATTCCACCTTCTGTACACACGAGGTGTCAGTAAATGAAAGTAATGCTGCTCCGATTAGCAGATCTGTCTGTCTGCTTTACTCAGCCTTTGTGCAGCAGGAGTCCTGCTGGCTGCAGTGGAAAAGCAGAGTATTACTGACTTTAACAGTCTTGCCCGTGTGAGAAATGATTCTCAAGTTTTGTCTGTTAGGAAATGCGCCCTGGATCATATTTCACAGGCAGACTTTCGTAGGCTCTCTGCTAACATTAGGTTTCTAGGTTCCATTTTTTAGTTGCACTTCCCATTCATCACGCAGAATAACTGATCCTAGAAAATGAATCTGTGTTGGATGAAACAATAAAACTAGCATCCAGTCTCTGTGCTCACTGTTCTCATGCGAGGAGACCCCTCGAAATCAATAGAATCATTCAGGGGAGGCAGACGAGCCAGAGCTAACTCAAAACAGGTACTCTGCACTGCACAGAAACAAAATGCTTCTGTCCTCTCTGTCGCTATGAAATATGGGTGGCTCCGGTCGTATCCAAATTACAAAAGGAAACACATTTTTAAAAGGTTTCTGTCAAAAAGCACAGCTCTGAACACTGGTCCTACGTTGCCAAGTATTGCTCATGGATGACTTTTGCATAGGCAGAGTGCAGTTTGGCAGATGAGCAACAATACCCCTGGTCAGAGAATGCTAAGGGGCAATTTGTTAAGGAAGTGTATGTATGTAACTTGTTTGGAATAGCAGATGTGTCATCTAAATTGCTCTTTTTTGAAATGGTAGCATTGAAACAGAGCACTGGGAAAATGGAGGGCTGCTACGTTAGTGTGATGAGACAGATTGTTTCTGTTGTTTAATTCAGTTGTTTTCACTCTGTTTATTTCCTTTTGTAGCCACTGTTTTCAAATGTACTTCAGAGGGACAAAATATTGTTCAGTCTCTGTGAGACTGTTCCTAATATGGTCATTTTTAACCAAAAATATATGTATTTAAAAAAAAAGAATCTGGATTTTACTGCCATGGATGGTGGAAACTCTGGTTCCAGGCTGCGTTTGCAGGAAAGAAGCATTCCTTGGGATCCTGCCCTGATGGCTAAATGCTCATCTGGAATTTCTTGTGTAGAAACTGTAAACTAAGATGTACTTGTTCTGCACTATTCATATGATTTTAAATAACAGATGTATTCAAACCTCAACATGTATTCGCAGTTGACATTCAAATCGGAAAAGAGATTGTTCACATAATTGGTGGAATATGAACTGTTCTTATGGAGCTGGAGGAGCATTGGCTATGCTATACACCACATTTCTGTGGCAGTGAAAACAGGGTCAAACAAATGCTGCTTTACCTTATGTGACCTGAACCTGCAATTATTTGTAGGTAGTTCCCTTAGATGCAGGCTGCTCCCATCTGTAGAGCTACATACATGTTTGGGCTGCTGTGGTTTTACTGTATTTATCACACTGATCTAAAGATTTACAAATTGCTTTCTAATTTCTACTGCATCGTGATAATTAGATTTTTTACAAATGCTATTGTGTAGTCAAAAGCCTAGTTAAGCATCCTTTTAAACCTTAAGTTATGTTACTGCCAATAAGTGGTCATTAAGGGCATGTGAGGGCAACCAGCGCTTGTGTGCAATCACATTCTGAGGGGTTGGTCTCTAAAGATGATGTTTTTCATTTTTATGCCAGTTTTAAATGATTGCTGGAATACTGAGGCAACTGTAAGAATAGTAAAGATTTTTTATCTCAACAGTGCATTGTGAAGGCAGAGCTGAGCTTTTAAACATTGCATTCTATTATTGATGGTGGGGGAACAATCCTTGGTCTGCACAAGGAGAAGCATTCTAAACAATATTGATGGCTTAGGATAATGTTCACTATATTTTAATCAGGAAAAGAGGAATCAATAGTTCTGCAGTGTGACAATTTCCCTGCGACACGAGGAAAGAATTTCCTCAAATGTAATAAAGAAGCAGAATGCAATTTCTTCACAAATTCCTGTTCTTCTTATTTATCAGGAGATTACTACTGCTTTTCAATACATGCCATGAAAAGACATTGCCGCTGTCTGTTCAACGTGATTTTTTTTTCAGTATGTCACATATAGTCAAAACACAAGTAACTCTTCCTGCTGAGCTTTTGGGTTTTGTGTATGACCTGCAAAGTCTAATATTTGCTCAAAAAGAAGTATGACTGCTAAAAGACAGTCCCAGAAGGACACTTCCAAATGGAAATAGTTAATTAAACAAACCTCAGAGTAGGTGAAAACTGTTAATTTCACTCACCTCCTTATTCCCATCTCACATTGCCACCCTAATTAATTTAATCTTCACTGAAAATGAAGTATAAACTCTTGTTTGGGAAGTAATAATCACAGCATGTAACAGTCTGAAACACTCTTCTTAGTCAACACCAGCTGTTTGGCTTGAGGTAGTTTGCGGTGCTGAAAAAGCATTTAAATTACACAGCAGCAGTGGACTTTTAATGGAATATCTGTTTCCACTCAGTGGAAACCTCTGTCCAATATCAGTGTGACAGAGAAGACAGACTTATCTTTTTTTTTAATTGTTATTATTTTATTCTTTTTTTTTTTTCTTTTTTTTGTACCAAATTTCAGCATGGAACAGATGAAAGTACAGGGGTGCAGTTATAAAGCCCAGTATAAAGTAATAAAGCCCAGTATAAAGCCCAGTAATCTAAGGAAAGAATAGCATCCTTCCTGGACACACCATAAACTGCATCCTGAATACAATTCCTGTTTTAAGGTAAGCTACAGAATGAATAGAACTTAGTGGCAGGTTTATACCCATCAACATAGCTAGGCAATTTAGCATGTCTCACTGCATCATCACCATGTAGCACAGAATAGCTCATTCTGTTTCCTTTCTCCAAAACTGTTTTCATCTAAACTCAAGAACTGCAGGGTTAATGGAATGGAAAATTCAGATGTCCTCGTGCTTGTGATTTATGAATGACAAGAGAAATCGTTCCTGTAGATTTCTATGATGAAATGCTTTCCTTTTATTGCAATCAAGTTCTTTGTGTTTGTTTGCTTTCTGTGGGGGTGGATGTTACCCGTCACACTTTAGACAGCACATGGTGCTTATGAGCTACTACAGAGTTCTGCTGGCATGGGAATGTAGGTCACAATGGCTAATCCCCTCAAACAGATGCTGTTTTACTCACCTAATTTTCCTTTCTTACCTGTGTTGCACACATTCACAACCACAGCACTCGTCTCAGTACGTTAGACCACCTCCCTATTTTGGTAGCATCTTTGTTGTGCAGGCACAACAAAAATATCCAGCACAGCACTGCCAGCGAAAGTGCAAACAGCTCAAGCAGGTATAAGTCAGGCATCACGCGAAGCTATTTGTACATGCAAACCCTGACCTGCAGTGTGTTATTTGCAGCCCTGCACCAGATATCTACATTTGACCCTTCAATGTCAACAGAACTGTCTGACTGGCAGAACCTGGTTGTCATCTCCTTTCATTATCACAGGATTTTCTTGGGCCCTTTTCTATTCTTCATATTCACAGTGCTAAGCTTCTGTATTAATTAAATGTCAACATTCACTAGTCTGAGACTATATTATCCAATAAATACCTGCCCGGAGCAAACTACACGAAGGGTGGAACTTGCATGATTTTTAATACAAATTATTTGTTCACAATGTTTGATCAAATTAATCAGTGACAGAATAAATGGAAGCTGTAACTATGGCTGAAAAGGATTTGGAAAATATTAACGTTGCTGTTGTAAATCATCTCCCCACTTTTCCTCCGACAGTCTTCATTGTGGGATCTTAACCTTCATCTGGGCCTGTACACCTAACAGCATATTTAAGATAGCAGTGAGCTTTACATAAATAATGCCCAATTGAGATCCCGTGGGATCTTTCTCTTCCAGGTGCCTCACACTCAGCTCATTTCACTGTTCACGGGTAGAAAGTAGAAAAAAGAGAACTGATGGGAAGCCAAGCCACACACGGCCCTGTTCCATGGCTCCACGTGGCAGCTCCAGCCTGTGCTGCAACACGTCAGGGTCCCGTGGGCAGGGCAATTGCCCAGCTTGCAAGGCAGGAGAGGGGCAGCCCCAGGCACGGTGAGGCCTGGGCACTGCGGGGGTCCTGCCCCTCGGTCAGGCCACGATCACTCCGCAGCACCACAGGCCCTGCTTCCACCCCGCAGCACAGCCGGATGCTGCCGACACCGAACCGTCTCCAGCAGAAGAGTTTGCAGCCTGCATCAAATGTTATTTTCCCCAACAGTGCTGCAGATGGAGCTCCAAGCAACTATGGAAGAGCGGGGACTTCCACCTCCTCTGAACTGGAGGCAGGTTTAAGCCAGTGACCTACAAGCAGAGGGCTCCGCGTGGTTGCACTGAACTCCCCTGCGATCCGGCCGCCCTGCCAGAACACTTCAGTCTCAGCAGCCATGTCGGCTGTCGTGGGGATCGAGCGAGGCAGGCCTGCTGCTGCACTGCTGGTGCCTCTCGTCGCCAGGCCTGGTGGGATTTCTCACCACCACGTGCCTCGGTGTCTGTAGGCTCCCTTCCACTTCCCCTGGGGACTGCAGGGCCGCGGCCTTCCCCAGCAGCCATCCAGCAACAGGACCTGCTGTTGGCCTGCAGCTCACAGCCCCCACGTGCTCCCCATCCCAGCACTGTGGCCGGCAGCGGTGGCCTGTTCTCCACAGGCACCAGAAGAGGACGAGGCACCCCAAGGCAGAGGGCCGTGCATGAGCTCAGCACCCTGTGTGGCCCTGGCGGACACCTTCCAGGGCACCATCGCCATTTTGCAATACAGAGGACTACTCGAGTCTTCTCACTCTGACAAATGCCACCAAGCTATGGTGGTTCAAAGGCCCTTGGAAAGGACCTGGGATTTCAACACAGAAAGATGATGCTGGTGCAGCAGCATTTTAATTACAGTTCCGGCATATCTGTGTCACAGAACCTGGCAATTTTAATGACAAAGTATGGCGATTCCACAAAGTATTTTTAGAACTAATAAAACCTCTGCAGAATATTTCCATGGAACATATATTAAGATCCAATTCCTGCATTCGTTAGTAACATCAAATCACATGGGGTGAATGGTTATTTGAGAAAAATGTATTCAATGTAAATTGATTTTATATTATCGAGACTAATGTAGAGAGAGGCTTTCCAGCATCTTCAAGCTTCAGCCATCCCACTGCCTGCTGCAGTTTATGCCCTAATCTTGTGAGATTTACATAGCATTTTAATTTTCAGTCTCGTCCATGTTTGCCAGCTGAGGGACTCTTATTATACTTTACATTAATTCCAAATTCACACCACCACAACAGCAAAATATAGAGTGCTGACAAAAGTGAGAAGCCAAACATGACTCAATTAAAATAACACATCACACCATTAATCACCTCTGCTTGCCTGTCCACATGCCCATGCCTATGTCTTCCTCCATGACAGTGTCCACAGGCAAGGCCGGCTCTGATCCCACCTCTCCCACTCCCTCCAAACTGGGCAGGACATAGCATCCATGGGCAATGGTGAGGAGCTGGAAAGCCCCGTGGGGCAGTGGTGTGAGATGCCTGGGCCCACAAGGAGCTGGCACCTGCCTGCCCTCTGTGCTGATCCTGCCAGAGCCGGCTGGGGACTCGGCTTGCTGGGGCTGCCTGGCTGTGGCTGCATTTTCCTTGGATTTGCTGTTCTCAGCTGGTTGCCAAAGCTTAACACATCTCTTTATTATTTAAGTTAATTAGTTATGTGCCTTATTTTTATATACATTAATTTGTTAATAAACATAAAAATAAGGCACAACAATGACAAAGAACAAATGCAGAGCCATAATAACTCCTGTCCACAAAGTAATCCCCCCAGGTAAATTAACTGAACAGAGCAGGGCTCCCACACTGTTTTTTCCACCATGCAGAGTTAATAGAAGACTGCTCAGAGTGAGCACTGGGGCAGATGCAGGCTGTGGCACAAGTGATGGTGAGCTTGGGGACAGTGAGCCCTTGAGAGCAGTTAGCTGAGGGACAAGCCCCAGATCTGCCCTTCACAGAGCCTTGTGCGGCATTGCCTGTCAAAAATGCCAAACTGAACATGGACTGCTTATATCTTTCCATCTTCTTCTGTGTGCTTTGTGCCATCACTTGGAACAATACGCTGCCCAGTCCAGCAAGAGCCCTGCTGTAAGACAAAGCCCCACATGCTTTCAGCTTGTTCACCTGGGTTTGAAGGTCATAACGTGAAGCTGCAGCTGAAATATCTGCCCATGGCTTTGTGAAGCTTTTGCAGAATGAACCTACTGCTTTCCTCATCTCGCTAACCACAGGCAGCTTCTCTTGCCCCTGAAGTCACTCAGATACAACTCAAGGAGTTTCTTTGGGAAGGAGTTTTGACAGATTGCTGCCATTTGACAGAAAAAGACAAGCCTGCTTACAGGAAGTGATTTTTGTCTTCTGCTCCTCTCCCTTTTTCCAGATAAGTCCTCTATGTGTCAGCACTACCCATTGCCTGTAGCACAGAGACAGTTGTCATCAGAAGCCACAGGCCCGTCTGGTTCAAAGGAAAGCGAGGAAAACCACGCAACCTTTACAGTAAGTGCTCATATTTGATCCATTCACACTAACTGCTGGCAGAGTGCTCCAGCCCGGTGCGTGTGTGCTCCTTCTCATTTGAATAAAAACACTTTTGGTAGCCATGGAGGAAAAGAAACAACATGCAAGAAGCACTTGTGAGTTTCACAGGAGCAATCAGTCATCTGAAACTGGTAGCTAAAACATTTGCCCTGTAGCAAAGCACATGGAACTTCAGCTTGACTAATTTGTGACTAGTTATCTTCTTGTGAACAGCACATTGAATCAAACCGGGGGAAAAGTGGGTAATTAATGAATCAGTCAGTATCATCAGCGCAGAGGCAAAGCTCAGAATCTTTTTTGACTTGGGACTGTCATTTATTGCAAATGATCAAATGCCTGAAGAACGTTTTGTGTAAAAAATGTACCAAGCCAGGCAGACCTAGAGACGTTTGTAGCAGAGCTGGGCTTGGCCACTTCCCCTTGTCTGTACCACAGCTTTCTGTACTGAAACAGTAACCAGAGATGAAAAATCAGGCAGGTTGATAGTAAAAGAAACGATTTTTCACTCTGCTGAAAATGCTGGGAGAGGCATTTCCGATTTCTTTCTTCAGTAGCAACTCCGGCCATCGTGTAGTTTATCTGACCTTTGGCTATGCCGCACCACGAAATCAGACACCGGGAGGAGGGGGGCCAGAACAAAGCAAGGAGAGATTAATACGAGCATTATTTGCGATGTGGCTCAGGGCCATGAGTCACCGTTCAGACACGCTGCTCTACCTTCTGGCAGCGGGAACAGCCCAAGTTCTGCATCAGGATTTTTGATTTAAAACAAAGAATTACGATCTTCACTTCTGTTCTTCTTTTATATACAGTCATGGTCAAACCAGCAAATGGGAGAGAGAGGGGAAAAAAGCTCACTCAGCTGGAGTTGGAGCAAAATATAAGCATCAAGTTAATATGTGACTCTCATTCCAAAGAGTCTGTTCTGTGCGTGATTGTTCGGGGCTTTGGGGGATTAACCAATAAAGAACAAAATTCTGCCTGATCAGCCTGGTATTAACGTTGGTGTGGTACTTTCATTAGTGCAAAGTTTTACTCTCATCTCCCTCTAATACCTCTCACCTTTATGGCCACTGTGTGCGGGGGTGCAAGTGCAGCTGTCTGTGGACAGTATGGTTGTCTTCAAATGTCATCATGCACAAGGGTCTCGACTTGGAGAGTGCTAAATTCTGTGCAGTTCAGGTTCAAAGAGCCGGACAACAAAGAAATATATGTTATTGTCACAGTTAGTTCTATATGAAGGCCAGATAATAAAGAGGGGAATTAGATTTCCAAAATTCAACTGCATTTGACTATCGTGTTAGAGGTTGGCAACATTTTGATTAAGAAAAGAATGACATGAATCAAGAGATTCAGAATGAGTCAAGATTAGTGAGTCACAGTGAATCAAACGTGAGCAATGAATTGTGCTTGCTTGCTTGGGAGTTCCCCAATGGCACAAAGCTCCAGCCAGAAAGCTGAGAGTAGGAGATCTCTGAGTGTAGAGCTGAGAGGAAAATCTCAATGGAGATGGGGCAGCCTCTCACAGAGCACCCACCCAGGAAGTTCCCATGCACAGGGCTTTCTAGAGACAATTGGCAGAAGTCTCCTTCTTATAAGCCCTGATGCTAATGGAGGGTTTCAACCATCCAGGCATGTGCTGGAAGGACAACACAACGCTAAGCAGGCAATCCAGGAGCTTCTTACAGTGCACTGGTGATCGTTTCTTGCTGTGAATGCAAGGGAGGCCTACCAGGGGTTATGCTCACCGCTTGCTGTTGGTGAATATAGTCACAGTATCAGCCTGGGCATCTTTTACACAACCACAGCTGAATTCAGGATCTAGAAGAAGGATGGGGAAGTAAGCAACAGAATCATAAGCTCTGGACTCCACGGAAAATAAAGCCCAGTTTACGCAGGGAGTTGCTAAATACAATCCCCTGGGATGCAACCAGGAATTGGAAACATGCCCAGAAGATCTGAACAATTCTTAAAAAGCACTTACTGAGGGCTCAGCAAAAAAACAACCTTGTTATGTAGGAAGATGGAATTTTGGCAGAAGACCTGATCAACTACATGAGCGTCTTCCTGATGAAACAAAATGCAGAAAGAAAGCATACCAGAGCTGGACATGAGGGAGGACACCCACTTCCTGAAAGAGCTGCTCAGGGTCATTGTACGACTGCTGTCTACTGTCTGTGACAACTTTGGTGACTGGGAAAGTCCCTGATAGCTGAAAGGATCTAACACTTCACCTATCTTTAAAAACATGGGAAAGAGAACTGGGGAACTATCTGATGATAAGCATCATCTCAGTCACTAGAAGATCATGGAGTGTTTCCCTCTTGGGATCCCTTTCTAAGGCTACGAAGGACAAAGAGGTACTTTGGAACAGTCGGTATGGATTTACAGATGGCAAACTGGACCTAGCCAACCCACCTGCTTTCTAAGAGGAAATGACTGAATGTGTGAAGATGAAAGTTTAGCATGTAATCCACCCTCAACATTAATAGGGTTTTGACACTATATTGCACAACATCGTCACTTGAAAGTTCAGAATGTGTGCGCTGCAAGGACAGACTGGAAAATTGTCTGAAATGTGGAAGAAACACTGGGTTCAAAGGGCAGTGATCAGTGGCCCAATATAAGGCGGGGCACCACTAACCAGGTCACCCAAGGGGGGTCAGTACTGAGATCCACATCATTCAGTACTTTCATCAACAACTTCAATGGTGACACAGTCATATATGTTGATGACACTACACTATTTGGACTGACAGGAGAAAGGGCAAAGATTCAGTGCGGAGGGTCCTTGAAAAATTCAAGGTTCAACAAGGAAACATGCAGCTCCTGTGAGGAGCTGCAGCCGCCATGAGGCCTCCCCTCGGCTCCTCTGCTCTGGGATGAGCAAACCCAAGCAGCTCAGCTACTCCTCACACATCATGCCCTCCAAACCCATCATCATCTTCATAGCCCTCCTTTGGACGCTCTCTAATAACTTTATATCCTTCTTATATTGTGGCACCCAAACTGCACCCGGTGATGGAGCTGATGCCGCACAGAGCAGAGCAGACACCCCTCCCTCTCTTGGTGGCAGTGCTGGGCCTGGTGCACCCCAGGGCACACTGCTGGCTCACATTCATCTTGCTGTCAGCCTGAACCCCCAGATCTCTCTCTATGGTCTGCTTTCTATCCTCTCATCCTCAGTCTGTACATGTATCCAGAGTTGCCCCAACCAATGTGCAGAATCCAACACTTGCTTTTGTTAAACCTCACATGGTTGGTGACTGCTCAGCCTTCCAGTTTGTCAGCATCTCTGCAATGCTTCTCTAACCTCGAAAGAGTCAATAGTTCCTGTCAGTTTAACATCATCTGCAAACCAATTTGGTGTACCTTCAAGTCCTGCATCCAAGTCACTGCTGAAAATATTAAAGAGAACTGTCCCTAACACAGAGCCCTACAGAACGCCACTAACAACCAGCTGCCAGTTGTCTTCCACAGACAGCGCATGGTGATAGGGCAAGGGGAAATGGCCACAAACTGAACCATAGGATGTTCCACACAAATGTGCATAAGAACTTCACAGTAAGGGTGGTAGAGCACTGGAACGGGCTGCCCAGAGAGGTTGTGGAATCTCCTTCTCTGGAGACGTTCAAGACTCATCTGGATGCCCACCTGGGCAACCTGGCCTAGGGAGCCTGCGTTGGCAAAGGGATGGACTTGATGATCTCTAGAGGTCCCTTCCAGCCCCTGCAATTCTGTGATTCTGTGATTCCTCCACGTCCTTCACGCGGACAACACCAGAGAGCCCTTTGAACCCACGCTGAGCCCTGTGAACCTGCACTGAGCTCTGCCAGCCCCTGCTTCTGGCTCTGCCACGGCGCTGAAGGAGCTCTCGAAGCAGAGCTGCAGGCATTGGTCCCAACGTCAGGTTTTCTCTTCGTGGCTCTGTTTTGCTGTCTGGGGCATCTTCCTACATATGGCACAGACCTTGGTCTCTCTATAGGTGGGTGAGGAGCAGAGATCCAACACCTCTTAAAGCTTTCACAGAGACTGGGAGCTGAAGCTAGATCAGTTTAAACAGGAAACAAGACACAGTTACGTACATAATGATGGTTAACTAGTGAAATAAATTACTGGGGAGTGAGTGCTGTTAGGTGCAGTGTTTGTTGGTCCCAGGCACTGGCAGTTCTGCAGCTCCAAGGCCCGAAGCACGAGTAACTCTGGCCACAAAGCAGGAGGTCACTCTGAGGATGGTGCGAGTGCTGCCAGCCCACCGTTCTGCTGCTCTCTGGAAATTGTGTGTCAGAGGGTTTTTCTCTCCGCAGCCAGACTGGGAGCTTGAAGTGCACATGGTTACTGACAACTCCCAACTGTCAGTAAAGCTGTTCCGCAGAAAGTGTTACATGACTGATGTCTCTACAACTGCACTTTTCCAAACAGATGGGGGGAAAAAAGGCACCGGTCTTGAATCAAATTAGTCTTGACAGATTACGCAAAAGAAATTTAACACATGCTCCACATTTTGAGCAACTTCTAAATATAATGTCTCCATTGAAAACAAAGTATACGGTGGCGCTAAAAATGTGTAAATATAGAGCTATAAAACTTTCCTCACATTATAGACTGAGGACCACTGTGAGGGGCTGCTAAAGCAGCATCTGCGTGGGGCAGGAGGCCCTGAGAGTGGCCACACCTTTTCTAACTGCAGAGATAAGCTCGTTTTTGAAAGCTCGCTGTTTGCCTTACAGAGGTTTGTCTATTCAGAACATGGGGCAAAGATAAAAATGTTCCCATTGCAACTGATGTCATGATTGCGTTTAGAAATAATAAATCCTTGACATTATGGAAAAAAATTAAAATAACCCACACGGGAAAAGGTGATATTTATACTCTGTTGCAGCTGGAAACACACTGTAATAAAGAATTAACCACTGTGTCTTGGTCTACTGCCTGTTTTTATTTCATTATAATTAGGCAGGGCTATAATTTTATTTTACCAAGCTAGCTATACTGGTAAAACATTTACCGCATATGCAATTCTAGTCATATAAATGTTTGATGTGTTAGCATATGTGATGCCATCTCCATTTTAAGTGAGAGATATGTGTAAGAACAGCACACAGCACATGTAGCAATTGTACTGCCTTCAGTGCAGCTGGGTAGTTAGAGGAACACGGTGGGTATGTGCAGATAGGTTCTCGGAAAGTTAGAATGGCGTTTTGAAGATAAAACCTTTTTCCAATGATTTGTAGGAATTAATAATCGTAGAAAAAGCCATCTCGGAGACTGAGATTTAGCAGAATGAAAGAGTAAAGCAGATTTGCATAACCAAAAATGTAGGGGGTTTTTGGAATATTTTCAAATCACGCAGGTAAAACAGGCTCTGAAGGGAGCAGCAGAAGGAGTCTCTGTAACAAAGGAACCCTTTTCTCAAGAAACATTTGAATTCACTCCTAGCTGTTCTGAGTGCTAGAAGGCAAATCACATCTACAGTGTCTCCGGGAAGAAAAAAAAGAGTGAAACAGTTTCCTAAACATTACTTTAACATAACTTTTAAAATGCAAAAAAGAATCCCCTATGCAATTGTAAAAAAAAAAAAATAAATTAAACAACTGCTTTGAGAAACAGGTCAGGCTGCAGCCTCCTGCTTGGCACAGCACCTTTCCTGTCAGCCCACAGCAGGCAGAGGGGCTGCAAGGACTCTCAGAGCAGCACGCTGATGTCAGAACATTAAAGTAGGGAACAATTTCCTTTCATTTGCCAGTGAACACATATCAATACCTGAACATCCTACTTTGACCAGCAAAGATCTAAGAATGCAAATTTCTCCAGGAGAAACCCTGAACATCAGTGCAGTGCTTGTCAGGTTTGTGACTGATGAAATACTGCCTAGTGCCCCAGCACTTCTTGAATCCACAGCATATCTCCCAGTGCTGACCTGCAGCCAGTAGAGCCGGGCATGGTGGGCTGCCCATGGCACCCAGTGCCTGTGAGGAGCGCTGCTGGGGAAGGCTCCTGCTTGGCACTGGCAGCTCATCCTGGCTGCACACTGCAGGCCCTGAGTTATTTATGGCTGCCCTCCCGCAGCAGGATTCTTGAGGGAGGATGTTGGGGCAGCCGCTGCTATTCTGTGCACATGTACACATGCATCCACACACGACAGCTGCGTCTTTATTTAATGAATGGATAACGCTCTTCTGACATAACTTCTGTGTTGCTTTTTTTTTCCCAACGAGGTCACAGGCACTGGGGGAAAAAGAGCACAGCTCTGACCACAGTTAATCCACATCTCCTCTGAAAGCCTGGAGGCCTCCCCGCAAATTGTCATAACATCCTCATGAATTCATCGGGGCTGACAGCACGGGTAAGCCTCTGACCATGCAAACAAGCTCTAATGCTAATGTGGCTCCACACACTTAGACTGTACAAATACCTCCTCCCGGCCTCAAGCCACTGCACTGCTCAGAAACTCGTGGTCCTTGGAGGAGCCCCACACCTGGCCCCAGGGACACCAGGTGGCATCACAGTGAGGTAAGAGCCCGACCACTGCTCAGTTTAACCAGGCACCCACCACGAACAAAGAACGACCTCTGTGGGGACTGTCTTATACCTTAGAATAGGGATGAGCTGAGCAGGAAAATGAAACAACCTGAAAGTGAATTGACAACAGGGATAATAATAGGTAAAGTCAGTGGGCATGGAAGAATGTGTCTGCTAGTTTATTTTCTGTGCTTTGCAGTTTCAAATGAGAGAGCACAGGCTGCCTGTTTGCTGCAGGAAGACTTTGCAGCAGGAGACGCCGCTTCCTCGACAGATTCTGTACGTCTTCCTTCCCTTTCATTTTCCTGTGCAGAGGGAAAATGTGCGTTTTGCTCCCTGTGTACAGAAAATATAAAGAAACTGGCAAACAGGATGGGAGTGTTTACTAACCCGCTCTGCAAGCCAACATAACGGGGAGAGAACAAATGCAAAATCTCCATGAGAGAGAAAACAAAGCCTGCCTCTCCCATCTTGAATTCTCATGGTCCTGCCAGGCAGACATGGCGCTCCACACATTTAAAGGCGCAAAGCACATTATAACAGCTATACCATAGGGAAAAGAGGTATGGCTGCACACATTTCATAGAAGGGACTGCTGGAAGCAAGGAAAGCACAAGCACAACTCTTTCCCCACCTTTTTTTTTCCATATGTGATGTGTTTTATGAACTACCATGACTGTGGAAGGTGGCATTGCAAAACAGACAACCAATTACAAATTTTCAGTTTGAGACCTTTCACACGTGGCACAGCAGTTCAGCTAGATGAGCCTTCTTCTGCAGCAATGGAGCTGAATAAAGAAGCTGGCACTCCTGGTCATTATGTATTTATTTCAGCCAAAAGTCTTGGGTGGCTTCGGGGATTTGCAGCCCGCCCCGCCGCCCTTCAGACCAGGTGCTCCAGGCCCCGTGGCTTTATCGCAAGCCCCTTCAGGCGTGGCCTGGCCTGTCAGAAGGTTGTGTATTTTAGAAATACTTCATACCTTCTTAACAACAAAATCTCTCACCTGGCCAGTCTTTATCTTGTTGTCCCATAATCTTCCATCATGCACTCTTCCCACAAAGATCTTTGGAGACTGTAACAGGTGAGGTCACCCCCAGGCACCAGCCACCACACGGCCCAGTGCTGCACCGCGGAGCGCGTGTCCTGCAGGGAGCAGGTACAGGCAGCTTGGCCAGCAGAGGACTTCTGCCGTTGTTTTAAGGTGCTGCACATCACAAAGTGCCCTGACACCCAGCTCCAGTCTGCTTCTAATTCTACCAAACCCCTGCATACAGATCTCACCCTGACCGTTCCTCCCCAGGCGCAGGCTCCAGCAAGACAAAAGGACACCCAGTTATGTAGCAGGTATGGCTGCTTTGTATCACAGCTGTCACCTGGAAAATAAATAGCAGAGTACTTTTCTTGAGTGGCTTACCAAGACTTGAGACATCTTTTCTCCAACAACCCTGGAGAGGAACCAGCCCCTAGATAATCTTCCCCAAACTGCAGTTCTGTGGAATCTGCTATCTTCAAGCTCCTACAGGAGCAGCTGAACTGGCTGCCTGGTTGTGGATGCACCAGCGCTGCAGCTGTTAAACAAACCTGGGCTCAGCACTCAAGGGATGGGTACAGACAGGGAAACAGGAGAGGAGAGAAGGGTCTGCACGAAGTGTCCTGCTGAGAAACAGCCCCTGCCCACCCTCCCCATCCCACCCCTCCACGGCCTGGCAGAGCATGGGATCCATGTTGTGCAGTCGGGTGACCTGAAAATCAAGACAGAAGGAAGGCAGGAAGGCACCATCAAGCTTTGGGAAGCAGTCAGCTTCCCCATGAGCAGTGAAGGCTGATGGCAGCGGGGAACAGAGAGAGGACAGCAACAGCCTGAGGAAGGTAAGAAGCACTGCAAGAAAATGAGAAAGGAGAAGGGGCAGATTAGCTGAATAAATTTTGTGGTGAAAACAGCTGGATGAGCATCTCGGGAGACTGAGAAAAACCAGAAACAGAATGGAGAGATCATCATCATCTGTCCATGCTCATAACGATGACAGATATGACAGACGGCCCCAGCCAAGCATTCTCATCATGCTGTGGGACCTTCCCTTCCTGGAACAAAGCTGCCTCTGCAGCCATCTCCAGCCCAGTCTCACTGCTGCCTCTTGCATTTTTATTTACTGTTAGCTGTTAGCTTTTTATTTTGTTTTTATTTTCTGACCATTTTGGTGATAAGTAAAGAACGTTACCTGGAGAACCGTGCTGCTTATGTGCAGGCATCAGGGGAGGCTCAGCTGCTTCCTGGCCCCTCTGGGCCCTCCTCACATGTCCTCAGCAGCATCTGTCACCCATCGGATGTCACATAAGAAACATTTTGTTTAATGGCCAAAACCTTTATGTTTAACCCATCGAGCCTGTAATTAGCTCTGTTCTTCATTTTTGTGTTCATTTCTTGTTCTAAATCCCAATCCATAGGATTCCAGTGTAGAGTTTCACTCTCTCCCGCTTTATTCCATTATGCTGTCAGTGCAGACATTCCCCCACACTGCAGGAAATATTCTCATCAAATACCAGTAGCATACAAATAGAGAAATACAACATATGAAAACTATGACAGAAATGACGTTATCACTGTACCTCTATGCATATTCTCTGCACTCTGCAGACTGCAGTATGAAGAACCATGCAGAATGCCTTGGAGATTCCCTATGGAGAGAAGTGCAAGAGAATAACTGGTATCTCAGTATCCCTTTTAGAAACTAAGCAAATGCCTTTTGAAGCAAAATAACAAGTTGCCAGCATTTCCCCTGATGGTGGTTTCCAGTCCTGAGTACAGCCCTACTCCGTCCCCAGCTGCTGTTCATTCTTGCCCCTCAGCTCCAGGGCTGCAGGATGAGCAATGCATCCCAGCATCACTGCAAGGAGTCAAGCTGCTGGGGGCTGGCAAGCTGCCCTCACACCTCCACAGAAAAGACAGTGGAAATGACCAGTGGGAGCAACAGACCAGCCACCCTTGCTAACGGCAGTAGAATCTGTAGAAATAAAGTCAGTAAAGACAGGGATATACATGGTCTGTTGGAGAAGACAGCACAGCTTCTGCAAAGAGAAATTCTGCCTTGTTGACCTGTTGGAGCTCTGGGTGCACGTTATAAGGGCACGGAGAGAGGATCCAGCAGGTGTGGCACAGTCCAGGTTTGAAAATGGTTCTGACAAGATTCCACACCAAAAATTATCCAGGAATAGAACTTGCCACAGGATGGGAGAAAAAACTCATAGAAAACTGGAGGCAGGACAGAACAGAGTCAATTCCAAAGCCCAAAGGTTGTCCTCCAAAGAGGGTGACTTCTTCCATGACAGGGATGGGATATCTCAATCCATGCAGAGGGTCACTGTCAGAAAGTTCATTAAGGAAAAGAAGTCAAGGCCATGTAGGCAGCAGGGCAGACCCTCGGAAGCAAGGGCAGTGGGGGAATTGGAATCAAGAGAGCAAAGAGGCTTAACAGCTTGCACAGTCTGCTGCAGCTCCTCAGCCCTGCATGCTGTGTTGTTTCCACAGCGATGGGTAGAAAGTAAATTCTCTGCCTCTCCCAGCTGCTCCTCTTCCCTTTCTGTATGGGTTGCATCTCGAAGCCATTCTGGCTTTATGCCCCCTCTGCCAATGCCCAGGGCTCAAGAGCTCAGAGGCTCCCAGGCTCCTGTTACGGATGAGGGCTGCCGAGGCCAGTCCAAAGAGAGACCTCTGCTACCACTTAGAGCTGCATCCCAGCCCCCCTCAGCACCACCCACGCAGCCATCCATCAGCATCACCCGCGGAGCATCTGGGGGCAATGTGTAATTAGGAGTGATGCTGTCTGCCATTTATAGACACGCTGCTACAAAGCAAAGCTGGTGAAAGTAATACCCACCGACAGACATACCTTACAGCACGCCTCAGAACGTAATGGGGAGAAGGAATGGAAAGGTGGAAGAAAGATGCAGGGAGGAGAGAGAGAAAGATGAAGGCAGTAGCTGGCTCCACACGGCTTTAAAATGAAGCAGTCATTAAAACACACAGAGGGGTCCTGATGAACTTCTCTGATGAAACAGTTTATCTGAAGCAAAGAATGAATTCCTGCCTTGCTGGAGGAGCTACATTTGCACCACGAACCCTGTCCTGGGATACAAACCAGCACAAGTCGTGCAGGGACCCTCACGCAACATTTCCTATCCACAGGACAACGTCGGGCCTCTGACATTTTCCTCTGCTCCTGAAATCTTTCACTGAAGAGATTTACTTTGAGATTTTACAGGGAGCTAATTAAATCACACTGTGTGGCTCATCTCAAGCATGCCTGCTTCTCGGTTTGGGTGTGCTGCTTTTCAATTTTTTTCTTTTTATTTTTTTTAACTCCACATTTGGGTTTGTTTTTTTTTAAAGCAATTTAAAAAATGGGTTGTCCTTGTCACTACACTGTTAGCATTTAACATGCAGTTATGTGCATTCACTTCAAGGCATACATCAGCCGACTGTCACAGCAACAACTGGCAGCCAGGACTGAGTAACTATCCTTAGAAAAGCATCATCAATCCAAAGGAGCACGAACTCTGACAAGGAAGATATGTAATTTAGGAGGGCTAAAGAAAATCTGAAGTGCAATTAGCCAAATGAATAAAAACAAGGCAAATTATAAAAATGCATCACAACCTGGAAGCATGTGAGGACATTTTCCAAAGCAAGTAACTGAGAGTGCTTGAGGTCTAGAAAAACACTGAGAAGGAGCTAAAAGAGAGCTTTGCATCCTTTGCAAGGATAAAATCATGTAGGACATACACACATCAATGAATTTAAGTAAATGAACTAATCAAAATAATTAGAAGAATTAAAAAAAAAAAAAGAGAGAGAGAGAGGGAGAAGATGAAGGAAATCCAGAAGAAAGCAACTGAGCCACTATTTCATTAGTGGGAGAAAGGGAACGAAGCAAATGGTCCAGCTCAGGGCACAATGACATGGCTACAGAAGACAGCTAAGGCCTTAAAGCCATGTGTCTGGGGGCTATGGAAAATGCTTCTCTAATGAGGAGTTTTTCAATTATACCATGAAACAATGGTTTGCTAATCTGCAGCAGTAAAACCGATGGCAGTTAAACAGGATGGAATTTATATCAGGCTCCAAAATTTTACTTGCTGTCTACAGTTTCCCTGCAGAATGGCTTCAGATTACATTGCACTCGTGTGAAGTTGCCGAGTTTTGTCATCTGACGATTCCACCAGCTCACAGCACATCGCGGGAGCTGCCGCCCTCATCTGACTGCCATATGCCCGGGAACCATCCCTGCAGCACACAGGCACCCTCACATCAACAAAAGCTCTTCCTGGCTGGGGGTTTGCAGGATCGGCTGACATACAAACAGAACGGCCCGTCTGCAGCACCAGTTAGCTGACATCCTTCTTGTGTGGATTCTTCATGTGCCTCTCACCCCAGGATCCAACCACACCAGTACCACATTTCATTCATCTGCAACAGATTGGATTGAAAATTCAACTGAAGTTTAATTAGCATTTGTTTGGGTTTTTTTTTTTAATGTGATCCTACTATTGAATTTTTCTCATTTACTTCTTTTGTTTCATGGATTTTTAAATTAGTTCAGTAACTATTTGCTAGGGTTTTTCACACTGACCCCATCAGGTGACTGCTGTGTAGAAAAGGATCTCCAGCTTTGGTCCTACTCAGGCTGGGGGGAAGGGAGAGGTATATCGTTCCTTCAAAATTCAAATAATTTTCATGAAGACTACAGAAAATTACTTGTGGTCTCTGAGGAGCTGGCAAAATCCAGATTTCAGATTGCTTTTGTGGTTCTGTGTCCTTCCTTTAGGTGTGTGTGCAGTGATGTAGCTCTATTTGCACACAGAAGGAATCCAGCTGAGAGCACATTTTATTATAGCTCCAGATGATGTTCAAGAGGATAAAAAACTCCTTTTTCTCGAGTGGTCAGAAAACAAGTCCCAGCTAACTGGCATTCTCTCCCATCTAAATTATGCAGAGGAACTCAAACCATTTATAAAGCAGTTTCAAAGATGACTTTAAAAATAAACACATGAAATGCAAAGAGAGAGAAAGAGAGAAGACAGTCCGGGACTTTTTCACCTTTTCAATCAGTTTTTAATCTCTTAAGAACAGTCATTTAAGTCAGAGTAGTTCAACTGTTATAAAACAGCTGCTAAAGCATTCTTCCATTGTAAATTAAGCTGTGAGTTTACCAGACGTTCCCATTGCACGACTACAGCACATAAACACAACATCGGGATTTAAAAAACACTTAGGGGGAAGGTAAGACCTAAAGGATCCATGACCTCATGATAATTCAAGTCAATGACAAAGTTACAACAGATTTTGTTACTAGTAGATCATGTGTGATAACAGAGATGCATAAATATAGGGAGAAGGTCCAAATGGAGCTCACATTTCAGGGTGAAGGCCAGGTTTCATGCCCTTGCAAATGTCTCCACTTTAAACAAGAGTACTACCACACAAAAATGAATTAAGGTCAGCTGTACACTGATCACATTGCAAACAGTAATAACACAGCATTCATACTGGCTTTCAGTTTCAGAGCTCTTCTGAACACTCACACAACGCTCTGGGACACACCGAGGAGGAGGAGGAAGCCCCCCATGTGCCAGACCCAAACAAATGAGGGTGGTGCTCTCCTGGATGCTGGATAGAGAAGCAGAGCAGAATCTATGCCTCCCTCATCCCTGTCGGTGCAAGCTGTATAAACGGACAGCCTTATCTATCTTTCAGCTCCATCTCTCTGCTTGTGACAGTAGGCAAGGAACCTGGTCTCTCCGAACCCTGCCCATCGCAGGTGGGCAGGCCTATACACAAAGGCATATACACAAAGGCCTATGCCTCTGTGGGGATCAGTCCCACAAAACCCACATTAGTGAGCAGAGGGTCTGCCAGTGACCTGCTCCCCTCAGCCACTAACGATGCTTTACAGGGGCAAGCCTCTTGAGAGCGAAGATAGAAATCCTAACAATTACAACTCAATTAATTATGATTATCAATTGTGCTTGTAAATGAGTATGCACGTGTATACACAAACATCAGAACAGACCTTAAATGGGTGATGTTCTTTCAAATTTTATACACTGCTTGAGTCATAAAAAAAACAACCCAGCTTCCCTCAACTCTGTAAACTCCCTTCCCTCTTTGTTCATATTCACTCTTGTATATCCATCATTTTTGACCCTCTACCGATTTCCATTGCTAGGGCTCATTTTCTGTGACTTGAGAACCTGAAATTATACTATATATCTTTGTAGCTCATTGAACTTACCAGCATTTATTTTAATTTAGTAAGGAAACATTTGGCTGGGTGTGACCAAATAAATACTGTGTCTAAAGCAACACAAATATACTTTGCACAAGGCTATAAACCTGTCTCAGAGCTCTAATGATATTGCAAGTCAATGAAGCTTCAGTGTTCTCATTAACATGATTCCATCAGACCTCTATGCTGCATATTATTAATTTTTAACAATAGACGGTAATATAATTATAGCACTGTGGGGCAACAAAAGCTGAATCCTGGTAATAGACCAACGTTTTAGATTGATAATGGCTTTAACACTGACCTAATATTTAAAGGTGAACATGCACAGCGGACATCAGACCTAATTATAAACAAGACAACAGGGAAAAAACGCATCACCAGCCTGTAGCTACGGAGACGAAACTTTCCACAGGGAGCAAAAGGCACAGATCTTGTCATGGGGTCAGGAGGAGTTTTATCACCTATTTTGTCACAAAAATAATAAAGAGCTTTGATTTAGAGGAAGATATTATCACAATTTTTCCCTACCTTTAGTTGGCTTTGTGATCAAAGGAGCAAAGCACCTGTCCTTTAACTCAATTTGGGGGTAGGAATTAGCATTAGAAACAAGCATATTTTTATGGAGAAAAAGTAAGCCATCAAAATCTCTTTTGAAATCCATTGGGATGATGCCATTAGATGATGCCACACTCACACTGTTCCTCTTCACAGCCTGCTGATGCATCACAGGGAACACAACCAGTTTCTACAACAGACAGCAGATGTGGTGGTTCTCAGCACTGCACTGAGCACTGAGCTCACCTCATGGCTGGACCTCTGAGCAGGAGGGAACGTGAAAACCTAAGACATGTTCAACTTCTGTAAGAGCAACTTCTTATGAAAGTCAACACAGCACAATTTTTTGGTTTAAAAGGCATTCTACTCACCAAAATTTGCTTTGGAATTGCTTGTATTTTCTAAATCAGTCTTTTGTGCAGTATCTAGAAATACAGTACAGCAGTAATAACGTAATTAGTATTTTCACTAGCTAAATTATAGAGCTGACTGCAGAATGTAGCATAGTAATATCAATATTAACAGTTCAGCACTATACAAAATGACATCAATAGTTTTAGTACAGTCATGAGAGACATTGTAATTTCCTCCTTCTCTGAGATTCCTTCAGTTTGTGTCAGGTGAGGAAACTCACAGAATCCACTGATTTTTAGTTCGACTCAAACTCTACAATTAGCATCTCAAAAGTATCTTAGGTAAATTTTTGAAGGTTCTTGAACAATATAATTAATATTGTGTTCAGAAAGGAATATGGCATTTAAGTCCTGCTGCACCAACCTCTTATGTGAGCGCTTATGCAAATTAACACGTTATACTCCACAGCTGAAGGCAACGCGCAGGGAGATGTAATACCAGGACCATTAAAGCAGTCTTATGGCAGGTCAAGAAGTGCAAGTGCAAGCTTTGCAGTCTAGTGCTACTCTGCATTTCCTTTCTATCCCGGTCACATACTGAGATCTAAAATTCTAGCAACCAAAGTAGTGGACTCTGAGCAGGAAGACACTGAGGCAAGCATACTTTTGGACTTCTCGCAGTAAAGGACTGCAGTCAGCCACCTCCGGCATGCCCAGAAATCAGGGAACTCCAGCTTACACCAGAAGCTATGGACATCACCACGGCATCCTCCATGCCTAAAGCTCCCTTCTGGCCAAGTTATTCACAACCCACAACACCAAATCAAGAATACTGAGAATATTCACACACACCATCAGCTTCCTTAATTGCAGTAACTTTATGCTTTACTTTGTAAAAGGAGATTCACTTGTTCTTTCACCGGTTCCATTCAGCTCCTTCAGCATTTTGTTCGTTTGTTTGTTAAGGTGCAGGTCTACAGCAGATTGATCACTTCAGATGAGACAAAACAATGGCTTAGTAAATCCCTCTGGAAATGCAGAACATATTATGTGCGTAACAGTTGAACTCCTTGAATTTCCCCTTTGCAGATCCTCTTGGTTTCCAGTCATTCAGATAAAGAATGGAGCTTTTGTAGGCCAGTTAATCCACCCACTGAATGAAATATAGTCAAGTTTTACACATCCACATGTTCTTTTGAGGCCGTAGTTTACATCTATAGATGTAATAATAGATATAGCAATGTAGACAAAAATCATAGCTTGGGCCCCCAGAGAAGACCTTTAAAAACTGAGGTTCAAAAGTCCCCATGCTGCAGTCAAAGCAACTGGCAAAATGATTTAAGGGCTGTCTCTGCTTACATTTACTTCTGCCAAAGCACTAGCTTAATTTTCTTTGTGTGTCTTAATAAGCTACCTCTGCCAGAGAGACTCTTACTTAAAATCTTTGTGTGTCTCTAAGCTCAGAAGGAGAAATTTCGGCACTGCTGAGTGGTATGCTGAGACAAACGCCCAGAGGTGGTGTCAGGCTCAGCTGCAAAATGAGTCTGTTCTTCATTTTCTTTAACATCACAGTCACAGACTAGCATGAAAACAGCATTTACACAACAAATTAAAATGCAAATCTACATTTTATTCTATGAAATTGAGACGAATGGTACACACTTGAAGCTTGCCAGAGTAGCAATTACACACATTAATATAGTTTTAGATGATGACTTAAGACAAACAAGAGGATAGAACAGAATCACTGTACATCAGAGCCTGTGAAACACTCCAAGAAAAAAAAAAAAAAAAAAAAAAAGCAACTCTTGCTCTAGTAAAGAAAGCCTAAACAACAAATTAGTGATAATTCTGCAGGAAAGGCCTCAATCTGCCTTATGCAGATGTGTACTGCCTGGGAAGCCTCCAGCCCCAGGTGTACCACCGTGCACGGAAGCAGCCTGCCAGCAAAGGAGAGCTGAGGGCTTCTCCAAAGAGGGATCTTGGCTCGGCCAGGGCCGAATGGGATGTGGCATCACCAGAGAGGGAGACCTGCGACAAGAGGCCTTACAGCTCCTCTGGCCTGGGACAGAACTGCATAACTGGCGTAAGGAGGGATTCATGCTAGGTCTGATTGAGACTGTGCACTGCACAATCAGACTGCTTTGAAGGTTTGCCTTTTGCAATCATTTCCATTGTCAGGAATCAGAAAACAATGTGAGAAGACTGTGGACAAAGGGTTTAGGCACTGAAATTTAACACAGTGGAATCATTATGGTGTAACATATTTGTCAGGGAACTGAAGCCTCTATGCTCTTTCCACAAAAAACACACCCATTAGCATCGTGTGCTGTGCACGTGCACCCAAACATCTGATGCAGCTATGGGTACACATCTGAATGCCAACCCGCCCTCCCAGCTGCACTGCATTCAGCCTTCTGCAGTATTTCTCCCCTGCTAGGGAAAACAAAGCCATCAGATCCTTCAGGATTCTCTGGAAGTCCTTGCATGACATTTTCTTTCAAAGAATGTTTAAGATTTGATTTTTAAATATCCATAACGCATTTAAGAAAATTCATTGAGTGTTACAACAATCTTCTTAATATACCTGATGATTTTTTTCCCACCAGTGTCATAACATTATTAATGTCAAAATATGAATACCGAAAAGGAAAAGGTTAGTCAGTTCCAAAGCTGTTCATTCTGATGCAGGCTAAGGCAAGAACCCAGCTGGTGTGGTTTATATATCAGCAGTCATGACACCAACAGTTTCCATCTCAGTTATGCTCTATACAGCCAGCTATTGAGCAGCCACTGCTTCTCCTCAGACTAGTCCGAGAGCACCAAGTGCCTCACACCAGGAACACAGCCCTCTGTAGAAGTAAACCTTAGCAGAAGATAGCCCACCAGTGTTTCTGTGAACCAATGAAAAATATGCTGACAAGAACATGGTAATTTGGAATTTGGCAAGGAAAACTCACTCTAAATCATTTCCAACTGCATTAAGATTTTGCTCCTGTTTTACAAGTAACAGAAGATGCTATCCCTGTTTTATAAACTCATTCAGCTAATATGTTTAAGAAAGTAGACAAGTTTCTCCTGCAGGGGTTTTCAAGTATTGTATTCCCTTGCAGCTGCCAGAATTTCGACATCCCACCCCAGAAACACTGCATACTAATCCCTGGGAAAGAAAAAGAAAAGAAGAAAAGCAAACAAACAAACAAAAAAACCTGCTGCATACTTGGAAGAGGAAAATGGCTAGAAGAACAAAAAATGATGAATGACAATTACCTATTACTTGGTGAATACTGTAGGGTTGTATGCTGTTCCCTGTTGCTACAGTACACAGCAAAGTAGAATGTAGAAAGTCTTTTTACTCTACCTAAGAGGGCAAAAGTATTTTCAGGATGTTGTATACAACAAAGCTCATACCTACAATAATCTCCATGCCAACATGATTTGCAAGTTCAAGACTAAGTTCCAAATGTGTTTCAACCCAATTCTGCAGTAGCTTCATCTTTTGAAGAGAAAGTACTGAGCAGTCTTAGTCCCACCACTCAATTCAGTGAGACTCAAATAGCCTCAGTTCTCCTCTGGATGTGCTCATAACTTTGCTAATAGCATTCCTGAAGCCAAACAATTTTCCTCTCTTCCTAAGAGGCCCAGGTACTGCAGACCCAAATGGGGCAGAACCTCAGAGTCCTTGCTCTCCTTTTGTACCTGTGGGAAGTCTGAGTTCACTCTATCCTTTCCGATAGGAACAACGACACATAAGCACACCAAATAATGCATTGCTGCTTCCCTCCACAGCAAATCTTGCCTTAATTAGGAGGAATTTTGCAGATGTACTATTTAGCATGCCAGGATCATGACACTATTGTAGCATGCAGAATGCAGCCCTTTTATCATCATCAGATCTGATTACTTCTCTTTTTAGCAGCTACTAATGTGTTTGGGGATGCAAAAATCACATCACTTTCCGAAAGGTAGTGGTGGGAAAAAAAAAATCTCAGCATAGAATGAATTCTATAATTAGAAAAGGCAGAGGGGATATCGTTTTCCTCCCCCTCATCAAGCTTGGGAAGCTCTAAACAATATGCAAAGACAAAAGGGGGAAAATTGATAAAGTGCTGAGAAGGATAAAATTTGAATGAGATAATAACAAACCTTTCTTGTGGAAGGAAAAGGAAATGACTGATTCTAAAAAAGCTTCTGTGATAAATCAACACCCTCGCATGAAATTCCACTGATATATGCTGCAGCGTCTGGTCATAAAGTTAGAGAAAAACAAATAGGAACAAAAACTTAGCAACATTTCTATAAAGAACAAAACACAGCTTGTTGGAAATACTGAGGTCTTGCTGTGGTTCAAACAGTAGAAGTAGATTTCAGAACCTAACAAGAGTTTCAGCAGCTGTATTTGTATTACAGTCATAAAAGCGTAAACGTGAAATACAGCTCTAATAAAAATTGAAGTTTATAAAACTGGTTGGTAATTTTCCACCCGTTCCAGAAGCATCTCAGAATATCCAGGGGAATAATACCTGAAAGAGAAACATATTGTTTGTGCATTAGACTACAAAGCATGTTCTGTGCCAAGTAATGAAACTATTCATATTTCTATCGATCAGGAAAAAGTCGTGGCATTAAATAGTGGTCAAGGAATTTTACAGTTATTCTCTGACAGCGCTGTAAGAGCTTGCTTTTCAACTTACGGAATCATTTATACTTGGAAGTCAGTTTTCAAAAAATATTTGGCTTCTTTTAGGGCGTATAGGTAAGTGACTAGTTTTTGGACAGTTCAGCAGCCATAAGCATTGCCGTTTCTGGGAAGTGTAGATGTTAACTTCTGTTGAAATGATGGCCTTTAATCACACGGCATGAGTTTACACAGAACCATAGGCTAACAGACAGCAACAGTCTACCGCTGTTTGTGAAACATAACCACACACACCAAAGCCAATGTGAAGTCTACATCACTTCAAGAGGCATTATGGAATAACAACAACAAAAAAAATCACAATGACTTTCTGTCTGTTACAGAGATTATCCAGTAAGTTCTCATGAAAGAAGAATGCTGTGGTGCCATTACTGTCCTGCTGTCACTCAGTTTTCCACAATGGCCAACTACATGCCTCCTAGTATGCAAGGATCATCAAAGCAGCATTTAGTTCTTGTTTTCCAGGTTAAGAATATATGAAAATTTATAAATCTATGTTACTCTACAAACATAAATCACAGTACATTTCTTGTTTTGCAGACATGTTAAATTGCCACCTCTGAACCCTGGAAGCTTTAACTACAAGGACAAAGGAATATTTCCATGCACTATATGCCTAAAATGTACTTAAGTGAAAAAACTCCAACGCATTCACATTAAACAAAGATCCATTGAACTTGCTGACTTCCTGGATGATTCTGTACAATGAAACTTATTAAAATTTTAAAAGAACTCAAATTAGTTCTCCAACCGTACAGGTAACTTGTCAGTGTGCTGTTATCATATACGGGCTGCAAACAGCTTGAAATAATAGGGCTCCAAAACAACCCCAGAGCTGATGTCTATTGTAGCAGCTGTGGCTTGGACAGCAGAAACCACCATCCATTAGCATTAAGATGCACACAAGAGATGTTGGAAAGGCCCTTTTCTTTGTTATGTCCCAGTCTACGCGAGTAATTTTGTTTCATTTACACAAAAATAAAATAGTTGGACAAGGAAACATTGATTATGTCCAGAGACGTATAAACATCCTCTTTCGCGCCGAAGTATCAGTAGCTGTAGAATAAAGTTCCTTTATGATTTCACTTTTACCCGTTTGATAGCTACTGGCTTTTCCTCATGGAGACAACAGGGCTCCGTTTTGCATGACTGTAGCTACTACTAGCTAAAGATCTCCTTTGCTGTAATTAAAATTGATGATGCAGATTTTCAGAGCCTGTAGAGGGAGTGCATGAGTACGACATCCTTTTGATGTGTTGATGGAGTGAAGGACTGGTGAATGGATATCTAGAATCTAGGGGGGCATTTACCTTCTTATTACAATTTAGGATAGTGACATTTTGACTGTAAGCTATTTAATAGTGTTTCTGTATTCATTAAGGGCAAAGTTCAACTTGGTGCAGACAGCTGGTGTATGGTCCTTTTATATTTCACTTAAGCCTCATGATGAGGCTGGGGGAGGAAGGGCAGCTGCGGACAGAGCAACTGTAGGAGAGCCTCTGGACCCTCTGTACATCAGACAAAGTTTCAAAGGAGCATCTGAATATTCTAGTATTTAGCCAGGCTCTTAGGGAAGTTAAGGGTGTAAGCAAAAATTCACTGATATCTGAGAAACCAAACATAAGTTACTAAGATAAACTAAACTTGCCATAGGTATTTATATCTCTGAGTGACTGTGCTGAAGCCTCAGAGTTTGGCTGGGTAGTGCAGGACTGACTCTTCTTCCCCATTTCCTGCACCAGCCTCATTATTTGGGCTTTGTTTACAGACAAAGAAACCTAATTCCAAAACCAATCAGAAAATAGAAAGTGCTCAGAAGTATATCTCTAACATTTGTGCATACCACTGGGACATTTAACCAAATGCTACACTGTTCTATTGAAAACTAAAATCATGTGGGAGTTCAATTAACATTTTAAATCCTCATTTTGTGCTGCTTCTATTACGAACATTTCATGTTATACATGTGCATTCTTTTTTAATTTTCCCTACCTTACTATTTCCTCTGGGTAGCAGTTGTTAATAGTGTTGATATACTCCTGAAGAAGTGACCCAGGTTCTGCTTTTATTTCTTGAACCTTTTTAAGCCCACCAGTTGTTACAAAGAGACGACGTGCTTTACTGTCATGTGGTAACACCTACATAGAGAAGTATATTAAAAATATGTACTCTATTAAAGCAACCTCTGTGCTACTAGCCTCAAATATTGCTAACTTGTTTTAATTCAGAGGACAGATAAAATGGAACACATTAGAGATACAACATCTGTAACGACTTCTGTATTTTAACACGGTTATACAGCAAGTATCATAAACCAGCCCTTTATTGTTAAAGCATAATTTAACATGTACTTTAATACATAACACAGATAAAAATAGCGAATTGAACATTTATCGTTACATAAATAATATTTCTTGAATTATCCCTACAGAGACAAGATGATTGTGGAGATTAAACAGATAATAAAAACAGAACACTAACATGGAATAACAACAGCATTTGTTCCACTTAAGCCAAGTTATTCGGGTCTTTTATGTCAATTCCCACAGTTTAATTGTAGAGCAGAATTTTATATCATTATAATGATCTAGTATAGATTATTGCGTGAAGACAATACTGAGAATTGTTGCAAGTGAACAATGCAGCCTCGAAGCATTACATGCTGCTATTAAATTCCTGGATATTAAAATCCTACAACACACTGTGTAGCCATGGAAGCCTTTTTACACACATATACACACAAAGCAAAAATGTGAAGTTTCTGCAGCCAAAGGGGATGAGAAGCAGAAACGATCAGACAATACATTCTGCGCTCCCTGAGTAATGCCAATATGCAGCTCCGTCCAGAGGACGAAAGAGAGGGAGGTGGGGGCTGGGCCAGGCGACAGAGAGCGACAGCATGTAGTCTCCAGGCCCACAGGGCTGCAGGAATAATAATTACTATTATTTTAAAAATTTAAAAAAAAAAAAAAAAGGATAATCCAAGATGTAAATGTCAGCAAAAACAGATAGGTTTAAAGCCAACTCTGAGAGCTACATACTATGGGGGCAAAAGATTTTTGTAAGCCTTCACACTGATGGGACAAATCAAGCCCATAAATTTGATTGTGTGTCAGTGTAAAACATGAGCCTTGAAGGAGGAAGGGATTGCCTAAACGACTGAAAGAAAATAAGGATGAGATTTCTGGCAGGCATACAGGCAAACAGCCTTCACTCCTCTGGTCCCTCTAAGCTGCAATAATCTGCAAAAGACTGGTAAGAAAAACACAAGGCTGCATAGACACTTCTCCCTGCTGTGTGCTGGGAACAACTGGGAACTCCGAAGTGGCTGTTTCCACATTCCTCCTACAAGAACTGCCAAGGAACAACTAGCAAGGAGACAGGATCTGGCCCTTTCCCTGCCTTCTGCCTCCACACTGTGGTTCCCAGGCTGGATAAGACAGCAGAAAAGTCTCTTGGAAGAGGCTCTAAAGATAGACTACACCTCGGAGACCTAGTGTCTCCCTCTTCCCAGTCCAAACTGAGACAGCACAGAATTGCAAAGACCGTGGAAAGGGCAATACTAAAATGACACAGTCCAGCACCAAAAACACATAGCATCCCACCCTGAAGCACAGCTTGGAAATAAAGCTTTTACTGTGCTATAAATGAGCCAACAGAGCCAATGCATCTCAGGTTTAAAAATAGGAAATTCCTAAGTTATGGTATTGGAGAGAAAAAAGCTTTTAGTGCAAAGGACTTAATTTTAAATGTATACTTTAGAAGAACAAATGCTAGACAAGTACAGTTTGTTTAATACAGTGTAGAAGAAAAATTAAACAAAACATCAGCTGATATGAAGGGTACAAAACCGCTTCAACAGCAAACAGCATTCAAATGTATACACTGGGTAACCAATTACTACGCACTCAACTCTTCAACAGTTCCAGTCAGCACACAGAAGCAAAGGCACTGGATTCTGACTAAATCTCCAGTACACACTACAAACAGTGGCACTTCCAGATCTTTGATAAAAGGAACTGATTGCTAATCAGAAGTGCTTTGCTTGGTCATTTCCAAAAAGAAACACCTCACCAAGAGAATCTGGTATCCCCTGCTAATAGATTACATTGCACGGTATTGCACCAAAGAAAGGCCTACAGTTAAACAAGGCTTTCAATTGCTGGTGATCAAATCAGACACTGGAATTTTGATTATATTGCATTATATTGTAAATGTAATATTTTGATATTGCAATGAAATAGTTTGATTGCATTTTGATTAAACTGCATTTCTCTTTACACGTTGTGCTTAAATCAATAACGTAATTAACAATAAGCAACTGAAAATTTTAATGGAGAAAAGAATAGTGAGGCCTTCATACTCTAATGTAAAACATCCAACTTAAGCCACTCCTGGACAGACAGCTTGCAGTTTGTCTAAAACAGATGTAACTGGGATTTATGTGATACTTTGGCTCAGTGAAAATATTTGCATGTGAGTTATTTTGCTTCATCTCAAGAGGCAAAGAAGAAAAAAACACCTTGCTTATAATTAACTGTTTTCCCACTGTCCTGGGATGAACTATAGAAGGTTCCAGATAAAACCATATCCATCTTTAACAGGCAACAAAGCACAATGCTCCAAACTGCTTCTACAGGGAAAGCTTGAGGATCCTGAGACAACAACTAAGACCTATATGAAGCATCTATATGCTTCATATTTGGAAGGATAACTTTCTTGATAAGTGGAAAATGATTACTCATCAAGCAGAGCCTTTTCTTACCTTGCTAAACTGCCCAACAATGTGTTTCATAATGTTGGGAGGGGCATCGTGCAGCAATGGTTCAAGTGCTGGAAGATAAGTGCATTTCTGTAGGATGCTCTTTAAGGCTCTTTTAGTCTATTGAAATGCAAAACAAAATTTCTACAGTGAGACATCAATGAAAACAACAAGAATTCATGAAACATGTCTCTGAAGTCTAAGCAAAAAAAGCAAATTGATCAGAATTCTCAAAGTGCATTTTTTAAATAAAAAATATTATATCCATCAAGTCACTTAATGAAGAATCAATTTTCTACTTAGATTTATTAAGCTTCAAAACCTATGGTGCATCATATTATTATTAAGTTATCTACGGTCAAAGTAATGGCAATTTGACTTTGGCTACAATGGAAGCATGAGTAGACCCTTTAAGTAAATTGAAGTACTTCAACATAATAAGAAAGCTAAATCAAAATACAGTTTAAAAGATTGTATTTTACAAGTGGCTTACTGGGAGAGCATGCTGGTGTGGGGTAGCAAAGTGCATTACCATCCAGGCAGAAAGGAACAGGAACAGTGAGACAAAGTGCTGGCTACAAGAAGCAGTAACGGCCTCACTGGGTCAGATTCTAGGTACAGCTAATTTGGTCTTGATATTTTTGCGAGCACTGAAAACAGCAATACAGAAGTTGTCATCTTGTCTCACAGATCTGAGATTTGTTGTACTTTGGTGGACTGTAAAGAGGCACAGTACAACCTGGAAGAACGTATCCTGTCATACTATGCTATTCAGTCAGTTCATTTACTGTCACCCAAAACTACCCTTTATCAAAGTCCAGCTTTACTAGCTCCAATGGAATTAAGGCCCTAAACAGGAACAGTCACATGTTTTCAAGAGTACTTTGGGTACTTGTTACAGTTTTATTACAATAATAAAAATGTAAACAAATCTACTATGAGCTCTATAACACTTCATACAAGAGCCCATACTTGAGAAAAAAAGGTAGACAATTAGTCACTTGTAGGACATAACAGTATTTGTGAGTACACACAACTCTGATCTAAAGTAGGAAGAAAATGAAAGATTACGCTGCTGTGGCTGTATCATATGATTGCATATGCACCATACACATACCCACGCATTAGGGCCAATCAGTCCTAATAAATGATACATAGCCTTCAGGCACAGGAAATCCATAACTTATTGAATATCAGTAAAAACACATACCATGTATAGTTTTTAAGCACTTAGATACGTGGTTACATTGAATATCTCATACTGCATATACTTTGAATATACTTGCTTTCAGCTGAAGATCTTCTGAACTGCGTGTGTCCATATACATAGAAAGCAGTGTGGTTAGCACATTTGTTACTGCTACTGCACGTGCATGCTCAGGAGTATGTCTGCCAATCTGTCCCAAGGCCCACGCAGCTGCTGCCTTAATATGATCTTCATGTTCTTCTAACAAACAGGTACACAGTGGTGGTATTCCCTGTAGCAGTAACCAAAAGCACTGCCTTTAAACTGATACAGACTGTTAGAAAATGTTTCTCTATTTACACTCTTCCTATAATATAAGCTAGAAGAGAATGATTGCTATTTGTTGTCATGTCTTTACATCATGGTGACTAGCAAGAATTTTGAATAAATCTTTACAAATTTAGTTAAACAATGAGAGAAACAGATTCAATATTGTGTCCATTTAAGCTAACAGACTTTAAGGGATAAAAAGGAATTCAGGCTGTACTAAGACTAAAGTCTGCTTGAGTTCAGCAGTTCATGTTTGATGCATCCAGTATCTTCCAAAAAAGGTTTAAATGCTTGATGCGAAGACATCAAGAGATGAAGAATACCTCACTCACTTGTAGCAGTTACTGAAATTCTTGTGGATAAGGGGTCTCAATCTTTATCTTTTCTCCACAGAATTATGGAGCTGTTCAGTAGCCAGTATTTTACATCCAGGATGCTTCAACAGATATCACCACTTCACAGTACTTTAGGTGGGTCAAGGCTACTAAATCTCTAACTATAAGCCCTTTTTCTTCCATCCTCTGGATCATCTATGGCCTCTTCTGCATCCCCTTTGTTTTTCTCAAGATCCTTCTCAAACACAGACAATGGAAAAATATGCACTTGCAATACAGATAGAATCACTACTTTTGTTCCAGCAGTGTTCCACCTTCTACTTCTTAATATAGCAAAGGACTCGAGTGTCTCTTTCCTCACAGTGCTGCAGCAGAAGACCACACTGAAGTGTCTGTCCAGTACAACCCACTAAGCCACTTTTTGATATTCATCTTTTCGAGCACTTAGTACAGCTATATGCAGCTATAACATCCTAGGTGTATAGCTTTCAAATGGTCCCAGTTTACCAAGCATTACCCTTTGCATTATGCATCTCTCAAAAAAGCTTAGTTCCCCCTAAAGGAAATATTTTTAAATGGGATTCAGATCTTCTGTGAATCATTTGTTAAAATATTTCATTTCAGATGTCTGCACAGATCCATACAAAACCTTATTGCACTCTCATTCAGTTACAGTAGCAATCATTATTTTTCAGAAATTTAACACATAGGTGGTTCCTCTTGAAGATAAGCCTGGATTCATCATGATTAAGAATTTAAAAGCAGAAGCACACTATGCATCCCTTACTGGGGTGAGATATGGGCGTACCCACAAAAGGTGGATCTCCACAAAGAGCAAGCCAAAAGACCATTTCTTCAGTCTTCAAATGCAGAATAGAATTTTTTTTTATCACACCCACCCTCTCTGTGCACATACAGATGTTATGTTGTACAATTTTCATTTTTTAACTTGCATTTCTACCAGCAAACACTTCCATTCCTCAGTTTTTATTGCTTGGTTGTCTCTATTCACATGGTAAACTTTAAACCGTAGAATGATTTGGGTTGGAAGGAGTATTAAAGATAATCTAGCTCCAGTTCCCTATCATGGGCAGGTGCACTTGCTCAAAACCCCACACAACCCTTGAACACCTCCAGGAGTGGGGCATCCACAGCTGTGCCAGCACCTCACATCTCTCTGAGAAAAGAATTTCTCCCAAATATCAAATCTAAATCTACTCTTTTAATTTAAAATCATTTCCACTTGTTTTATCACTGCACTCCTTGATAAAGATTCCCTCTCCAGCTTTCCTTTAGAACCCCTTTAAGTACTGGAAGGCTGCAACGAGATCTGCCCGAGCAATTCCAGCTCCCTCAGCCTGCCTTCACAGGAGAGGTGCTCCAGCCCTCTCAGCATCCTCATTGCCTCCTCTGAAGCTGCTCTAAAAGGTCTGTATCTTCTTCATGCTGAAGGCTCTACAGCTGAACACAGTACTGCTGCCAGTGGGGTCTCATGAGAGTGGGAGAATCACCTCCCTCAACCCGCCCGCATGAAAACGGACCAACAGTGCTCAGTGAAATTACTTCCTCCTGTCATTAGCATCATTCACATTAGAATATTACCTCAGGCACTAATTTCATCTATTGCAAATATTGCAAATATCCCTACTACATCATCTTTCTATCCCAATGCCCAGCAGAATTTATTTAAACCTGAAAACATACAGCTTATCTCATTTGAAATATGACTTGCACAGTTGAATCAAACTATGCTACATTTCAGAAACTGAAGTCTTTGCAAGTCTAAAGATTTCAGTTGCAAGACTATTCTAACAGTCATGCTAGTGCAATAAAGAATCTGCCATTAAACATTCTTGTTTCAGAAGGAGTTTTGATGTAGCCACAAAAGTTCATTTTAAGACGAAACAGGCCATAGAAATTCTCTGACTTACTTTTGTATTCATTCAATTGCAGCACAGAAAAATAATGTAGTAGAATACAAATAGATGTTCAGAAATGCATCCAGGTCATTTTATAAAAGGTTCAGCTTGATAAAGACCAACTCTGATCAGGCTACCATATAACCTCAGACATTGCAGCAGCAATATTACAAGAAAGTGCATTAATCAACAGCAAGTATATAATTCTGTCACAAAACACATGCTCTGCCTATGTTAATTTGTATCTCTTTCTCAGAACACCACTGAAGAATTATAGGAAGAAGGCAAAGTGATAGCTAACCTTGGAGACAATAACTGCCATTGACAGGTTCTCTGAATGAGCTGCTACATAACCAAGCATCATGATGCCAGGCAGTCTGACAGTCCCTTTGCAGCTGCCAATACAATCAATCACAGCAGCAACTCCACCTGCATTTACTATAAACTGTGAAAGCTGTAAAGATAAACAGAACAGATTAGATACTGTGAAGTATCAACAAGCATAAAGCATCACATTATAAAAGTCCTTACATGTATTGCTCCTGACTTAGAAAATAAAACTGGGATAAGACTGACGTATCACACTGACTGTTAAGCACTGAGTGAAGCATAAGTCCTCAGGAACTAACCTGTCTTGCTATCCTGGTTTTGATTCACTTTACTGCAAGGAAATCAGGATTCTGAATTTCTGATGTTGAAAATGTTGTTCCATGCTATGCAACCGCATTATTATACAAAACAACTTATACAGTTATACCAAAGAACCATGCAAATTACAGCCAAATACACAGATGACCTTGAAGACACAGCTACTAAGCCAGACGCTCTTTCATACTGTTGTACATTTGTTCTCCAAGCCAGCAACACATGTTCTGTGCAAGGAAAGAAGGAAAAGCCCACACCTCCTCTCACCTGTGTTCTATAGATAACCTCAGCAGCCTTTGTGATGTGTTAAAGCCTTTGTGATCCTCCTCCCCCACACCAAGGCGTGAATCCAAAGACAGCTATCATGGTTGCCCAAAACCAACTTGGGCTACCTCACTCTGTCAACACTGTATATCTAAAGGACACATCCAGGGAGCACACTTCATGAGCAGTGGACTTTTCTCCAGAATCTCCAATATAGCCTTGCTTACAAATGATAATCATGTCCATAGTCTGTGATGTTTTCTGTGTACATTAAGCTACGTGACATGTTTCATTCCAAATGATATTGCTTCTCACATCACTTAAGGGACAGCAGTAGAGAATATACGGTATCAACAATGCATATAAATTAACAGAATTCCATATTATGATTATTTCCTTCTATGTTGTTGGGTATACACCACATCTTTGCAAAGATTCTAAAGTAAAAGTAACACCTGCTCAAGAGTTGCAATAACATAAACAAAAGTTGAAGGCAGGTGGATTTCCAGTCCAGCTGATTTCTAATAGTATGAAATCCACTCTTACCTTTGAGCCTTTTATAAGGAGATGGCTTTATTCGTGACACAGCCGCAGGAAATGTAAAGTTACTGCTTAGGAAAAAGCGTTCACATGGTAGCTAACTGCAGCCAGTGATGGCCAAGCTCTACATCTGGGCTCACGCATGTGCAGAGATGTACACTACTACTGCACAGACACAAGCAGGCTGCAAATCTCATGTTTAAACAATTCTCAGCTGTTAAGCTAGTATTACGATGGTTGTGTTTCAGCACTAGTGCTGAAACAAATACATTGCTTGCATTTCTTTCCATACTCATATTTAGAGTCTGTTAAATGACTCTGTGATTTGACAGATTAATGTAGTTGTAATTATTTATTTTTTCTATGCATTTTGCATTTGCTTTGCTGATTCTCACAACCCTTCTGTACCTGTTACTGGCAAAAAGACTGCAAATGCTGAGAATCAGATCAAAAACTCAAGCTATCAGAAAAAAACTATCATCAGTTTAACAATAAATGAGGGGATTTTTGAGTTTCATTGTTGGAAAAATAAAAGAAATGCGATACGAGCACTCCCTAAAAGATGTTTTCAGAAAGACACACACCGTCTGTTATTGTCGCAACACGTTCGTGTCACTTATAAGCTGCTATCATGACTTCTGTGAGGCTTTACTTGTGGTATTTTTAATATCTGACACTGACAGTACTGTCAGCCTAAAACTCCCTTTCTGCACTGATATCTTATGGAATGAAATAGCCAGGTGCATTTTATGCGATTCCCAATTTTCCTAAGCCAATTCATATTCAATACACATCTCATAATATCAGCAAGCATTTCCATATTTTTCCAATGAATATGCCAAACAGCCATTTGCCCTCCCTTTCAAAAAGCAAATGACAGAATAATCCTGTATTTTATTTAAAGTGTAAAATCTAATGATATGACCTTGTATTTGCATTTTCAAGGTTTTACCTCAGGCGAATGCTTTGCTATCTCTCTAATTAAAGTTGCACCATTTTTCTTGACATATTCATCCGAGTCCTTCAGGCATGTGAGCACAACTGGGAAAATTTCTGCTTCAACCACCAACTCTGCAAGATCCACTGAATGCTTTGCTATTTGGCTTAGCGCTGACAGCACCTGACACTAGTAAATAAAAATTGTTATAAAATCAATAGTAGACAAACAGCCTGCAACATGCACTCCTCCTGCACACAAAAATCTATTGCATCAAGGAAAACAAAGAGGATAGAGAAAACAATTACAGCTACTTTACAATTCACTGAATCAATTCATGCACGAATATAATGGCTCAGAACGTTTGCTGGTTGCTGAATAAAAGTTTCTCCTTTGTTTCATGCCATTCAAACTTACTATGTCATAAAGAAGAAACACATATATGCATATATAAATAAAAAAAATTAAACTATATTAAAATTCAGTGACATCTACAGAAAAGTATCTTTATTTGCCTACGTTTGGTGTGCCAGATCAATTATTTAAATCGTTGTATCTATTTGTTTGAAGTGGCACTTTTATATTTTCTTTTGTTACTGTTAAACACGAAAATTACACTAAGAAAAAATCGTGACTTTTAGTCCATTAAACTTGTGAGAAATTCTTCAACAAGAACAATTCATATCGGATAGCACATTCTAAAATACAATAATACATTTAATATTAACTTATAGTATAATCCTAAGCACACAAAACCTTCTTTGTAACTGAATTGTGCAGATTTTCGCTATTAAAAATATTTGTTAGAGAAATTCAAAGGATGGGGTTTCATACATCAGATTGCATTCCTCACACGATACTTTATAATTAAAATAAATAAAACACTGTTCATTGAAAGATTGATTTAACTGCTCCTCACTGGGTGGCAGTTTTTATCCAGCAGCTAAATCTGTGAACGTGTTCAGAACTCTGTCACTGCGTAGTTACCTTTTGCGAACGTTCAAAACAAGAGCTTTCTAAATAAATATACACATCTGTGCCAATGATTCAGTATCAAGTAACGACTGGTAAAATGGAGATTAAAAATAATTTTTAAATGTACCTTCAGTTTAGCATCAGGGTTCAGGATCATCTGAGCTAAGAAAGCGATAGCTCCTGCATCCACTACTGTCTGTGCTAACTCTGGAGAATGCTTTGAAATATCGCTAAGAGTTGAAGCAGCAATCCTTTTCAAAGCAATTTCTGGCTCCTGGATACAGAGCACTAAAAGAGGAACGGCTCCTGCATCCACCACAGCTTGTGACAGTTCTGTAGGTCCAAGGAAAGTAATTAAGTGAGTATGGGTGACTGACCCTTGTGCAAGCCATTTTTCACCCTGACAGATACAGCAAAGGAAAAAGGGGAGGGTGTAGTTCACTGTCTCGACATCTGCATTTCAAATCAGCCCTCCTGGTTTCATAAACCATGTGGACCAATCCAAAACTGAAAAGAATGCAGGTCAATAGATGGACCCCCATTTACATGCACACATTTGAGGTAGATTAGGCTGAAATGGTTTGTTATTCTGTTTTCTTTTTCTTTTTTTTAAAGTAAGCAGATGTCAGCTGTTTAAACCCTGGCTATTCTACACTGATCAATAGGAAAGCATTTTATGCATGGCTAACAACAACACAGAAAGCCAAAGTACCAAAATTTTACCAACCACCTAATTAGAGAGCATTTTACCCTCTTTAAATGATAAGCAGATATTAGCATAGATCAAATGCCAAAAACAGAAATACAAAAAACACACATAAAAGATTTATCTTACATAAAAGACTGGAAAAACAGATCCGACCAAAAGGAGGTTTTGCAACCATACATGGGAAAATACAGAATTTATTCCTTAGTGACATCAAAATGTTATTGTAGACAATTGGATAAATGAGAAATATCATCACTGGGATATTGTGTGTCTGAGATTAGTACAGTATCCTTAACTAACTGCACCTTAAATAAGAAAAAAAAAAGAATCTGAGCACATGATTAGCTTACAGGGACAAAAATTACACCATTGGAAATTCATTAGCTCTTTCTATATATATGCAGCATTAAGCACAGTCCTAAAATAAGAATTACTGGATACCACAAGCAAAATGTGTTCTGTAACAAAGCTGTGCTGTTTCCAAATAGTGTGGAAAAGCAGTAAAAATCACGATGAATTCAATAGTCTATTAGGTCTTAGCTCAGTTTTGCTACATCTTATTATGCATATCCATTATTATCTTTAACATTTATCTTGACTTGCAGTACCATGGCAACATATAGCTGTTGTATTTCAAGACTCTAACTTAGCTTTTGATTTATAGTCCATCCATAAAGACATTTTCATACTAAGAAAAATATAGCATACTTCATTAAATATACATAGACTAATACAGTTCTTCATGAAATCTGTAAGTCATGTCATCATTAGGTTGTTAGCATCCAAGTAATATTCCTGACCAGATTTGTTTTCAATTAGTGAATTATAGTCACACACTCCAAGGCATGTGATAACTCAAATATTTACACTATACATTATTTCACATGCTATCATATTTTAAGCAAAGTATAAACATCACCTCAGAAATTGTAAGTAATGCAGCGATTTTTTAAATAAACTAGTACAATATTAAACCTCCAAGTAACTTCTTGGCTGAAAGCATACAGTGTGCACCCTGCAAATAAACACATCATGTGATTGGAACAAAACCCTGCCTGATGGTCCGGCTGCAAGTTTACAGATTTGAGACAAAATGTACCTGCAGCATGTATGAAAACAGACTGGAGAACTAGCTAAACATTTCAAGGAGTATAAGCTGCATTCAAATTTCATGGAAAAAATACACCTGTCTTTTTCTCCAAATTATATTTTGATACTGTATGCTGGCAGAGAGAAATACATCAGGAACTACTGACCAAAGGTCTGGCTTAATTCATCAGACTGTGCCCAGTTACAGACAGCGTCTCAGAAGCAACTTCAGAGCAACCATCTCAACTGCCTGCAGTCTACTGATGAGATGCTAATATCACAGAAATTACGTCAAGAGGTACAGGACAGTTCTAGAAAAAGGTGTTTGTTTGATACCTTATGAGCTGAAATCAAGTAAGGAGGGAAAGAGCAATACCTTAAGGTCACAGCAATGCCCAGGTATGTAAAAGTAACCATAGCAGTAATTTTAAAAGAGCAAAGTCAATCTGATTCAATTAAGATCAGCTCTTGCTGTTAGAAGCTTGATGTCATTTAAATACTGATGGTTACTGTTGGTCGTGCTTCATTAAGTGGTCCTCCTTGCAGTGGTGTTTGTAAAGTTCAAGGCTAATAACTTACCACATGTAGGGCTGCACCAGGTGTCAAGGCAGCTGAATAGTAAAAAGACTGTCAGAAAACTGGAGAAGTTGAAGCAGGACAAAAGAAAATACGTATTCTCCCATCACTTCCCCCTGCCAACTCAGCTCAAAACTATGATACTAAGTACTAAGGAGGCTATGATAATTGCAATTCTTTTTCTCAAAAAGATGATTAATCTCCTAAGTTAGTGGAAAATCTTTAATTCAAACTGTGCAATAAGGATTTTTAAAACTTTGCTATCCAATTGCAGAATACAGATAGATATGGAGAAAAAAATAATACTGAGAAAGAGTTAAAGGAGAAAATACAGTTTTCAGGAAGAAATTTTTAAAAACAAATATTCAGACAAAGAAATTAAAAGAGATGGAACAGAATAAATTACAGAAAGACTTAACACTCTTCCAAGAATGCGTTATGTGGGTAAAGACCAAACCAGCAGAAGGAGAAAGACAACAGGAAGAAAAAAAAAAAAAAAAAAAAAAAAAGAAAAAACAAATTTATGAATATCATTTAAATCAACAGAAGTTTAGGAAAAAGGCAAGGTCAGAATTGTAGCCTGAGACACAGACCAAAGAACTCACCCAGCTGTATGGTGATTAAGCAGGACTTCTCCTTGCATGAGAGTAGGCAGTGAGTGTGATTCTACATATAAGGAGAGACAACAGAGCTTGGACTCAGCACTCACTACAAGTAAGATGCTTTTGTCCAGAAATATGGAGAGGATTTTAGCAGAGGGATATACTACAGACAGGAGGACAGACTGACTCAGAGCTACGAGGAAGACTGATAAAGAAACCCACTGGAGTTTAAGATGTCACCATTTCAGCTAGAAGCTGTGCTAGAGTTGCACTGATTTGTCTCAGTACAGAAGTGTTCACCAGGGACTGAGAAATTAATTCAAAGTAACTTGAAGCCTAGTCATGAGTTTACGTGATCAGGAAGAGTTGGAAGTGAACAAAGAGAAGTCAATAAACTCCTGACTACACACCCTCTGAAATCAATGGAGAGTCTTATAGGATTGATCTAAAACAAAAAATCCATACTAACATTAACAAATTAGCAGTAAGAGGAAGGGTTTTGAAAGAAAAAAAAAAAAAAAAAGTGAGGCAGAAAAATGAATAGGAGGAAGTGAATGTGATGGTAGTCCCCAGGGAGGAAAACCACTGTAGGAATATAGCAAGAAAGCAGCAGCAAAACCTTCTTTGCTTGGAAACAAATGTATGTTTCAGTCAAGAGCATGGTTCTCAAACAGACCCTGCTGTGGTGGCAGGTGTATCCACAGGAAACAACAGGTTTTGACTAACACAACCACCAATACTGTATTTTTCTGAATAACACGTGATTATGTGATGACCACATAGAAAGACTCTAATCCCCACAAGTAGTCCAAAAGGCTGCACTTCGAGATCACTAATTTATGCAGACCACTTCAACCACAGTGGTGAATATTTCACTGGAAATAGAGGGAAAAGCTCAAATCAGTGGGATGGTGGTTGTTAATTATGGGGCATACTTAGATCTTGGAATAAGACGAAGTTCCTACTAGACTGAAATCACTGAAGATGTGAGCAGTGTTGTAGCTGACTCTGCTGTAAGCAGGGATCTTGACTAGAACCCTCCTGAGGGCCCTTCCAACCTGAACCACCCTATGATCCTAAGGCACCACGGCATGATAGAAAATGAATTTAAATCCTCTCTCAGCAATATGCTTGAGTATAAATAGCATTGATTATTTTCATTTTACTATCAGTTCACCGTATGCTAAAGCAGGTACAAGCACTAGTAAATTACATCTTTCATGCCCTTGTGAAGGCAAAGAAAATGGGAAGTTATATGCATTTCTTTCTAACAGGAATGTTGCATTCAAATTAATTGTACAAGTAAAATTTTATAAAATACTTTTCATGCACTTGATAGCATTTTGATATTATTTGAAACTCTGCACTTCTTTTCAAATGCAAATATACAGTAGCAGTAATGACCGACCAAGTTCAAGCATACACTGATCCACAAACTTTGGAGTAAAATCAGCATCTGAACCCAGCTCAAGGGAATCTTCCAGAATGAGCAGAACTGCACGAGCTCAGGCTAGGCTTTGGAAATGCACCTAGCACAATTTCTAGTGTCTTGGAATCTCTGTCTTGACCTAAAATCTTGCAGGCATTCTGGAAATACCTGTTCACAGATGAATTGTACTTTAAGTGATGGCTGTATGAAGATAGAAAGGAACTTGCTAATCTGTTTGGTTGTTTGTTGCTGTTTTCTTGGTGGTTCTTTTTATTTTTAGAGAAGAAAAAAAAGTCCTAATTTCTCAAAGTTAAAAGTCTTCTCAAAGGGAACATGCGCTGTAGTTCCTAGAGAGCAGCTTTATCATGTCATGGATGGAATTTCTGATAAAAACTGAGAAACTGTCCCACTGCAGAGCAGATACCACCTAATGCTAGGAGCCTGTGCTTGCACCCAGAGACTGAGTTTCACATCTCATCTAAGGCAGATCAGGGTGTTAATCTGTCTCCCATATCCCAGGCATATGCCCCAATCGTGAAACTATTATTGCTGAGGACAAGTAAACTTCCCCCACATCATCCTTTCAGGAGGTTAAAAATAAAAAATAAAAATAAAAAAAAAGATCTTATCTTAATGTTGTCCCTATTTAGAACAGAAACAATTTTTGAAACTGAAAAATTTCTTGTGGGTGGGGAAAACCATTTATCACCCCACTCTGTGTTTAGAGTTCAAACTGCAATATGTGCCCACAGCCAGTGAGAGAAAATCATAACTGCCAAATTTAGACAATGCAAAAGTATGAGTCCAATCCAGAGTTTCTTTAACAGTAAATACCAGATGTTGATAAGAAGAGATCCAACTTTGGATCCCACCTCCAACAATACTGCTGCAAATGCTTGCAGCAGTACAAGAGACATACTATGCACAGAGAGATCTTCCTTCAGTGTAACTGCTCTACTTTCAGTAGTCACTATTTTAGAGGCTTCCTGTGATTGTGTCAGAGAGGAAGGTAAATACCCAGTTGGCTGTAGCTGGGCAGCTCCACAGCAGGGGAGTAACTGATTTTTTGGTTGTTGGGTTTGTTTTTTTTTTTTTTTTTGGTGGTGGTGTTGTTTGGGGGGGGGGGGGTTTGCTTTCTTTTTTGGTTTGTTTTTAACTTATGATATTGAGTGATCTGTCCTTGTCCTCACAATTTCAACCCAATTCCTAAAAATGCTGTGATTATTGCTGGCATAAAATGGTGAAACATCCATCCACCCACTGTCAGTGAATAAATAATTTATAACCATGAAATAAAAATTTGTATAAGGAGTTTGCTGTATTCAGTACCTCCACATCTCCATCTTTGTAGACAGTGCCATGACAGAGAGAACTGGATCACCCTAAAGATCAGCCAGCATCCACACAATGAATAGCATGAAGGGCAATTGAGGTGAGTCAATATTGATTTACTGATACAACAAAACTACAGACATGTTTATGTTAAGAGTAACACAGACACTCTTAGACTACATACATTCATACAAAAGAACACTTTCAAATGACGCTTAGCAAATATATTTCAGATGAAAGCAATGTTTGGTTTCAGGGATTCTGATCCAATAGCCAAAAAATAAAAAGATTCTTAGCAGACAGGTGTACCAAGAATAAATTTGTTCCCTGCTAAAAAGCAGCCCATGTGGAAGACACTGACAACTCTAGAGTTGGTCCCAGTAAGTGGGGAAAATACCCCATACTTTTTGCAGCCAAACACTTAACAGCAATTAAAAAAAGAATAGCTTCCAAACTGTTGTGATCCTGGAATAATTTTATCTTTAACCAGTACGAACACAGGCTATTTACTTCATCCTTTCTATTCAGCAGTTTTGTCTCTCAGTTCTTCTCTTCCTAGCTCCAAACTTTTACTTGAACTATATAAATAGCTGGTAAAAGAATTATTGACCATGTGGATTGGCTTTTAAATAGGAACATGACACTACAAGTGAGTTATATAACTGCCTGCAAGACAGCAGCGAGCTGCTCGACATCAGATTCCTCAAACCTATTCCTGACTCCCAGGGAAAGAGTGTGGTCTGCTGCCTAATGATAATATAGTCACTGCAATGAATTTAGCACATTTATACTGCAGGCTCTGCTGTCAGTGAATGGATCTTGGTTCTGCCTAGACTTTTCCCTTTTACTATGCACATAAAAAAAGAACTTACAGTAAGCAAAAGAAATTTTGTTCCACGATAATATTTACATAATAGTGCAGCTTCTGAAATTTCCTCATAAAGGAGAATAAAGCAGAATGTCATTTCCCAGCCATTCATCCAATGCATCTCTTCTTAGAGCAACTCTCACACAGCAGGTCATTGTGGACATCAGATACACCAGCTTCTCACATAAGGGACAGCATTGCCAGATTTGTCAAATTAGAGCAGGTTTTTACTCCAAGTTTAAAATTTTATCACAGGAAAAAAAAAAAAAAAAAAGTCTTTTGTTCTGATTTATAATAAATTATATTACTGTGATGTCTGTAACTCTCACACTGTATTAGGTTGAAAGATAACAAACTGAACCTGTTACCTGAATTGTGTTGGGCAATATAACCGAGTGCCCAAGCTGCACCTTCTTTCACTCCAGGGTCAAAATCTTCCAAGCAAATCACAAGTGCTTCCAGCGCTCCACACTCAACTACTGCCTGAGCTAGCTGTGGAGAATGTTTACCAACTGCTCTTAACACAAATGCAGCTGCTTTCTTGTAGAAACGCTACACAAATGAGAAAAAAAAATGCTTTTTACTAACGTTTAGTAGTTTATGGCATAATAGAGCAGAGACATGCATAAATTAGACTTTTTAATAGCAACAGTATCTCATTCAGATCCAAATCAGGACCACCAGGCATCACACAGACAATGAACATACAGTCCTTCCTTGAGACAGCTCATGATCTAAAATCTGCAGCAAGTGCACAAAAAAATGGAAAAAAAAAAAATAGAGAGCTAAGAGGATATAGGGAAAAGATAATAGTCTAGATAAGTCTGTTTGTTTAAGTGAGTTGTGAGTGATAAGGGATACGAAAACAATAGTTCTTCACATATTTCATCAGATTACATAGGTTATGCAGAGCAAGCTCCTAAGACTAATTCTACCCATCTGCAACATCCACAAGACTTCACAGTTTCTGATGTGCATACCCTCGTAACATCACTATGTGAAAACACTGTTTACAAACAGGAAACAGAGACACAGAGAATATGATGTAACAAAAGTCTTTAGGAACTGAATCCCCAAATGCCTAAATACTGCCTGATGCCCCAGCTAAGATCCTAGGAAAACCCAGACCAGCAGACACCCAGTGTGATACTCCTCAACTTTGACCAGGCAACTTGAAAATCTATTCCTGCATGTGTCCAGAAACAGCTCACTTCCTAGCAGACTAAGCTTGGCACCTCTGTCACAAGTTCAAGAAAATACAAGCACTTGTCTCTGGTTTTCTACTTTTCTGCCTCAGTGCTGGTGCACCCTTGTAATGTACGATGCTGCACACACCATGGGGTTCTACATAAACTGCAGTGGTGGCTGTGGCTTCTTTTAAAAGCATATGTTATAAATCATTTTTCATAGTCTTCTGCAATTTCAAAACTATCCTTAGTATGTGGAAGCTGAAGGTTACATTTCTTCCTTGCTCTACAGATTCAAAATTCAGAATCCAATTCAAGTACTCCTGACACAACTGTGCTGGCAGAAAGACCACTCAACCTTCTTGTGAAGTCTCTGTGTAGCAACAAGGTTCAGCAGGACACAACCAACCTACTGCCACTACCCTGTGCTCTTGGCAGCTGGCCTATCAGCACTGTGGAGCAGCTTGGGAGGGCTCCCTCTCCATGCACCAGCTGGATGTTTCATTCTCCCCTGCTCTGTACAGGAAGCCTAGGCAGTTAGCTGTGATGGATTCCTACTGTCAAGGTACCCAGAACTTATACAAAGAAAACCCCTCAACCCTTTGGGATCAAGTGCATAGAGATGTGAAGCCAAGCTAATGCTTTTGTGCCTCCTGCCAGGTGCCCAAACACCTTTGAAAAACTTCCCCGAGGCACTAAGGTGTGGCAGTAGAGGACTGTCTGCAACAGCTCCATAGGTGAGGTGGACTATGAACAAGCAACAGTGCACAATGTGCCTCAAAGCACATTGGCCTCATGTGAACCAATGGAGATCTGCTTCTGCCATCCCCTCAACCACATCCAGGCACTGCCAAGCATTTTGATTGCTAGCAATGGCCCAAACACCATTATTTCAGCATGTAAAGAGCAGTCATCCTCTAGTGCTACAGTGCATGCCCTGTCTCTGCTTAGTTTAGATACAACTCCCTACTGCCAAAAACCCAGACTTCTAAGTTAAGGCCTACAAGTAGATACAATGATTGTAATTTACAAGAAAGACATCTTAAGGGAAGAGAGGTTAGGGGAAACAGTACAGACACAAGTGGACAAACCCCTAGCTAGTTTAAGTTACATTCAGTTTTGCTGAAATAAATGAAGCTAGAATAATTTGCACCAGTCTACATCTGTGCAAATACCAGTACGTTATTTCTGTTAAGTAATTACACTTCTGGCAAAGAAAAACACTTCTTTGTTTTTATTGTTATTCAGAACACATTTGTTTACAAACAAACTGTATCTGCAGGCACAGTTAGTACATACTGTAAAACTCTGTTTTGCTCAGTTTAATTGACAAAACACTGAGCCGGGATGTGACTCTGTAACTATTCTCCATAAACCAGCAGAATTAGTATTTGTTGTGTGCTCCGAGAATCAGCTCCTTAAATATAGATGTTGATAGTTTAAGAGTGAATGGAAATTCAAATGTTTTGGGGTTTTTTTTTGTTTGCTTTGGTTTGGGTTTTTTTGGTTTTTGGGTTTTTTTTGTTTTTTTTTTTTGCCTATGGGAAGTAACAAACTGCATGCATTGCTAAACTCTGCATGAACTGGATAATGAGTTTCCTTCACTTGCCCTCAGTCACCAAGACATAGTAGGATTTCCATGACCTCACACTAATCTTGCTGCTGCCCCAACTGATTCTGAATTACAGCCATCTCACAGATGTAGCAACAGCACTGGCAGTAACATGGAAGAGATAAATCAGGGTAGTCGAGCTAATTTAGTGAGTGCTTTGAATTGTAGCAGGGGAGTGGCTTCCAAATTATTTAAAACAAACAAACAAAAAAAAAAGTTGTTTCCCTCCTTCTCTTAAAAACATAAATTAACTGAAATGGTCATAAATTTGTCTAAGACCTTTTCAGACTTTTTGTTGTTGTTTTGATTAACCATGTAGGGAATGGCCAGACATGTAAGGAAAAAAAAAGCAAAGAATATTTGAATTTGTCTTCTTCAGAAGACTGATAATGAAAATACACTTTTCCAAACTATATTGCCATTGAAATCATAATATCCCAGAAATGTAATTAGCCAAAATTGCAACTCAAATATGGCAATGGCATCAATGGACTTAACTGTCAGCTGTCTCCTCCATTTGCCAGTAAGTAGACACTGTACTGAAAGTGTTTGTTTTTTACTTTATTTAGGCTAGAAACCAAAAATTAGAATATATGGAAAAGCTGAAGGAAAAATGGCAAGAGGGGAGAAAGTGACACTGTGAGATTTATTTGCAATGCAATTGCATAGTAACATTTTTTTTAATAAAAGATCAAAACCTTAAGGGTATTTTCCTGTATCAGTGGTTTGGTATTTCTTATGCTACAGATTTCCACATGGCTGTGTGGAGATATAAACTGAATACCCATAATGAAATATTTACTATGTATTTTACAAATGTTTGGTATTATTGACAAATCGCGATCAATTTTCACTACAACTTTCCAATTGTCTCATTTTTTAAGAGGGATTTTTCGTAATATATCACTCAATATTTTAAAACCATAACAATGCCACGAGTGTATTTCTTATAATGCACTGGGGGGTAAGATGAGATTTTAAAGTCAAACTTGTTTAAGCTCAAAGTTATACACACACTGATCTCCCAGGAGTTCAAGCATGCACACTCTCTGACTTCCACACATTCCTTGCTATGCTAGGAATATCAGCAGATAGCCAATACAGAAAGATTTCCCTTTACCTGTGCAACAGTTTAAACAAAAATGATAACTTAAGAAAACAATGGTGCCTTACATTCTGCTCAGACAGTGAACACACGAGCTGTGGAAGAATGCCTTCCTTCACCACTGCCTCTGCCAGGTCATCGTTAAAATAGGCAAGCCTCCCAAGAGCCAAAGCAGCAGCCTGTCGGATAGTTGGGACCACATCCAGCAAAAGAGGTCTCAGCAAAGATATTACACCTGTGTTACACCAGGAAGAGAAAAGCCCACTTGGTAAACAGAAGTTTTTCAAATCATTTATTCTAAACTTTACATCAACTTTACTCATAAAAAATCTATTAAATTATTCTTCCAGGTAATGAGAGCTTGTAGGAAATGCAGGTGTTCCACTGAAATGAAGTTGGCACTTGGACAGAATTGCTGAAGCATAGCAGTTTTTCATAGGTAGAAAACAACTGTGAAAAATTTTTTAAAAATCACACAGAAATATGGTATATACAAACATATATAAAATACAGGTGTTAACGCAGCACGTACAGGAAACCTCATCAGGAGGTTCTGGTGATCTCCCACTGCTGTGCCATTCCTCCAGCCTGCCAGAAGAACCTCTGCCTTGAATTATGCTAAATTACATTCCGTCTATTACAAGCTACCATTGATGGAAGGGCCAATAGCCATGACGTCTTACACTCCGGATACAAGAATTAAAGTTTGTTGGTGGTGCCATCTTTCTTTTTTTTTTTTAATCACTTTGTAAATGTTAACGTGTTTTACTGCAATCCAGAGTTCGTCAGTTAAACATGAAAGAATCCTGAGGACAAAATCCTCATGTATCCTGAGGATATTGCAATATACACACATTGTTGAAATTATAGGTGAGGTAATCAACCATGACATGAACCGCTAGCAGTTATAGCCCAAAAGAGTACTTATAAAGATAAATGTTTGGCTAAAAATGGGAAACAGCAGGTGTAAACTTTCCATTCTGACCATAGGAGGGAGGAGGTCACAGTGCAGGTCTTCACGAGTCATGCATGGACACGTGCCTTGCAGCACTCACCTGTGATCTGGAAGGGGCAGGAGCCATGAAGTGAGACCATGTACTGGTAACCGAGGGTTATTCCAGGGAGTGCCAATGGGGAAAACTAAGAAACTAGGGACTGAATGATTGGATAATAAAACAGCAAGTGAAATCAAACACATACAGGAAAGCTGATCCCAATATCCCACAATGATGAACTTCAAGCACATCACTACCACTCAGGAGAAAGGTCCCACTGCTGGACAGGCAGCTCCATGGAGACACCAGCTCACTGCTCAGCCGTGGGAAAATAATTATGCACACAGAAGTATATGGGGATATGGAAGTGAATAGATGCCAAATTGGAGACCATCACTATGTTGCTGTATAAATCTGTTCTGCATTTCATACCCTTCCCTAGAGTAGAACTGGGAAAGGCTCAGAAAAAGGCAACAAGGATGACCAAGGCTGACCACTCTGTACATAGAGGCTATTTCTACATTTAAACTAAGACTTTTCAGTATGGATATAAAAAAGATATATGCAGTTACAAAGTATATGATTTGTAAGGTCTGAAAAGAGAAAATTATTTGTACAGCAGTTCTTTGAAAGCAGTGCCTCTCTAAGAGCCAGCCGTATGGATTAATACTGCTGAGCTTTGAAACTCAGCCAGAAAGCAATGCTCCATGGAGCTGCAAAAGTGCTACACCAGAACTCAAATGACTGAGAGCTGCAGTTAAAAAACTCCGTATCAGCTGCCTCAGTTCTTTGCTCTTTCCACTACATTTGTTTGCATCAGATAAAGATTTAGCTGGCTGACCACTGAAGAAAGCAGGACTTCTCAAGGGCTCATAAGCTTCTAAGTACCAAAGGCCTTCTGGTGCAACAGTCCCATTGCAGAGGGATTACTGTCTAACCGCAGGTAACACCTGGATGTTGAGGAGACACAATGAAACAAGGACAAGCCGAGGGCATTAGAGCAAGGATTAGGCCAAAGGGATTTCCTGTAGGGAAATCACAGTACATTATACCTATGGTACACTTCTGTATAGAAAGGCACCCTGAAAAGAACAAAAGGAAGAAGTACTCAAGTAGCAGGGTGATTCTCACGGGTTAAAACTATATTACTTCCAGTGAGAAGAAAATATCTTAATAGTCAATAAGAGGCTCTAAAAAAGAAGGATGGAGAGTGAGAGTGAAAAGCTAACCGCGGAGGCCATGCTGACACCACTGAGTTTGCTCTAGCAAGGTCAGCACTGCAAGCAAGCTATGTGCGGTGGTTTCAGCCTCCCAGGATGTTCACAAGTCAAAACATCACAGGTCTTGCAGCAACACACAATAAAAAGGAAAGTGAAATGCAATCATGTCTGAATAGCACTAGAGAAGTACCAAAAATGGCCACGGTCATAGCATGCATGAGTTGAACATGCACGTAGAGACTATGGAAAGAGGACTGCGGTATAGCTGGGTCCTGTTCACATTCTTGTCAAAGCCATGGGGCTGAAAAAGGCCTCCTGTGCAGCAGCAGACAGAAGCTGGTCCTCCAGCACTGTAGGGCCACTGTGAACTCATTGAGCACTTTGCAGGAACCTCTGTTTAAGAATCTGGTCATTGTACTGGTACCCTCTCACAGAACCTTCCAAATAGCAGGTATGGCCTCAATAGGAAGTTACACTTCATATCAGGATGGGTTAAGGACTTTAAAGGACAAATTATAAGTGAAATCAAAACCAGAAAGACACGCAAGTTGGTGCCAATGCAATATATCATCTACAGAGAGCTAATCTTCTAGTAAGTCATCTGCATCCCCTACAGGAAAGCATCTCCTTGTCCTTCTCCCTAATGTAGGCACACCCAGCCCACAGCACAACTGGCAGCACAGCCCAGACCCATCTGCCCTCCAATTTCAGTTCACTGGCTAAACACAGTCCTGTGAACAAAAGAAAAATATGCAGCCATGCTTTCTGTTCTGATAGAGGGATTTGAGAATAGGTTTCAAGACTGCCAACAAAAAAAAGAAAAAAAGTTTGTTTGTTTTAATATTTGCAACTGGGAATTTTCAAATGGAACGTATGGAGGTACAATCAGAGATTCAACTAAAAAATCGGACCGTGTCTCTTTACTTTTGTAAGACCTCTCTTAACAGAGAAAAACCTTTCTCACTTCACAATCATGCCTTATTGATCAGAAATCTCTAACAAACAGCTTGAGACCTCACTAGGATTTACAGCCACTGCCATCAAACCAGGGAGTGAAGCGTTAGTTTCACAAAAGCAAGGTCACATATACCACTACTTCTTGGTTTTTTGCTTTCTTTGTTGTTGATTCTCTAAAAATATATATATTAAAGATTAAAATAAGTTATGTTACTTACATACATGAACTATATTGTATATTTTAGGAAGGGTGCTCTGAAAGTATTGCCTCCTATTTTATTATGTTGGCCCACAACACCAGAGATGGATGGTGGTGGTATGGCAGCAGTGTTGGAACTTTCCCACCAGTATTCCAATACACACTGCTGCTGTGTGACAGATGGCAGCAGAGGGGCAGTCTGACAGAATGGTGCATAGGAAGAAAAAGGGGTGGAACTGAATTCTTCCACGTGGAAAAAAACTGCATCCACTGACATTCATCAATGTTTGCTGAATGTTTATGCAGATCTAACAGTGGATGTGAGCACAGTGAGGTGGTGGGTGGTGCATTTTAGCAGCAGTGGCAGTGGGTTATCTCCACTGGTACAGATTGTTAGGAGTACAGCATGCAGGCTCTCATTCGTGGCTGGTGAAAATGCATATCTAATGGTGGTGACTATAATTAAAGACAGTGTTTTGTAGCTGAGAATTTGCTCTATTGAACTGTGTTATTGTGCTCTTGATATCAGGTGTGGTTTCCACGGAAATAAATAGGAGGCATTACTTTTGGAGCAACCTTTGTGTATACAGCCCAAGACAATTCCTGTTCACTCAGTGCAGAACAGGCAAGCCAACAGGTTGGACACTCATTTCCTAATGAGTTGCATGATCAAATACCGCCTGAAATTCTTACAGGGACCTCATGCTGTTCCAGGTCTTCATACTGCTCCTGCTTTACTGAAATACTGCCAGGCAGAACAGTTATAAAGACATTACATTTGAACCCTTAAGGTAAAATATAAAAACTAGATTCACTTTCTTTTAAGTAGGTTTTACTGACAAAAAAGAGATTGTTAGAGTGGTTGGGAATAAAGGCAACATCATAACATGCAATGTTCTGTCCTTAGAAAAGCCAAGGTGGCACATTCGAGGCAGCCTTAAACTTCAGTGACATTTAAACAGAGCAGAATCAGTTTATAGCAGAAGAACCTATGAGCTAGAGCCAGACCTCATAATGTGTTTTTAGCCTGCACAACATGCCTAGTCACTGCAAAAGGTAAAACCACATGCTAGACAGCTTAAATGGCCATACACCTTGAGTTGACGTAAGAATGAGATTTACATGATTTGCATTTTCAAGACTGGCTGATACACACTTCACTTTTCAGGATCAAGGCTTTTTAGCATGTTTTAAAATGCTGCTAAGCAGCATGTCTCACCATGACCACAGCCAGACGTTTCTCTGTAGAATAAAGCACATAAAGCTTGCTGATGACATCTGAGCATCAGCACAAACGTCCTACTACAGATTATTTTAGGTGCTGCAACTGAAAGTGAGGATAGAGACAAAAAGTGGGATAGGAGTTACTGTTTGAAGAAAACACAAGAAGAGCTGATAGAAGAGTGAATGGATTAAAAAGATCTCGGAAGAAAAAGAAACTGTACTGGTTCTCAAGGAGAATGTATTTTCCCAGAGTGATGTCTATATATGAGAAAAGGCAGTGACCAAATAATTATCATGACAGGAGCTTTAGTGTAACAAGAAAAAGAAAAATCAATTCTTATTGCTGTGCAAGCCTTACATTGACATCAAATTGAGAATTGAGGGATGTATATAAACCAAGATTATGACTGTGCATTGACTTTAATTAAAAGCTTTACCTCCAATTTCCACATTTTCTAAAACTGGTTTCTCCTCCTGCATCAAGTTGCTATTCATCAGTTCTGAATCAGATACCACAACAAGACCAGCTGCTTGAGAAGTTTTCATTAGATTCATTATTTTCATTTGCTTCATTTTCCTATTTACATCTTCAGTAAACCGAATATTTCTCTCCGTAGCACTTAGAAGAACAGTTAACTTTGCAAATGTAAGAACTGCTGCTTAGCGACGGTCTCCACTAAAACACCTACAGGGAAGCAGAGATGAGTGCTGAAGACAGCACTGGAAAGGACCGCTGTGCTCACCTGATTCAGCTGCCTGCCCCAGGGCCTGCGCAGCTGCTTCCACCTGAGGTACTGCTGCCTCTGCTGAGCTCCTCCGCTTCATCTCCTTCCTGAATATGCTGTCCAGAGCAAAGCCCACCCCTTCTGTTGAAACAAGTCCATACCAGGATTCCTATCAGCTTTCTGAGTTGAATTCAAATATCTGTAAGACTATCATACAGCAGGAAAATTGGTGAGAACCTTCCAGCAACGTCTTCCTGCCTCTACCACTGACCCACACGAATAGGGCCAACAGAGCAGCACAGTAGCAGTAGCACAGCATTTCGGTGCCTGAAATTTTAGGAGAACTGTTTGGTCACCTTCTGAAGGAGCTTTTTGTGACAGAAGTAGGGAATTCGTTAAGTCTAATTCAAAGGCAGCAGCAACACAGAGTTAACTAGAAAATAAGGTGTTTAGACTGCTAGACTGGATTTGTGTTGGAAGAGTTCCCACCAGCAACTCAGAAAGAAGGTAGCAGAGAATTACTGCCAAATATTCTCTCTTGCACCATATAACCTTGCCCGACCTCGGGTAAGGACTGATTCCCCTTTCCATCCTCTGTTTCCCACTCAGAATTGTTTCAAAGAATGTCACACTTAGGAGCTGAATTACCCTTAACGCACTCCTCAAGTGGAGCTGTTGTGCCCAGGCCTGATGCACTTCCTTTCAGCAAGCAAGAGCTGGCTGCTGCCTATCTGGAAAGGAGGTAGGAAAAAAAGAAAAAGGCACACTTGGGGCAGCAGCAGATTCCAAGTTTTTTCGTTCCAAGTTTCCAGACAAACAGTTGCTACTCCAGAGATAGCAGACTTCGTTACAGTTGCTTTCTTGTTTTTGTTTGTTTGGTTTTGGGGTTTTGTTTTGGGCATTTTTGGGGGGGGGGGAAAGGGGGGAGAAAGGTGGGGGGAGGATGATACATGAAAGTCAGTCAGAATCCTCATACTCTCTTTCCCTAAGCCCCTGAAAGCCCTCATGAAACTTGAATAACTGCAGGTCAGAGAAAAGCAAAAAAGACTCCACATAGTTGGATAAGGGAAATAAATCAGAACAGCCTTCTCTTACCAATAAGGATGCCTGTAACAACCCAAAGCTTTGGAAACGCAGCTTTTAAAACCCATAGTCAGTGGAATAGCTCTGGGGCTGGGAGAGAAAACCTCCTGCAGCACCACCCCTGAGCTGCAAAAGAACAAGGCCACGGAGGAAGAGGAACCCTGTCACAGCCCAAGGATTTGCCAGAGTGCCCTCCTTTACACCGACATTTTGGAAGTTGGTTCCCACAGCCCTGAAGGCTGGTCAGTAAGTAGGCATGACTGAAGAACAGAAAACTGGAAGAGATCTGCCCGAGGCATTAAAAGTACAACCTTGGCAGAAATGAGAGGGAAAGCTGGGTGCGGGATGCCAGCACCCAACGTCCCAGGCTCCTTGGCCACACGGGTACAGGTTTCTTTTTCCACACCTCGGACTTAGCCTTCTCTATGACACCCACTGCCCCAGAAAGGCAAAGAGCTGACCTCATGAGTATCTTTAAGGTCAAAAACTGAATTGCTGAACTAAAACTGCTTCTTAATTACAATAATATTCTTAAATAACTTTGAAAAGCAAAGCACTGAAAGCAAAGATCCCATCATCATAAGCTCCGATGCAAAAATAAATACTAAATTCTGATCATGGGAGAATACAAAAATGAATATACATAAATAATACAAGTCTTAATCTGACGCATTTATTAATGGTGAAATGTAAATGTTTCCATTAAAATGATATTAATGGAACACTTTACAGTGTTGCACCTCCCAAGGCAGATGAAGAAAACAGAATTAGGCCCTCAGGGACCACCAGCCTTCAAAACATACTGGAACCAGTTCAGGAGTTCTCCTGATATTTCTAAAAGACCAAAAGCTGCCTGAATCTCAGCACAAGAAAGAGGGCTCAAGTTCATCTGCCACTACAGTTGAGAATGGTCAGCTTCTTGCAGAGGAGACGGAGCTCAACGTGGCATTCCAGTACCAAACTTGATGAGCTGCAGCTGTCAGAGAAATAGGTTTATTCCTAAAGAATTTGTTCAAATCAGTTCCTGCCAGAGTAGCTTCTCCCAACATGATCCTGCCAGAAATGAGGTCTGAAAAGATAATTGCCTGTTACTGTTCCAAACTTACATTTACCAAACAGAAAATGTTCAGGAGGCTTAGAAAATAATTTTTTTTCCCAGCAACTGATCAAACATTCAAAGGACAAATCTTACAGTTAATATTTATAGCAGTATTTAACCATAAGAAACAAACTGAACAAAATCAAAACAGTAAAAATTGAGAGTTGCTGAAGACAAACAGGAGCAAGTCCTTCAAAAGGAACTGCTCCGATGGTTCCTTGCACAGTGAGGTCAAGAACAGCACTGACATGTTTCTGTCTTGTGAACTGCTAGCTTGATACCCAGAGATACCTCCACAAAGAACGAAATGGTCTCAAACTCCTGTTTCTTTTTCATGAGATACTAAGTATTTATCAAAGGGATTGTTAAAAATTGAACCAAATGTTTATTCCTTGAGCACTAATCTTTCACAGTTGCCAGCATGAGTTTTGGCTGTTCCAGAAACATAAGCCAACAATACAAACGTAGAATACAGTAAATTTTAAGGGCTCAATTTTGTTCCAGTTCAAGTCACTGTGAGCTGCTTTCTGCTTCTGCTGAGGGAAAGACCTCAGCACTGACAACTCCTGTGATCCAACAGGAGAATCCCTCCAAGAGCCCCAGGCTCCCACAGCCAATGGAAAATGACAGCAGGCAAAAACTTCCTGCATCCTCTTGAAACAGTGAGCTTCCCAAAGAATAATGAACTTCCTTTACCAGAATATTATATTGGCCCCCCAACTCGTTTATATATGGATTTCAACAGAGATACTTGTGCAAACAGACACCTCTCTTTATCAAGTTGCTGCCATGGATTGATCTGCAGCACCTCGCTGCTTGTGTTGGGTCTTTCTGACAGCACACAACCACTTGTCACTTAGAGCAAGGTTTTGAAGCCTGTTTCTAGCATATTCAGAAAAGATCAGGATAACAGTTACCACTGTAATTGTAACTTCAATTTTAAGTTTTAAAAGCATAGGTTGGGGAGAGAGAGTAAAATGTTTGTGGGCCTCAGTCACTCAAATAAGTAATAATAGGAAAGACTGTTTTTGCAGACATTTCCCTCTCTTCTAGCAACTAAAAATCGATTCCAACCCTATGGAAAAGCAGCTAAGTAGTGGAGAATTGCTTTCCATTCTCCTTGGCTCACAAAAGCACATTTGCACACCGTGACCCCAGAGCGGATCCTCGTGCAGCCAGCTCTCAGACCAAGGCACGGAACAGTCTGTGGCCTCTCGGTGATCGTTTCCTCCTCACAACAACAAGGCAGTGCTAAAGAAAGCTGCCCACCAGACTACAAGTGACTATTTTAAGTTCACGCAATACAATGGAAGTAAAATTAGCTTGGCACTTCAACTGCTTTCTTAAAATAGAAATTTTCTGCATTTTTTAAACACTGTAAGAACTGCATCCGAATGGGAGCTCCGCAAGCAGACAGAAATCAGAACTATAAACAGGCACGGTGAGGCTTCTCCTTGCGAATAAGTCCTAAACTGCCTCCATGGCTGAGCTGTCCCTTCGGTAGATGTGGGTAATTTGTGTAAATTTGTGTAAAGCAGTGGCACAGAAATACGAAAAAGATTTAAAAAGAAAAAAGAAAAACAGATGAAACAAATGAAAAAGCAAAGAAACGGAGCAGCGAGGCGGTGCGGCAGGCCCACGCAAATGGCTCCTTAACCGAGAGATCCTCAGCAAAACCATTTTCACGGAAAGCTGGGTTCCCGGCAGCCAGAAGCTGGAAGTATTCGCGGCATCGGTTTCCTTCGCGCGTTTGTTCTTCCCGTGCCTCGGACGAGGCTGACAGCCGTCTGGGATGCGGGACGCAAACCCCACAAACAGTGGACAAACCGAAGCGCCGCCGATCTCCCAACCCCGCTCGGTAAGCCAAGCGCAGCCCTTCCCGACCAGTCGGTCAGCTCACTCATCGCCGACCGTTTCTTTCGCCCCGCTCGCTCAGGAAGCCGCGAGCGGCCCCGGCCGCATACCGCACAGCCGTCCCTCGGGCTCGGGCGGCACGGCGCTCAGCGGAGCCGCCCGCACCGGGACTGCCGCACTGCATCGCCGTGCCGGCATCCCTGACACGGGGCCGCGGCCGAGCAGAAGAAGCGGATCGAGCTGAGAAAGTTTCCTTAGAGCAAAAAGGCGCGGCGAGACCGCGGCCGGATGGTGGAGCCCGAAATAAAACGCTTAATACGGCCGCGGCCCCGGGAGAAGCACCCGGAGCCGCTCCGGGGACTCCGGGGACCCCGCGGCCGCCCCCACCGCCCCGTGCCGTACCTGCGTCCCGCAGCGTCCCGATGTTCTGCGGCCTCGCCGACAGCTCGGCCACCGCCTGCACGAAGTGCGTCCGGGCGCTGCGGTACTGTTCGAACACTGCGGGCGGCAGCGCGGGGGCGGCAGGTGAGCGGCTGAGCGCCCGCCCGACCCCGGCCCCGCCGCCCCGGCCCCGGCCTACCTTGCAAGACCCGCCGCTGGCTCATGGCGGAGACCGCGCGCCCGCGCCGTGTACCCGTCGCCGCGGCAACCGGGCAGGCGGAAGCGGCGCGGGGGGCGGGGCCTAACCGCGGAGTGTGACGTCATCGCCCCGCCCTCCCCGCCCCCGCCCCGTCCCGGCGCGGTGCGCGGAGCTGCTGGCGGAGCGCGGAGTCCCTCGGGGCCGGGCCGGGGTCAGCAGCCGCCCTCGCTGCTGAGGGTGCCGTCGCCCCGGGGGGGGGAAAAAGAAAGGAAAAGCGGGGCGGCCGCAGCACCCCGTGCTTCTCGCGGGGTCCTTTCAGTTCGCTGTCTTTCTTTTATTCCTTTTCTTTTCTTTACCTCTTTCTCTCTGCCAGTTCTCGCCGCCCCGGCCGAGCTGCGGGTAGCGCCGCGTGGAGCGGCTCCCGCCGACACCGGCCCGAGCTCCCGAGGGCAGCCGCAGGGACACCGCGGGCCTCGGGCTGCTCCGCGGGGCTCGGAGTGGGCCGACCCCGAGGGGCCGCCCCGTGCGGTGGGCGGTGAGGAAAAGTTGTGGCGCGCGGCTCGAAGTCGGGAGGGAAAATTCATTGGAAAAGTTCGGAGAAGTGGAAGAAAGTTGCCGAAGTTTTAATCCCCCGATCCCCGGGTGCGCTCAGCGGTGAGCGCACCGGGATCCGTGCCGGGGCCGCCGAGGGCTTCGCGCTGCCCGCCGCCCTTAACGCCAACGTCGCTCCCCGGGAGCAAACAAACGGAGCGGGCGCGGGGAGATGAGGCGGGTAGGATGGGATCGCCGGGGCCGTTTGTCACAAAAATATTTGGAGAAATTATCGCCATGTGGACTCGGGAAGGGAACAACTGTTAAACACATTGCCGTGCGCTTATTTCTGTTCTTAAGTAACTCAAATTTAAAAATAAATAAATAAACAAACGGTGATGAATGGCTCACGGGGTTATTTTCCAAAAGCAGCTGCGCCGATCGCCGATCGATTCATTTCTCTGTTTCGCCGTGAACCCGATGCTCGGAGCAGCGCAGCCCCGCACCGCGCGGGGCCGTTGCATGGCCGCAGCAGCTCACGGAGCGGACGGCATCGCGGGGCCAAACGCCGCGCGAACGCGGCTGCGGAAACGTCGCCGGAGTTCTCGCAAAAGTACCGAGAACGGAAAATCACTGACAGCTGTGACGTCGCCGTGAGCGGGCGCGTCGGCTTCAGAAATAAGCAGGGACAGGAGAACGGCCACCAAATGTCCCGATCGGTATCGCGTCTAGCTTTCTGGCGGCTGTGCCTTACCCTCGCCTTTGATTCCTTGGGAAAAGCGGCCGGAAGGCGCCGGGACGCAGCTTTTTTCCCCGGCCAGGTGGACGGTAAAGGTATTCGTGGGGCTCTGAAGGGCCTGGGCGCCGGGCGGTGGCACGGCCGGGGGTGTTCCGCGGCCGTCGCCTCTCAGCTGACGTCCCCCGACAGCCCGTGCCCAGCGGTACCGCGATGCGGCCGCTACTATTACGGCTCCGGCAGAAAGAAGGCGACGTGTCCCGCCGCACCGCACGGCGGCTGTGGAATGTGCCCGCGGGATGTCCCCATGGGGTGTTCCCATGGAGTGTCCCCGTCGGGCGGATGATTCCACCTCTAAGCAAAAAAATAGGTTTGCAAAAAAGAGATTTTAACGCGTGCCGGTGGGAGGACGACGCGCACAGCCCGGGGTTTTCCCCCGCGGTTCGGGGTTCGAGTGCTTGGCTTGCTGAATGGGGAGTCACGAGTGGTCGGACTGTTGGGGAATGAGACGCTCCATCGCTGAGCGAAGGGTGTGCAACCCGGGATAGGTCATGCACTGCAAGAGAAATATTTGAACCGTTGCAAGAAATGGTTTAATTTTCCAGCCTAAGGTCGGCTTTGTCATGACCAACCCGGCTCCAGGCGGGACTTCATCGGGGCTGTCCCGCAGCCTACTCCGCTACAGATGTTCTGCACGGCTCCCAGTGGCTCTCGGTGTCCCGCGGTGCCACCCCGCGCTCCCGGCATCGGGTTCCATTTGTGGGACTCTCCTATGGAACGAAGTAGTTCTGTGGGGCGAAGGCATCGAAGTCGGGGCACTGGGAAGAGGACTTCTCTTTTTTCCCCACCGAGGAGGACATTACCATGTGTTGCCGCGGTTCCACCGTCGCACGGCTCCTGCCGGTGGGGAGCTGTGCGTCGCCACCACGGTGGGCAAAGGCAGAACAAAAACGATGAGAGAGAAATAGATGGGAAATGGGCAGAGTGTTTCGGGTTGTCTGCGGGATGGGGCCAGGAAATGCCAGCTGCTGGGGGTTAGCCCTTTTGCCACCTGCGGATGGTTGCACCTCTAGTTTCCCCTGGAACCGACGGCTTCTCTGCAGTACCATCAAAATAATAACAATAATAATGCAATATAAATATTTTTAGACGGTCCAAAACCGAAAGCCGGAGCCGCGTTTGTTCGGGCAGTGGAAAGGAATGAGCTCTCCCTTCATGTCCACCGCTGGGGCTACGGGTGCGCGCTGCCTGCACCTCCCTACGGGGTCCCACGATCGCTTCGCCCACCCTTGCTCCGGGCTGCGTCCGCGGGCAGCTCGCAAACGAACGGGGGAAACGCAAAATCCGCGCGATGCCCGGCGCCCGCCCCGTCTGCCAGCCCCACCGTTGTCCTCGCGGCTGGAAAGTGAGGACCCTCCGGCGACGTGCCGGTGTGCGCGAGAAGGTGGAACGAGAGGCACCGGCAGCAGAACGAGCTGCAAATCGCTGTCGTGTGGTTGCCACTAGCAACAAACCAGCTGCACTGCCTGCGAGCCCCGAGCACCTAGCGCGGAGGTGGCGAGGGAAAGGCCGGCGCGGAGCCGTCCGGCTCTGCGGATGCCTCGGGAGGGGAAACGGAGTGCCCCGCTGCCGGGTGCGCGGTGCTGCGCGGGTCCTGCGCGGGTCCCGTTCGAATCCGGCGGAGCGCGGGGGAAGTTCCGCAGGCGCGAGGCAGGAGAGCTGCGCAGGCGCAAAATGGCCTCTGCCCGGGCGGAGGCCGCGCTCCGCTCCGCTCCGCGGCGGCGGAGATGCGGCCGCCCCAGTACAGCCGGTTGCGGCCCCGCCGGCGCGGAGAGGAGCGGTGCGCGGCCGCCTCCCGCCCCGTCTGCGCGGCCCCAAGGGCGGCCTCCTTCTCTTTGCGGCCCCGAGGCTGTGCCCGCTCCGTGCTGCCCCGCCGCTCCGGTTCGCCCTTCATTCTTCTTCTTGTTATTGTTGTTTATTATCTCCGCGGTTGTAAAACAAACGCGGCTCTGGAGAGATCGTGAAAAAGAAAGTTTGTAGTAAAATGAAGGAAATCCGTTTCAAGTACCCAGAGTAGAAGCGAGGACGTTAAAAATTAACAGCGGAAACAGGAAACACTTGGCTGGGTAAACATTGTCTCCGAATTTCACCCTCTGAACATTGGGAGGGCGCGAGGTGCCGCCGCCACACCGGGCTGAGAGCGATACGGTTCGTGGATGGGATGTGCGGGAGTTCCGCGGGCCTCGCCGGCGGCCAGAGGGGACGGGCAGTGCTCCGAGCCCGCGGGACAGAGCGAGGCAGGGGCGAAGGACTCGCGGGGTGAGGGCTGAGGGGTAGGTCCGCGAGCCTATCCTGTCGCGCCTTGACCTGGATCATCCGCAGCGAAACGAGCAGGACAGGACCGGGCTGCCCGGGGCGAGCGGCACGTCCTCGACGGCAGCGGGGAAAAAGGAAAAACAACGGCATTCCGCCCGGCAGGACGCCTGTCGTCCCCGCTTGAGCGTTTCAGAGCCTTCTCCATCACCAAAAAGCCGGGAAGGGCCTCTCGGAGAGAGCGGGCCCCCCCGCATCTTCCCGCTCTCGCCACAGACACGGCTCCGAGCCGAGAGAGAAGCGGCGTTCCGACCGCAATGCGCGCCCCGGGGGGAACCAGGCTCCTCACAGCCTTCCTCTGCCTTTCCGGCAGCCTTCTGCCCGCTGCCCCGAATCTCCTCTTGCCAATGCCCCGTTGCGAGCCCGCCATCCCCAGAGCCCGGTAGGGAGACGCGAGCAGTCAGAATGGGCGGAAAGCCGAATACAGTCAGCACCACACCCGCCCCTGCTTTTATTCGGCCGGGTTGCTGAACGCGCTCCTACAATCCCGCGAACTTCGGCTTTTCTTCCCCGATCCCAACAAATGAAACGTCGGGGGATGAGCAGCCTCCTGTCACGATCGGTTGGTTGGGAGCTCTTTTCCAGCAGCGGGAACCCGCAAGCGCTGCCGCAGACCCCCGCCCTCTGTCTTCTCGCAGAAGAACGCCGCGCAGCGCCCGGCTGAGTTTCTTGCCCCGCTCCCGGACCGAGCCCCGCGCGGGAGCCCGAGCGGCGGCGGCTGCGGGAGCGCGGCGGGAGGGGCTGCGGCGGCCGCTCCACTTCTGGCGGAGGAGCGGAGAGAAGGCGGAGAGCTGAACGGCCCTCGGAGGGAGGCATCTATCCCATGTCACTGCCTCGCTCTGCACGGAGACTTCACGACGAGAAGTTTGATTTAAACTCGGACAGCGGTGATTTTCAGCTCCTCCCGGTACAAACAGAGCACCGTTCTGAGACCGTGCGTAACGCGCAGCGCTTTGCTTTAGGCTCGGGGCTGGGTTTGACGCGTACCGCTTCCGACAGGACGAAGCGTGTAGCCGACAGCAGAGGGAACCACGCCGAGACACGGCCGCGCGGAGCACCTTACGCACAACCGCGGCTCCGCAGCTTCTCTCCGCGCTCCTCCAGCCCGGCCCTGCTCCGCTCTCCGCCCTCGCAGCCATGCCGCTCGACGCGCAGCTCCCGGCGGGGCCCGGCACACCGCCCGGCGCACCGCGGCCGTGCGCTGCGAGCGCCGCAGCCGGCGCGGCACTGCCGGAGCCTTACGGGGCTGCCACGGCACTGAGCCTTGCGGGGCTGCCTGGCACTGCCGCGCCGCTCCACTCATTGCCCAGCTTTCGTCCGACCCGACAGACTGCAACGAGAGCAGTATGTCTCTCCTTCGACGCCGCGTTACCGACAAAGTTCATCTGCTATTTTTTCAATGAATTATCCCTTTTATTTGTTTATTTCTTTGATCAACTATAAATGAAAGTTATTCGTGTATATAAAACTGAAGTTTTTTACCGTTGAAATCAAACTGTACATGTTTACTACAGGAAAAAATATCAACTCTTGTTTAACAAGACATTATACATCAATAAGCAAGAACCTTGTGGAGGGTTTGCAATCACCTGGTCTATAAAAACAAGCGGGACAAATAACAGCAATTTATATGCAAAAGTAATGATTTAATGACTATAAGCAAGACAAAGCAATAGAATTGTGCTTCTTTTGCAGACTGGAGACAATGAAATGTGTAACTACAATTTTCCCGTACAAACATGAAACAATATCCATATAGAATAAACACCCTCACAAATGTATAACTGGTGGGTGATGAACACACACGAAGTTCGACCAAAGCAAAGAACAAACTGAAAAGTGTTCCGGGCCATTCTGTTTGGTGTCAGAAAAGTTCCTTCTGCTGAACAAACCAAACCCTCAGGAGCCCCCAGGAAACGCCCCCACTGGCGGCCCTCCCCGAGGAGGCATTCTCCGCAATTTATCGAAGGAGTCAAGTACCTGTTAAGCTCTAATGAAGTTAGTACTGTACCATATCCGTATATATTAAAAGAAATTTAGATAAAATGCCTTCACCCAGCGAACTGCTGGCTCCTTAAAATTTATACCAAATAGTTTATGGCTTCTATAATGATTCCGTGTGCTTTTAAAAACACAGTCCCCACCACACCAAGTAATAAAAAGGCAATCAAGCACGTCAATTACTTTCATCTCCCTTAACTTTTTTGTTGTTTTTTTTTTTTTTTGCTTTTTTTTTTTTTTTTTTTGCTTTTTTTTTTTTCCTTCACTTCATCACTTCAACAACATTTGGTAAAGTAAAATAGACCACTTGGGGGAACAACAGCAACAAAAAAAAAAGACAAAGGCAGTCAAATGCTTTCGGGATTGGCAATCGCCTCCAGGTTATCAGAGTGGCTGTGCTTCCTCAGCGCTGCAGCTCTATGGCAGTGCGAGCAGAGCTCAACCAGGCGGCATCTGCAAGGGTCGAACCGGTTCTGAAATTTAACAACCATATCATGAGTGCATGAAACACAATATTTTCTTTATAGTATTTATAAATATATCATACAATACTGTTTCCTGTTATGTCATATACCAATATGGCATTGTACAATAAGCATAATGCCATCTGATTCTTACAAAAGCGAATCATTTAAACAAGTCAGTAAATAAAACGGTAATACCCGCTTTTAGGCATACAGATTGTAAAACTGAAGTTTACTTTTCGTTTGATCGGTTCTGTGCAGCAACAGAGAATTAAGGATGCAACATAAGAATCAAAATGGCTAATACGCAAAAATTGTTATTCACAGTGACATGGCTACATATATGCATTATTCTATGCATATCCTTTCTGTTTCGTCGAATTTCAAGATGAAAAAGCACTTGCTTTCTACAGGTTCACAAAACGGCATAATAACAATAACAATCGAAGAGAACGCGGTGGAGGAGTTAGTCTGGGTTAACCAGCTATATCCCAGGGCTTCTACCAGCTCGGTCGGGCTGAGGGCCCCGCAGCACTCAGCACACCCAGGTGTCACTTCTGTTTGCTTCCCGGTCCTTTGGAAACCATTTACATTTCAATCTCGCGTCGCAATTAACGTCCACAGCAAATGTCACCTAGTTCGCCTTTTATAGCCAAGTTCAGTGTCACTACAAAAGAAAGCAGTTTGGACGAGAGTCACATGTATTAGCATCTATAAAGCTGTAATGGCATGAGAGATCTATAGAGAGGAGGGTCGGGGCCGGGCTGTCAGCCGGACGAAGTGGCCGAGGAGCCGTTTATGGAGGATTTCCGTGCTCTGTTGGTGAAGGAGGACTGGTGGTTGCTGCCGGGGCTGCTGCTGGTGCCGTTCATGGTGCTGGAGATGTGTGGGAACTGCGGGTGGGGGGACTGGACCGGCGTGCTGGGGCTGGGCAGGCAGGAGGAGGTGGAGGGCAGCCCCCCGGCCGGGCTGCTGGCCTTGTCGCTGCCAGAGTCGCTCTCCAGCTCGCCGCTGTTGCTGAGGCCTTCTCGCTGGTGGCCAATTTTCATCCGCTTGCAGGTGGGCCTCACGCGGTACTTGAGGGGCAGCGGGCCGTTCTGCAAGGCAAGAGACCCGTCAGAACCCCAGGAACCACCCCGCCAGGCCACTGCGTGCCACCAAGACATTACCCGTCTCCAGGTGTAGATGTAGGCAATGTCCATCAGTGTGTAGTAGTCCTTCAGGGGCTCCTCCTCGTACATCACGTCGATCTGCCAGGAGGTGCAGCCCGGTGTCAGCATGCGGCTCTGTGCTGAAGGCAGCCTCAGAGCGCTCCAAAGCACCGGGCCCAGCACAAAGGGAACTGGGAATTTTCACGTATACTAAAAAGATCAATTAATCCCCTCACACCTCGATATCTGCAGCATGGCCAAACCCTCCACGAGGTAAATAACACCCTCACTCCCACCAGCATGCTGCCAACTCCGCACATACACGGCCAGAAACCCAAAGCATGTAGGATGCCAGCAGCATTAGCAGGGATGGAGCAGCAAGGTACCTGGAAAGTGTTGGGGATGTCCATCTTGCTCCGCAGGAACTTTCGTAGATGCATCACTGTCATTGCTGCCGGGCAGCGCAAGTATCTCTTGTCATTCACCTATTGGCACAACAAAGGGCACGGGTCACCAAAGCTGCACTCTTAACATCATAGGTGACATTTTAAAAATGCACATTGTTCAATTAAGAACTGCAATACAGCAATTTCTGCTCTTCTAAGGGACAACGGAACGACATGATAAATCACAGCTCCAGAAAAAAATAATTAAAAAGCCACTGATTTTACCAAAGAAGACTTACATCTCACACTACATCCCTTTCAACAATGCATATGCATTACAGGCTGACTAAAATAAATAAATAAATGATTTATTTATTACAAAATCACACACACAGAAAAAATCAGATTCAACTTTAAGAGTGACACTGCCAGCATTTGCTACTTGCTGTTTCTAGGAGCTGGCAGCACGTGGGGCTGCAGGAAACCCACAGCGCTGGGAGGTGCACTCCTTTTGTCCTCGTCACAAACCAGCTATTTTTCCCAGCTACAAACCCACGAGGAACTGCTTGCGGCTGTGCCACATTTCTCTGGGGTAAAGGAAAGTTATTTACCTCCTCCTTTGATTTTTCTTTCTCTTTATTTCCTTTTCGTTCCAGTCTGCGAGGAGAAATGAAACAATTACAACAAATAACAAAGAGCTGCTATCGGTCAGGTGAGCATAAAATACTGCCACTCAGGAACTTGCCTGTTCTGGTCAAAGAACTCAATGGATAAGCTTATTATCTCGTCGTCTGTTATAATTCTTTTGTCTTCGTCAGCCACTTCTCCCCTGTCTTCATTAGAGCCATTGGCAGCTGCGCAGAAATTTCCACAATAATTTACATTTTGAAATTCAAATCAGGAAGAAGGGCAATTCTCGGTGAGGAGGAAAAGAAAAAAATCCCCACGGTGAGATTACGATTAAATCTACGGAACCGCCAAAGCAGCAAACTTTTATCATGCTGAATTTACTTCTTAAAATTCCACCCCGACAACACAGCGCTTGTGAGTTAAAAAGCAAAGAGTAGAGCACCGGGGGCAACGCGCCATCGATTAGGGTCGGGAGTGAGAAGCTTTTACCATCAGCCGACGGATGAGCAGCATAGAAATCCCTTCTTCTTTTCATTTCATCTGGGGAAAAACACACGTGGGGCATCAGAACCTCCTTGCAGCTCCCGGCAGGGACGCGGGAGAGCAGTTCTGGGTTCGGGGTATTTCTTCTGCTTTTTGGTACTTACTTTTGAAAAGGCCCGGCACGAGCTTGTACACAATATCCTGGAGAGTTTTATCTGACCTGGAAAGAAGCATTGAGCACAGTGCTGAGCGCACGAAGCAGCGTTTCGATGCGAGCGGCAGCTCCTGCCGTGTAACCTCTGCCAACAGCAGGCGGGACTCCCGGCCTCGCGGGAGGCCGCCCATAAAACGCAGCTTACAGGAGCTTAAAATCAAACTAACGCAGCTCTGAGCACCGCTGTAAAACTAAAGCCGGGTCTACCGCGGCAGTGCCGCCGAAAAATCATTCTGCCTAAACCTACAATTCCTCCACAGAAAACGAGGAGCGGCAGAAAGGAACGGCGCGGAGAAAACGCTTCTGGCAGCAGAAGCATGCCGAAAGGGTTCGGCTTTCGGCTGCCGGAGTTCCGGTAAGTTTGGGGGGCCGAGGTTTGGCCGTGGGAAACGGCAAGCGGCGACGGGAGCTGCGGGCGCTGTGAAGCGCGGGGACGGCACCGTGCCCGCCGCAGCCTCCCTCCGCAAAGCCCGACGCGACTCCGCTCGCACCCGGCGGAACCTTCGGCTTCCATCAATGACAAAAGTCCAAAGAGAGCGCCTGGCCGCGAGGCAGCCCGTAAATTCACGGCTCCTTTCAGATTGAAATCGCGACGCGGAGATAAGATCGCCCAACGGCGCGGCCCCGCGCGGCGCGCCCGCCCCTACCTGATGTTGAGCAGCGGCCGGGTTTTGTGCACTTGGACGTCGCAGATCGGGCAGTACTTGCTCGTCTCCAAGTACCGCACGATGCACGTCTTGCAGACTGCAAGGCAAACATGGGAGCCTTTAGCGACGGTCGGAGGTGACACCGAGCATGCATAGACAGAGAGAGGTGCGATCTCCTAAACTATGCGGCCGGGAATCGGCCATTGTCAGCAGCGCGCCGCTTAAGCTAAACAAATACTCAAATCGGCCGCGATTAACATGAAAAGGCGACGCTTAGAGCACATATATTGCGCCTTTAACAAAGACCGTAGGGCCGTCGCCAGGACGAGCCGCGGTGCCGCGGTGCCGCGGTACTCACAGGAGTGCAGGCACTCGATGATGGTCGTCGCGTCGATGAAGTACCCGCCGCACAGCACGCACATGAGGTGCGGGTTCAGCTCGGTGATTTTGATCCTGGTCGTCCGGTGCATTTTGGCGCGGGGCGAGGCGGCTCTGCAACACACACGGCCGGTGCGGGCCGCTCAGCGGGGCCGCTTCCCAGGTGCGGGGCCCGGCGGAGGGCGGCGGCGGCGGCGGGGGCCGAGCCGGGCCGT